>NC_080640.1:32085845-32414178 GCF_027579445.1 Ammospiza nelsoni
GCAGAGATGTGAAGGGCCTGTACAAAAAGGCAAGAGCTGGAGAGATCAAAGGTATGGAGGAATGAGATCTTATTTTGCCTTTTGCTTTCCAAAGCTTTGGATCCCTTGTCCTGGCAGTGCCATAATAGGGGTGGGTGTCTAAAGGCCCTTTGTGGTGCACAAAAGGATCCTGTTCCCCTAATCTTACTGTCACAAGTGTCACTTGTACCCAGCATGGTTGAATGCCTCCTGGTTGTTTGTACAGTGTTCTTGGCTCTAAGGCACTGATTATTCTATTAAACAAATTTAATTTGGGGGTTAATTGTCCGTAGGATTCACGGGCATTGACTCCGAGTACGAGAAACCCGAAGCTCCCGAGCTGGTGCTGAAAACAAACGTTACATCAGTGTCTGAGTGCATCCAGCAGGTCGTGGACCTCCTGCAGGCACAGGTGGGTCACTTTTGTGTCACCATCACTGGCAGCTTTGGAACCCAGCTTTGGGACACTGCCTTTTTGGTGTTCCTCTTAAAAACAGCGTGTTACAAGTGCTGCCTGCCTCTGTCTTTCAGAACATCGTGCCCCAGGGCTCAGTCAAGGATGTTCTGGAGCTCTTTGTGCCTGAGGATAAACTCAGCAGTGTCAGGGCTGAGGCAGAGAAGCTGCCAGCACTGGAGATCACTAAGGTATTGTCACACACAGCTTCTGACACTATTTAGCTGTGGAAGCTTCCAGGAGGATGTTGCCAGAGGAGCCTGTGTTCTCCTGATGGCCCTGACTTTTTGTGGCTGTGGTTTATGGTGAGCTGAGGTGGGATCCTGACCCTCAGCCATTTTCTGCCATGTGTGCTGCAGGGTGTCAGTCTCCTCTGCTGTGTTCATACAGCCCCACAAGTTCAAGCTGCCAGAGGGGCAGGGTTTGGTGGGATATTGAGGGGCCCTGGCACAGGGTGCCCAGAGCAGCTGTGGCTGCCCCTGGATCCCTGGCAGTGCTGGATGGGGCTTGGAGCAGCCTGGGACAGTGGAAGGTGTCCCTGTCCATGGCAGGGGTGACACTGGATGGCCTTTCAGGTCCCTTCCAACCCAAACCAGTCTGGGATTCTAAGTTGTGCTGTGAAAGTGTGTGAGTCTGGCTTTAAAAGCCCCAAGCTACAATCTTCTGTGTCTTTCTCCCCTTATGAACATCCTGTATTTGAAGCAAAACAAAATGAAAATGCTGTTTCAGCAGAAGGGAAGGAAAAGCAACCTCTGAGTGTGACAGGAGTGTGACCCCTTTGGGTTTGTTTTGCAGCTGGATCTGCAGTGGGTGCAGGTGCTGAGCGAAGGCTGGGCCACTCCTCTGACAGGATTCATGAGGGAGGCAGAGTACCTGCAAGTGCTGCACTTTGACACCCTGCTCAACGGTATGGATCCCCTGTGTCCTCCTGTCCTGCCTTGTGGCACGCTCCTGAGGGTGGCCAGGTCACCCTGCTGTGGGCACAGCCCTGGCTCACAGCTCTGACATCTCTTGTGGTGCTGCTCAAACCTTCCAGCAGTTGTTGTGGGGCTCTTGTGGAGCTTGGCTGGACCAGGGTGTAAATAGAGATGCACACCCAAGGCCAAGGAAGAGGGAGGCTGCCAGGCTCAGCTGGAGGTGGGAGGAGAAGGCAGCTGCTCCTTGGAAACAGGAGCAGAGGCTGGATTTGCCCCCCACCCCATTTCCCTGCTTCTTCATGGGAGTAAATCTGATTTATCTATGCATTAGCAGACTGCTAGAGGTGCTTGAAGTAAATCTGATTTATGTTAGCTTGGAGTAAATCTGATTTATCTCTGCATTAGCAGCCTGCTAGAGGTGCTTCATCCCTGGAAGAGGCAAAGAGGGCTCAGGTGATGCCCATCCACAGCTGGGACTGGGGCACAGATGTTTCTACCCCGTTTCTCAGCTGTGGATGCTGTTGCTGGGACTTCACCTACACATGGGTGCTCACACTGGGGTTTGTAGAGCTGGCAGTGATCTCTGCAAAGGTGAGCAAGTCCCTTTGAGCCTTGCATGCCTTCTAGATGATCCTGTGGTCCCACAGGGCAGAGATTTGCTGCTGTTGCTGAGATTTGGGCACAGAGGCAAAGCTCAGGACTGCTCACTTTGCACTGTGGGAGTGTCTGTGAGTGGGGGCCCTGCTCCCAGACACACCATAGCCTTTCACCTCCTGCCCAGTGTGCAAACAGCACTCAGGAGCACATGTCCCTGTTATCAGAGCCTGCTCTGTGCTCTTTGAGCTGCTCTTGTGCCTGGGGAGGTCGCAGAGTGCCCTGGGATGGCCACGTAGCTCCAGAACCCTGTACTTTGTGCTCAGGCTCATCCCAGAGTGGATCTGGTTTTGGGGTGGCCCCCCAAACCTGCCAACACCCCTGAGCACATCTCTGAGCTCTGGGGGCAGGTGCTCAGGGTTTGTAGAGGAGCAGGGGATGAGCAGGGTTTGTGGGGAGCAGGGACAAAGGCCAGGAGAGAGAGCAGCTTTGCAGGGGATGAGCTCTGTGTAGCAGAGGGCAGCAGCCTCTGGAGATCCTGTCTCCACAGGGCTCTCCAAACTCAGCATCAGTGTGCTCAGGGTGACATCTGAGTGGGAGAGAGAGCACCATCTGCTCCTGGAGAAGCTTTGGGAAGTGGTGGAGGGCTCCATCTCACTGGTGTGGCACTGCCCAGGAGAGGCTTGAGCCTGCTCTGCTTCCCAGAGCCATCATGCCCTGGGCTGGCTGATGGTCTGGGCAGCTCCTGTGGGTTTTTGGGGACACTTGTTCAAGCTCAAATCCCTCCTGGATGCCCCAGCAGGTGGGTGGTGTGCTTTGTGTAGGGCCATCAGGAAGGGGATGGACCTGCAGCAATGCACCATCAGCCTGTGACACTGCCAGGAGGGGTGACAGTGACACTGGAGGTGCTGGATCACACTCAGTGTGAGGCTGTGGTAGGACCATGGCCACGCCAGCAGGAGCTGTTAAGTGCTTTGAGTCTTGAAATGGTTTCTGTGACATGCCCCTGAGTGTTAATTATCTTAATTATGTTTGTGTTCTCCCAGGAAAGAGGCGCTTGGGAGCTGGTATGTATGGAACTGTTCTCAGGCTCTGCACAAATTACCTCAACTGAGATTCTTTTTGACTATAATTTTTTGAGATTTATCAAAAAAAAAACCCCACAAACCCTTGAAATTACTATGAAATTATTACAGCCATGGCCCATTTATGATCCAGGCAACTCTGACACACCCCATGTCCCAGGGACCAGTCTGCACAAAGATCCCAGTTGTGTAATTTTGTAATTACCTGCACTGGAGTGATCTTTTGTTACCTCTCCATCCTGCATTTGGAAATGGAGCCTGAAGATCTTCACTTTCAGCAGCATTTGTGGGTTTCATAATGCAGCTTTAATTTTTTTTTCCTGTGCTGGCTTCATTGACTGATCATTATTAATATGATTTAAATGTATGAAGTTGATATTGATTGGATCCCATGTGAATATAATTATGATTATTCATTGAAATTGCTGCCTGGCAGATGAATGATAGCCAGTTGTGAATTTAAAGTAAATGCAAATATTTTCATAAAAATTAAAGTAAAAATCTATATCATAGCCAAAATCATCAAATTAAGACTCTCAAGGGTCCAACCTGATTTCCGTCAGATCAGAATGAATTGAATCAGTGATTTGTTTGTGACTGGAAACCCATCAAAGAGACTGATTCTCCTGTATGAACACTGGAATATTGTTAATATCCAAATATCCAAGGAGGACCTCAGTGGAACACTGGGAAATTTGGAGGGTTGGGTTAAAATCAACATGATTTCAAGCTATTGAGGGACAACACTGAAATTAGAAACTAGGTGTGCACTTACAGACTCACACAGAAAACAGATTAAAAATGGGCAGTGCAGAGATGTAAAGGAGGAGTAGCAATATAGAGATAGCCAGGAAAAAGCCCAAACAAGAAAAAAAAAAAAAAAAAACAAATTAAAACTGAGTGTGGTGGGAGAGGCAGCCCAGGAGGCGTGCAGGGCATGGGGGGCTCCAGGGAACACCAGCCTGGGGCCATCCCCACAGAGGAGGAGAAGGCATTTTCCAAACACGTTGAAATTTTTCAATTTATCCAGGGCTGCATTTTGCCAGCACATTTAAATTTTTCACCTTCACAAGCAGCTAACAAAGAAGAACCAGGGCAAGGGAGAGTGCAGGAACTAATGAAATGCTCCAGGTATCCTGGAGACACCTCTGGCCCTTAGATAAGAGCTTTTATATTCTGCTAACATCACCATCACCAGTGCAGAGGAAACTGCTGCAATGACTGATTTTCCATGATAACCTCTGTTTCCTGTGCTCCCAGGGCTGCTTACAATTCTTGTCCATGCAGGAGGGTGTTCAACCCTCCCCTTCAAGGGTTGTGAGCATCCCCATGGTGCTGCTGGTGTCCCTGTGTCCTGGTTTAGGGCAAATTTGGGAGAAAACCTCCAAAGGGGTTCCTCTAAAAAGCAAATTCAAGCAGCCCCTCCCCAAGCTGGTTCAGGAAAATATTTCCTTGGAGAAAAGTGCAAAAAAACCTGTTTATTTAGCAGGCAAAGCATTCAGCAGCACAAAAAATTATCAATATTAAACAATAGAACCTCTCACTGTTCTGAAGAGATGGCAAACTCAGAAAGTCCTTTCTGTGGGCTGTGGCTTGGCTCATTCAGTCTCTTATCAGTCCTCTATCAGTCCCTTATCAGTCCCTCTGGTGCTGGAAATGCCATGCCCCAGGCCCAGCCTGGTGGGCCACAGGTGGAGCTGCTGGTTCTCTTGTGGGTGTTCACCCAGAGCAGGTTCAAACAGTTCCAAGAAAAGGAAAACCACAGTCCAGTGAAATTTTCTGCCTCAGCTAGCTAGAAACTAACTAAAAGCAAAGGAGAGCTCTGTCCTGCTGTCTGTCTGTGCTGCAGACACCACAGTTGTGGCACTCACATTCTCTGATAAAATCCCTTTGCCCAGGATTTTCTCCTGGGAAGCTGAGAAGCCTCAGAGAAAAAGGAAAACAATTCTTATCTCATTTGCTTCTCTTGTGTTGTGCTCATGTGGAATGTGTTTGGAGATTGTTTAGCACAGGTGATTGGATTCTGGTATGAGTTGTTTTCACTCTTTTGCCAGTTGTGTCAGCACTCTGGAGAGAGTCACGAGTTTTTCATTATTAGCTTTTTAGCATTTAGTAAGTATCTTTTCTGTATTTTTTAGTATAGTATAGTATTATTTAATATAATATAGTACCCTAAAGTAATAAATTGCCTTGTAAGAACATGGAGGCAGATTCATCATTCATCATGAATGATACCTGGGACATTCCCAGCAAATACTGTAACACAGTCAAGGAGAAGGATGCAGGGAGCAAGCACAGTTTGTGATAACAAACTCCACGCTCCTTCTCTCCTCCTTTGGCTGTCAGAACAAATCTTAAAGGTGCAAAACCTATTTCTGTGCTAAACAGGGGATACAATTCAGACCATAAAGCCATGCCAGGACATCCTACAGGACATATAGTGGCTGCAGGGTGCTGAGCCCTTTTCTGTGTCTCTGGGCAGATGGTGTGGTGAACCTGAGCGTGCCCATCATGCTGTCCCTGTCAGCAGAGGACAAGCACCAGCCTTTGCTTGGTTCAGGGTGTCCCCAGCAGGCTGAAGGGCCCGGATAGCTCAGTCCTCTCCAGGACAGAATGTCTGAGTGTCTGAGTTCCCAAGCAGTTCTCAGCCACAGGCAACCTTAGCAAGCTTAAGTGAGATCAGCTCTTTAGTGATTATCAGCTCATTGTGATTTCAGCCCTTCAGCTTGCTAGCTGCCTAGGCAGGCAGACACCAGGAGAGAGAGGAGAAGGCTGTTTGGAGTTCCACAGTGATGTCTTTATTGGATCTTCTGAGAAGGGTTCCAGTGACAGCTCTTCTACCAGAACTGGGCTAAACCAGCCCTTTATACAGGGTACAGGGGGATCAGAAATGGTCCAGTGGCAAGGGTTAAAGGAAAGTGACCTATAGGGTTACAGAGAGATAAACAGGGGTTCCAAAAGGCAGAAAAGGGTCTTTCTAGCCCATTCACCATGACTTGGCATTTCCTATCTTTAGGCTTCTGCACGCCGTGGGACCCTTGCACAACATTGCAGACTGCAGGGTGCTGAGCCCTCTGTGTGTCTGTGCAGATGGAGTGGTGAACCTGAGCGTGCCCATCGTGCTGCCCCTGTCAGTGCAGGACACACACAGCAGCTGCAGGGTGCTGAGCCCCTCTATCTCTGTGTGTCTGTGCAGATGGAGTGGTGAACCTGAGCGTGCCCATCGTGCTGCCTCTGTCAGCAGAGGACAAGCAGCAGCTGCAGAGTGCTGAGCCCTCTCTCTCTGTGTCTCTGTGCAGATGGAGTGGTGAACCTGAGCGTGCCCATCGTGCTGCTGCTGTCAGTGCAGGACACACAGCAGCTGCAGGGTGCTGAGCCCCTTATCTCTGTGTCTCTGAGCAGATGGAGTGGTGAACCTGAGCGTGCCCATCGTGCTGCCCCTGTCAGTGCAGGACACACACAGCAGCTGCAGGGTGCTGAGCCCCTTATCTCTGTGTCTCTGAGCAGATGGAGTGGTGAACCTGAGCGTGCCCATCGTGCTGCCCCTGTCAGTGCAGGACACACAGCAGCTGCAGGGTGCTGAACCCCTTCTCTCTCTGTGTCTCTGTGCAGATGGAGTGGTGAACCTGAGCGTGCCCATCGTGCTGCCCCTGTCAGCAGAGGACAAGCAGCGGCTGGAGGGCAGCGAGGCGCTGGCGCTCAGCTTCCAGGGCCGCCGCGTGGCCGTGCTGCGCCGCCCCGAGTTCTTCGCGCACAGGAAGGAGGAGCGCTGCGCCCGCGTCTGGGGCACCACCTGCCCCCGGCACCCACACATCCAGGTGGGTCCTCAGCCCTGAAACCTGCCCAGGGCATGCAGAAGTGAATTCTGCCAAGGTTTTGGATGCCAGCTGTAAGAAATCGTGCCTGGCCTAGCCCACGCCGTCTTACATAGGACAAGAGGCGCTCCACGTGCGGACAGTAAATTTTATTTTCTAGATTGGAGAGTACCAGGTCATCCAGGTGACTCCCCAGGTGGAAAAAAGAGGGAGTGGTCTTCTCCCAGGGGGATTTTGAGCTGGGAGGAAGGGGGCAATGTGATACAAGTGAGGAGGGGCAAACCAGGAGGAGGTAACCAAAACTGAGGCTAAGAGGGAAGAAGAGGAAGACCACGTGATGATAGAATCCAAATCACGTGAACAGTGCCAATTACCAAACACCCAGTGCAAATAACTAAATAACTGTTTAGTGCAATACAACACAGGTGGGTCCTGCCCCTCCCTGCCACAGGAAGCGCAGCCTCGGGGCTGAAACCTGCCCAGGGCATGGAGAAGTGAATTATTCCAAGGTTTTGGGTGCCAGCTGTAAGGAATCGTGCCTGGCTCCAATCTGGCTAGCTGTGGGCCCAGCCCACACCATCTTACATAGGACAAGAGGCGCTCCACGTAGGGACAGTAAATTTTATTTCCAAAACTGAAGAGCACCAGGTTATCCAGGTGACTCCCCAGGTGGAAAAAAAGAGGGAGTGGTCTTCTCCCAGGGGGATTTTGAGCTGGGAGGAAGGGGGCAATGTGATACAAGTGAGGAGGGGCAAACCAGGAGGAGGTAACCAAAACTGAGGCTAAGAGGGAAGAAGAGGAAGACCATGTGATGATAGAATACAAATGATGTGAACAGTGCCAATTACCAAACACCCAGTGCAAATAACTAAGTAACTGTTTAGTGCAATACAACACAGGTGGGTCTTGCCCCTCCCTGCCACAGGAAGTGCAGCCTCGGGGCTGAAACCTGGCCAGGGGATGGAGAAATGAACTTTGCCAAGGTTTTGAGGGCAGTGGGTTTCCTGTCTGAGCTTCCAGTCCAGCTCCTTGCTGGGAACCAGCCCATCCCAAGCATGTAGGACTGATTTTATTTGGCCCCCAGCTCATCCCAAGCAGGCAGGACTGAATTTTTTGGCCACTTGAATCCCAAGCAGGCAGGACTGGTTTTTTTTGGCCACCAGCTCATCCCAAGCAGGCAGGACTGAATTTTTTGGCCACCAACCCATCTCAAGTAGGCAGGACTGATTTTTTTAGCCACCAGCCCATCCTGAGCAGGCAGGACTGAATTTTTTGGCTTTTCCCTACAGGCAGCCAGCAGAGTTGGTGTGTTTTTGCAGCTTCTCTCTTCCCCCTTAGTCTGTGGCAGTACAAGGAGCATTGTCCCTCAGAAAGGGAGAGCTCTGGGTTCCACACAGTGACTTGAGATTTCTGCCTAAAAGGGCTACAGCTGTGGTAGTTCTTTCCCCTCCCTTAAAATGCCTGGTTTAATTCATCAGCAGCAGGTGTGTGCCTTACAACAGGCTCATTCCTCCCATGTGTTCCCAGCAGGAAAGCAAAGGGGGAGCTGGAGCAAGGTCTTGTGCCTTCCTGTAGACTGCTGGCAGCCAGAGGGGAGCCCAGCACCCAGCTGGGGGGACTGGGTGGCTGCTGCCCCACTTGGTGAGGTTTTGCTGCCCAGGACATTTGTTCACATGGTCACTGCAATGATGTTTTCCATCTGAGAGAAGGGAAGGTCATCCTACAATGGGATTGAGCCTCACACTGTTCAAAGGAGACTGGGAGAAGGAGGAGTGTGCTGTCCCCTTTGCACTGAAGGTGTGTGTAATTCCCAGATGGTGATGGAGAGTGGAGACTGGCTGGTTGGTGGAGACCTGGAGGTCCTGGAGAGGATCAAATGGAACGATGGGCTGGACCAGTACCGCCTGACCCCGCTGGCTCTCAAGCAGAAGTTCAGGGAAATGAATGCTGGTGAGTGCCCTGGGTTACACCAGTGACAGGGCTCTTCCTGCCCCACCAGGCCTTGGTGGGATCCATGATGTGCTCTCAGCACTTCCAGGTGGCTTCTGGATGCCCCCAAAATGGGTCTGTTAGGGAGGGTGGGCAGTAAAGGGGACTCAGGGCATGGCACAGGTGGCACAGGGCTCCTTGGTCAGGGCAGTGCTTGTGATGGGCTGTGTCCCCAGTGGGCTGCTCTGAGGGCTGGGATCCTGCTCACATCCCCCCTGGCAGGTCAGATCCTCTCTGCACTGACATTCTTGGCCTTCACACCTGGGGCACAGCTCAGCTGTCTCCTCCCAGCTCTCTGTGCCATGGAATCCCAGAATGGTTTGGGTTGGAGGGACCTTAAAGCTCATCCCATTGCACCTCCTGCCATGGGCAGGGACACCTTCCATGTTCCCAGGTTGCTCCTGCTGGTGGTGCCAGCAGGATGGCAAGGGTCAGACACCCACCCTCACATGGGGGAAGAGCATTGGCCCTCCTGCAGGTGCCACTGAGCTTGGGGAGGTGACAGGTCACTAAAGACATCAGTGCAAGTGTCCACTGCAAACACTGTAAGAGAGCTGATGGGGCTGAAATCAGGGAATGCAGGGAATAAAAGGGAATGCAGGGAAAATAACCCTGGCAGGGTGATATGTGTGTGTGAAACATTCAGGGTCCTGTTTGTGTGGAGACAAAGCACACACAGCTCTGTCACGGCACACAGGGCACACACTGGGCACACAAAGCTCTATCATGGCACACAGGGCACACACACAGCTCTGTCACGGCACACAGGGCACACACACAGCTCTGTCATGGCTGAGACAGGGCACACACAGCTCTGCCATGGCACACAGGGCACACAGCTCTGTCATGGCACACAGGGCACACACAGCACACACAGCTCTCTCATGGCACACAGGGCACACACAGAGCTCTGCCATGGCACACAGGGCACACACACAGCTCTGTCATGGCTGAGACAGGGCACACACAGCTCTGCCATGGCTGAGACAGGGCACACACAGCTCTGTCATGGCACACAGGGCACACAGCTCTCTCATGGCACACAGGGCACACACACAGCTCTGCCATGGCACACAGGGCACACACTGGGCACACACAGCTCTGCCATGGCACACAGGGCACACACCCAGCTCTCTCCTGGCCCTGTGCAAGCCCACAGTGTGACAATGACCCCCGTGTCCCCCCACCTTTCCCTTGCAGACGCCGTTTTCGCCTTCCAGCTGCGCAACCCGGTGCACAACGGGCACGCGCTGCTGATGCAGGACACGCGGCGGCAGCTCCTCGAGAGGGGCTACAAGAACCCCGTGCTGCTGCTGCACCCCCTGGGGGGCTGGACCAAGGACGACGATGTCCCCCTGGAGTGGCGCATGAAGCAGCACGCCGCCGTGCTGGAGGAGCAGGTCCTGGACCCCAAGTCCACCATCGTGGCCATCTTCCCCTCTCCCATGCTCTACGCCGGCCCCACCGAGGTAAGGCGGCCTTGGCCGCTCAGCAGGGCTGGGCAGGCAGCCTGTCCGTGGGGCTGTGCTCACAGCCTGCCTGCAAAACCCCAGGAAGGGGCTGGAGCTGCGGCCTCACTTTTTGGTCTCTGCGTGGTTTGCCTGTGTTTGCTGCTGCAGCATCTTCCCGGAGAACTCTGCTCCCATCCATCCCCTCCTGGGCTGTGGAAGGCTGGGGAGAAAGGACACAAACAGGAATCACCTTGTTCTGGCAGGCAGGGACATTGATTTGAAACCCCTTGTGTCCCTAAATCAGTGGGATGAAAGGGGCAGATGCTGAACATCCCCTTCCCTGTGCTGGGCGTCACCGCCTTGGCACGCAGAAAATTCAAACGGACCCAGCCTATGGGAATGTGCTCCTTGTTGATGGAGTGACAAAACTGTCCTTTGTCCCCCCAAAAAGGAAATAAACCCAGAAGTTTCTCTCCTCAATTGGGTGAAAAGACACCTCATAGGATCTGGGGGGCTTCAGCTCAAACTTAAGGATAGCCAATTGGACAGGAGCCAAAAAGTCCCACCTGAACAATTCACTAGAAAAAGAAGAGAACAAAGAAACAAATTCTTTTTGTGAGGTGTTTAACCAGGAGAAGAACCTCTGGCACCTGGCTCAGTTTTTCTCTGTAAAGAGTTTTGTTATTTTGCCTTTTATTAAAACTTTTTTGTTCCCAACACTGCCACAGAAGCCATCCTGCTGATTTTATGCCTTCTGAGGTAGCTGAGCTATCTTGGATGTGAAATAGATCTCCAAGGGCTAGTGAGACCTGGCTCAAGGAGACTCCTATTTCACCAGCCCAATTCCCTCCCCCTGCCTGTGTGTGAAAAATGCCAATCACTTTTTAAAAAAAAAATTAAAAGTTTAATAGTAATAAACTGTTATAAAAATAGCAATATAATTAGAGTAATAAAAATTTGGACAATTGAGTTTAGGACAATATGAGACAATAAGAACAAAGATTTATGCACAGTCTGGGTGCCTCTTTCTGGGCAAAATAAGCCCAAAAAAGGACCCATGTTAACAGGATTAACCCTTAAAAGCAACAGCCTGTTGCATATTCATACACCTCATCCATGATGCATAAATTCCATTCAAACACAGGGTTCTGTCTGGTCATCGTCAACTTCTTCCAGCTAATCCTAATCCTAATCTCCAATCCTGAGCAAGGTGGGAAGAAGTTCGTTTCTTCTGATAAGAGGGCAATAAATTCTCCTTCTCTGAAAGATTCAGGTGTCCTGTGGCTGCTATCTCAATGTGAGTCCTTTCTTTAGGAAAAAAGTATCCTCCATAGCAGTTTCTATTTTAACATTATGTTATAACCTAAAACTATGTTTCACGCACCACTTAAGAGAATTAATACAGCATTACTTTCTAACACAACACATATAAAATTCATTACTCTCTGTAACTCTTTGTTTCTATTGTCTCAAATTGTCCAAATTATTATTGCTCTAATTATATTACTTTTCTTACAGCCATTTTATTACTATTAAACTTTTAAAATTTTACAAACAAGCGATTGGCGTTTTTCACAACATACAACACCCATTTTAATAATTGTGAAAAGCCAAACATAAAATACGCATTTTTCACCAAAAACCTGCCCCAGGCCCTCCCTGTGCCCACCGCTCAGTGCCCGTGTCCCCTCCCCGCAGGTGCAGTGGCACTGCCGGGCCCGGATGGTGGCCGGGGCCAATTTCTACATCGTGGGGCGCGACCCGGCGGGAATGCCGCACCCCGACACGCGGCAGGACCTGTACGAGCCCACGCACGGCGGGAAGGTGCTGAGCATGGCCCCCGGGCTCACCTCCGTGGAGATCCTGCCCTTCCGAGTGGCTGCCTACAACAAGACCAAGAGAGCCATGGACTTCTACGACCCCAAAAGGTAAAGGCGGCCCCGGTTTCTTCACAGCGCGCGGTCGCGGCTTTCTGGGGACGGGGAAAAGTCCCCAAGGAGAGGAATGGGGCAGAACCTGGGAAGGGCACCTGTGTGTTCCACCAAGAGGTGCCACGTGGAACTAAAGGTGCCACCAGGGAGGACAGGCAGCACAGGCTGGGGGCTCAGAGCATGTAGGGAGGATGGGAAGTGTTGTGGACACTGCAGCTCCTCTGGGATGAGGAGCCCTGGGGGTGACTCGGGCCTCTGGGGTGTGTGAGGGTCCCCAGGAGGAGGGAAGAGATGAGAATCTGACTCCGAGTTCTCAGAAGGCTGATTTATTATGATATGATATGATATGATATGATATGATTGATATGATATATATTTGGAATGTGGTCTGGACATTGTTTACCAACATGTGAATGTTTAATTGTTTCTATGTGAATTGTTTTAAATTACAATTATATATTATGTTATATTACATTATATTACATTACATTATATTACATTACATTACATTACATTATATTACATAATATTATATTACATTATATTATATTACATTATATTATATTACATTACATTATATTATTTGGAATGTGGTCTGGACATTGTTTAGCAACATGTGAGTGTTTGACTGGTTCCATGTGAATTGTTTTTAATATAGATTATAGTCTATTATATCATATATCATATCATATATCATATCATATCATATAATTTGGAATGTGGTCTGGACATTGTTTACCAACAGGTGAATGTTTGATCAGTTCCATGTAAATTGTTTTTAGTTAATATTATATATTATATATTATATATTATATATTATATATTATATATTATATATTATATATTATATATTATATATTATATATTATATATTATATATTATTTAGTTAATATATAATATTACAATATATTACATTATATTATAGTCATATCAATGCTATACTAATACTATGCTATAGAAAAAGAAAGGATACATCAGGAGGCTTAACAAGAATGATAATGAAAACTCATGACTGACTCCTCAGAGTCCAACACAGCTGGCTGTGGTTGGTCATTAATTAAAAACAATTCACATGGACCCAATCAGACATTCACCTGTTGGTAAATAATGTTCAGGCTGTATTCCAAAGCAATCAGATAATTATTGTTTTCATTCTTTTCTGGGGTTTCTCAGCTTCTCAGGAGAAAAATCCTGAGCAAAGAGGGTTTTTCAGACAATGTCCTGGTGGCGTGGGCCAGCAGTGCTGATGTCACCTGTCTCTGTTTCACACAGGCACGATGACTTTGACTTCATCTCAGGAACACGCATGAGGAAGCTCGCTCGGGAAGGGGAAAACCCCCCCGACGGCTTCATGGCCCCCAAAGCCTGGAAAGTCCTCACCACCTACTACCAGTCACTGGAGAAAAAGAATTAACCCCTCCTCCTCCTCCTCCCTAGAAAAGCCTGTATTAATAGTGAGCAATGATCCATTGATTCCCTGTGACAGATCACTTGCCATGACCCTGGGATGTTCCTACCTGGGTCAGAGTGTTTTTTACCAATCAGAAATACTTTCAGCCTGATCCTTCTGCCCTGAAGCTGCTGGGAGTGTCCCCATGGAGTGGAAGGGATGGGGAGAGGGCCCTTTGTTCCCAGCTGGCACCAGGATGTGCCACGGTGCTGCCAGTGCAGAGGGGCCCAGGGTAAATCCTGCCTGTGCCCTGCCTGGAGCGGAAATGAAGAAGTGCCTTTCCTCATTGTGCCTTAGACAGTTTTTGCTAATTAACAGCAGAATCTTTTTAAATGCCTCTTTTTATAAAAAGGACTTTTTTTAAGATCAGCTGTGACCACCTCCAGTTCCTGTGGCTGAGCCAACTCCTCACTGCTTCCTTCCTTCCTTCCTCCTGCTTGACCTCTGGGCTGAGCATTCCTGTTGCTCCAAGTTCAGGAGCCTGTGAGGATGTGCCATGTTATCCCTGGCACAGGAATCCATCCCTGCACTCACAGCCCAGCTGGGGAGCCACCACAAACCCCGAGATCCCTGAGAAAGCTCTGCACAGCGAGGAGAAGTCAGGGATGCTGGCACTGTGCTTCCAGGTGTCCTCCCAGGTGGCAGCATGGGCTCCCCCTTCCCTCTGCCCCAAAGGCAAAACAGCAAAGTCACAGCACCAGGAGGGTCTGGAGGACCGGCTGAGAGAGGCCCCCGGAGCCCTCGGGATGGACAATCAAGGACAATCAGCGTTCCTCTCTTCTCGTGCTCCTGTTTGAGCTCCAGCAGGATCCACACTCAGCAAAACCATCCTGCTCTTGCTCAGTACCATGAGCTGCAACCTGCTCTGCTGTGCCCAGAGCACACTGCCTAAACCTTCATGTATAACTGGAAAATATCCTTGAAAAAGGGTTTTTAAAGTCTTTTTTAAAAGCATTTGGAGGAAATCTGTGTTTTACCCCAAGGCAAATGCTGCAGCCTCTGTGGGAGCTGCCAGAGCACCAGCACCAGCCTCACCCAGCCAGGCCCCAAAAGTGACATTCCCAAAAGTGACATTCCCATTTAGGATTTCTAAGGAGTGAAACAGCACTATTGCTGCTCATCATGAAATAATCCTGCCCCCCCCAGTGAATCCAGGTGGTCACAGCAGAACACAGATGTTGTGTTATCATTTTAAACCAGAGTAGTGTCCTGATTACCTCTGATTGAAGCACGTGGACTGGGGGTTTTATAGTCTATTTATTAAAGACATGAGACTGGAATTTGTACCTCAGCTGATGCATCTCATGATTTAATATATTCTGAACTCGATACTCTATGAAACACTCACTTTTAGTACAAATAAATATTTATATGTGTAAGCAGCTGTCACTTGGTGGTTTTTGGGTGGAGCTTTGCTGGAGGCTGGCTCAGCCTGGGCCGTGCTGTGCTTGAGCAGCTGTGCCTGAAGCTGTGGGAGAGGAATTGGGCTCTTCCCCCTTCAGAGAGGCAGGATCAGGTGCTGAGGGCTGGGCCAAGCCTCTGGAGCCATGGGATGAAAGCAGCCACGTCCCAAACCCTCAGCCTGTGGAGGAAATTTCCAGAGGGTTTGTGCTTTGACAAGGTCTCCCACAGCAGCAACAAGAGTGGAAAATGTGGGAGAGTTCCTGGAGAAGTGGAATTGCACTCCAGCTGCAGAAACTGCCCCCAGGAGCAATCAGAAATGACTCCCCGTGCCTCTCCAGCCAGCTCCCGAGGAGTTCTGGGCAGCAGGGAAAGGCAGCTCCAGCCAGAGCCGGGATTTTGGAGGCACCAGCAGGAGATCAGGGCTCAGGAGTGACCAGGGGCTGTCCCGGGTTTGTCCTGCTGCCGTGCCCGCCCTCGGGGTGACACTCACCCCCTGAGGGCACACCTCACACTCAGTTAAAGTCAATTGAGACCTGCCTGCGCTGGGGTTTTACCGAGCAGGAAACAGCCTGAAAATAGAGTACAAACAGCCCTCCAGCCCTCGGTGCACTGTCTGATGTCAAACTGCAGAGCCAGCAACCTGAACTACTGCCCTTTTATCCAGATATTTCCTGGAGAAAATGAAATATGGGTGACATGGGGCAGTCTCGCTGTCATCAGCCACTGGAGGAAATGAGAAGGAGCCAGCAACAGAGGCAGGAGGTGCAGGAGGAGCTTCCCAGGCTGGCATTTCCCAGGTGTCACTGTCCCAGGCTGCTCCAGCCTGGCCTTGGGCACTGCCAGGGATCCAGGGGCAGCCACAGCTGTGCCAGGGCCTGCCCACCCTGCCAGGGAACAATTCCTAATTCCCACTATCCCATCCAGCCCTGCCCTCTGGCACGGGGAAGCCATTCCCTGTGTCCTGTCCCTCCATCCCTTGTCCCCAGTCCCTCTCCATCTCTCCTGCAGCTCCTTCAGGCCACAGTTTGGTCACCCCAGAGCTTCTCCTGTCCAGGTGAGCCCCCCCAGCTGTGCCAGCCTTTCCTCCCAGCAGAGCTGCTCCATCCCTCTGCCCATGCTGGTGCCTCCCCTGGATCTCAGGCTCACCCAGCCCCAGCCCTGAAGTGATTTATGGGATTTACATCCCAGACTTTCCCCATTTCCATATCCCAGCAGTTCTGCCTGAATTCCTGCAGCCCTGTGTTAGATCATTGTGCACCTCCCATTGCTTTGGATATAGGGAAGAAGTCTATGCAATTATTCAATTATTTTTATCCTCCCCCTCCCATTTGGCTTTAGGATTAAACTGGCACAAACTCAGCCCTGCATTCCAGGGGCAGGACAGCAGGGAGCACGCTGAGCTTGAGGGACACTGTCACCAGCCCCTGACACCGTGTCATGGCAGGGCTCCAGCCCTCCTTATTTCACTTTATTTTCCTTTGCAGTGCATTTGGTTTTACATCGTTCTGTGCCTCCAATGTTTCCCTCCCCTCACAGGCAGCAGAGCTGTGACACAGCATCCCACCCTGGGCTTTGAACATTTAATTCCCTTTACAGATTTGGGCTCAATTAGTGCACAGTTCATAGCATTATATGAAAAAACCACAAGTTTTTTACTACCTCTGACAATAACTCCACTAAAAAAAAAACCCCAAACATTTTTGCCACTCACATTTGTAACCCTTGGCCTTTATCACAACAGAACGTTACAAGAATTCACCAGAACTGGTACCAGCAAGGACAGCACGTTGCTAAACCACACCAATAAGCCCAAAATCCATTTCCTCCTCTTGAAATTCACAGATCTGAGCATGGGACAGAGTCAAACATCACACAGTGTCCCTGCTGTGCCTCAGGGCTGTGACACTTCAGGGGGTGGTGCCACGGTGGGGCTTGCAGAGACCGAGGGAGAAGCAAGTCCTGGGGACAGTGCACAGGAGCCCAGAGAGCTCAGAGGGCTTCAGGAAAGAGCAAGTGGGGTTCTACTCTAGCTGCTCACAGCAAGGGAAAACCAAAAATAAAATCAGCCTTCATTTAAAAAGCCTGCAAAAGCAGAATTCATAAAAAAATTAAAAATATTCAAACATTCTTACAGAGTCATTTACTATCTTGACTAAATGGCACCAGATTTCAAGTGGTCATGTGGAAGAAAAATCAGTAGCATTTCAAATGTTGCTTTGTTCTAGGAGCAGTTTCTATCCTGGCATTTGCTGCTAAAAGGTACAAGTGAACTGAGTATCGAGGAACCTTTTCCCTATACAGCTTCTGATTTGGTTTGCTTCAGGAAGGAAGTAGAAAAGATTTTCCATACTCAAGTTATCTACAGATTATGTCTATATATATAAAAAAAAGTGTGGCTATGTACAGGTCCTGCACTCACACACCCAGCCCGTGCCAGGCCCTGCCCCTGGCCCTGGGAGCAGCCACGCCTGCTGGGAGGCTCCAGGGATCCCTGGGGACAGCACTCAGGCTCCTGGGCTGGCCTCAATTGTTCCACTCATGATCTGTGCTTCCACTCCCACTGGGAATTGCAATAACTTAAGAGGTTGTTGTTGTATAAAAACGATTCCAGGAACAGAACTCCCTTTGCCACCCCTGCTCCCACCCCCTGACACTGGTTTTGCTAACTGATTACAGAAGTCAAACTAAATCACGTCAGGAACTGCAAACACACTCTTTTGTCTTAATCAAACACGATCTCCATGGCCAGGTTCTGCATGGAGACATCCTTGGATTTCCTCATCTTCTCGATGGCCCTGTGGAGATCCTGCTGCTGCACGGGCCGGATCTCATCCTCATCGTGCCTGGGGGAGAGAGAAACACAGCCAGGTGAGGGGCCAGGGCTGTGCCAGCTGTGCCCACCCTCACAGCCATCCCTGCCACCAGCAGCTCTGCATGGATCCACTGGAACCACAGAACCACTGAGGCTGGAGAATCCCTGCCAGCCCATGGAGTCCCACTTTGTGCCCAGCCCAGAGCACTGAGTGCCACCTCCAGCCCTGCCCGGGACACCTGCAGGGCTGGGCACTGCAAAGCTCCCTGGGCAGCCCCTGCCAAGGCCTGGAATTGAATTCCAAAATGGAATGAGGGAACTGGGATAATGAGTGTGTAATTTGAATATGGAAGACTTAAGAGTTGAAGGTTTTAGAATACAGTAATATATATAAACAAGATGGAGGTTTTAGGGCAGAGGCTGGTCCTTCTTCTTCACCTTCTTCTCCATGGGTTTGGGTGGTTCTGTGTAACTGGATAAAAAACTCCACATTGCAGGCCGTGGGTGGTTGGTTATTGATTTAAAAGTAAAAATAATTCAGGTGTCATTTCTTAATTGGACAGTTTATCCTCAAAAGGCCTTGTAGAGAGAGAGATGGGGCTCCATTTTTAGTTTGTCAGAGTGAAGTGCTGTAGAACTCAGGGTTTGTGAGGCTGTAACATAGATAAGAACTAATTGACCCTTTCCATGCAGAAATTGCTGCTGCTGTCCCAGCTGAGCCTCCCCTGGCCCAGCCTGAGGCCCTTTCCCCTTGTCCTGTCCCTGTTCCCTGGCAGCACAGCCCGACCCCCCCTGGCTGTCCCCTCCTGGCAGGGAGTTGTGCAGAGCCACAAGGGCCTCCTGAGCCTCCTTTGCTCCAGGCTCAGCCCCTTGCCAGCTCCCTCAGCCCCTCCTGGGGCTCCAGCCCCTCCATGCACCCAGGGTTGCTGCAGGCATGGCAAACAGCAGAGGGATGTCCCAGCACTGTGGCAGCAGCAGGACTTGGTGGCTCAGGAGCTGGTGCACTGAAGCCTGGCACTAACCAGAGCAGCAGCAGCAAGATTTGGTGGCTCAGGCCACCTCCAGCTTGGGCACCTTGGAACGACCAAGGCGCTGAGCCGATTTTCAGAGCCAAAAGCAACAAGAGCCAGTGAGCTGTGAGGGGCTGTGCACAGTGGCAGCAGGGCATGGCAGCAGGACACTGCAGCAGTGTGTGGCCCTGTGGGCAGCCCAGCCCCAGGGCAGCAGCAGCAGTGAGGTGCAGCAGCCCCACGTACACGTCCTCCTCGCAGGCGTTGTTGACGTACTCCCGCACGCAGAGCAGCGCCGCGTCCCGGCACATCTCCTTCAGGTCGCTGCCCGAGAAACCGTCCGTCTCCTTGGCCACCTGCAGCAGGTCCACGTGGCTGTCCACCTGTGGGGAGATCCAGCTCAGCCCAGGGACGCTCCAGAGCCAGGGGCTCTGCTCTACAACAGTCTGAGATCATCTTCATTTGGCAGTTTTGGGGAGCTGAATTATTCCCTTGCTCTTGGAACCTCCAAGTGGGTCACACCATCTCATGTGTCAGCTCATCAAACCCTGCCGTTGGCTCCAAACCCACAGAATCCCAACCTGTCATGGACATAATTTATGGAAAATCCTTTCATTAGGATCTTTTGTCCTGAGAAGCTTCAGCTTCTCCATGTATTGCTGCTTTGGAATGAGATTTGGAGAATTGTTCACCCAGCATGTGAAATTGTTTTTACTGATGGCCAGTGACAGCCACCTGTGCCGAGGCTGTGAGCAGTCACAAGATTTTCCTCCTTTCCTTTCCTTTCCTTTCCTTTCCTTTCCTTTCCTTTCCTTTCCTTTCCTTTCCTTTCCTTTCCTTTCCTTTCCTTTCCTTTCCTTTCCTTTCCTTTCCTTTCCTTTCCTTTCCTTTCCTTTCCTTTCCTTTCCTTTCCTTTCCTTTCCTTTCCTTTCCTTTCCTTTCCTTTCCTTCCCTTCCATCCTTTCTTCTATTCTTTTAGTATAATTTCAATATATCATTTTAAAAAATATAATATATATAATAAAATAATAAATCAGCCTCCTGAAACATGGAGTCAAGATTCTCATCTCTCCTCTCCTCCTGGGACCCTGCAAACACCACCACTCCAACCATCCTTACTCACCTTGGCATGTCCTTGTGGATACATCCTTGGAACCCCTGAACATTGGTATATCCTGCACTAATCACACTCCTGCCTGGCAAAAACTGGATCCCAGCAATAGTGACCCTTTTCCCAGGAGCCCACATGAGTTTCTCACCTGTTCCTGCTTTACACAGCCCCAAACTGGGGATTTAGAGGCAAAATTCTGTGTCTAACTCAGTGCACTGGGTCAGGCTGAATTCTTGCCAGGCAATACCTCAGGTTTATTCCATCTTTTTATGGCATTTATTCCTTTCCCACCATGTGCATCAGTTTTTCCTTTTCAAAAAGTTAAAGGAAGTCTAATAAAGGCTGAAATTCAGGGGTGACTTCTTTCAAACTATTCCCTAAAATCATGGTTTAAGTCAGGTAAGGAAAGGGGAGGGCAAAATTCCCTGGCCATGTGAAATGTGAGCTTCAGAGATCCCATTCCTCCTCTTGTGGGATCACCAATACAGGCTGTTTTTTTATCTCCCTGAAAAACTAATTTCTGTGGTTCCCTGCTGGTGAGCTGTCATTTTTAGGCCTCTTAAAAAAAATTCAAGTTGGTTTTACTAATAAAAGATACTTAATAGGCTGGAGCTCAGCCTACAGACACTTTGCAACATAAACATGAAGGCAATTAGTGGTGCTGATTAAATTTGGGAGGAAGCTCTGAGGAACAGGGATTCCCTTTCAGGTGTGCTCACACCTCATCCTTTCCTTCTCCTCTGAAATTTGAATTATGGATCAAAAGCAGCATTGCCAAAAAAATCCATTCCTCCTCACTTGAGTCGAGCCAAGAAAGAGTTAAAGAATCAGCATCTTCTTGATTTCCTTCAAATTTCCTTCCCTGATCTAAACATGATTCACCTGCACCTTTTTGGAGAGAGCAATCTCTTCTCTTGTAAGAGAACAAGCAAATGGAGACAGAACTGGAGTCACTGCTCAGAGGGGGTGATTCACCCAAGCCAAGGCTCCTGCTCACAAAGGAGCCAGTGCAGGGCTTTGATGGCAGGCCACACCTGAAGCCACAAAGGATTCCCAAGTTGTCAGCACAGTGCCCTGGCACATCACCTCAGCCTCAGTGCAGGGCAGGCAATTACAAACCACACGTTCTGCAGGGCCAGGGCTGCACTGGGGGCACCGATGCAGCCATGAGGCACTGGCAGGAGCTACTCACATTTTCATTCTTCAAAATCAGCTTCAAGATGGCCTCTCTTTGCTTCAGAGCCTGAAACAGAGGAAACTGAAGTTACCAGAGGACAAAAATGAACACTTGTGACGTCCCAGGGCTTTCAGTCCCTTCAGTTCCCTCACCCAGGACACGTGACACACACTGAGGGAACCTCTCTGATGGCAAATTCCCTTCCACAGGTGATGCTTGGGAAATTCTAAACCACATAAATCACACACTGTGTGATTCAAAACTCCCCCAAAACCCCACAGAAACCCCACACATCCCATGGGTATATCCTGCACTAACCTCACTAACCTGGATCCCAGAACAGTGACCCCTTTTCCCAAGAGTTTCTCAGAACTCTGCTGTCTGCACACCTGATCCTGCTTTGCACAGCCCCAAACTGGAGGATTTAGAGGCAAAATCTTGTGTCTAACTCAGTGCTGGAGGTTACTGAAGAGTCATTCCTAGGAAGGTCAAACACAGGCAACAGACCCTGGGGTTTGTGCCTGCCAAACCTCACTTCCATCATTAAAAAGGAGAAAAATCCCCCCACAGACAATCTGGCAGCTGAAAAGTTGCTCCTCTGTCCCAAAACCCACTCCTGCCATTTCCCTCTGCTTTGCAGGCAGTTTTTGATGAGTAATTTGGGGCCTTTTCATCTCAAACTCAGTTATAAAATCTGCAAGGCTCTCCCTGCTGCCCCTGCCTGTTCCCAAGCCACAGCACATCAATTATTCCAGCTGCAGTGAGAGTCAGGGCCAGTCTGGGCTGATCACAAAGCCCAGAGCAGCTGTAAGCTCATGGCAGGGCTCATGGGGGGGTAAGGAAAATCTGTTCTCTTGGGAGAGGGAGCCAATCCCTGTAACCTCCCGGGGCACAGAATAAAGATGGGGCTTGATAGAATGGCACCACAAAGTTCTGAAAGCCAAATTTTTGCCCCCTTCTAACTGCAGAACAGCTGGAGATGAGGAAGGTGTGTGGAAGCACAGCTTATAAATGTTACACAGGTTATAAATGCTGTTCCCAAAGGGATCCACTCCCATGGAGGGAAAGTCAGTTCCAACAACACAGGTGTGGGAACACAGCTCCTCTCTTGCACAATCAATAAGAATTTTACTCCTCCAGTTTGCTCTCAGCAAAAATGGATCATGATTTCTGTAGCCAGGAGGGAATCCAAGCACAACTGAACTCCTGATAACACTGACACAAAAATGTCTGGTCACATCAGCAGGCATTCAAAGGTGAAATAGCTGGGAAAGGATGGCAGGAGCAACATTTGGAGTAAGGACAATTGATAAAGAACTTAATAAATCACAGAACCATGGAATGGTTTGGGAGCTGAAATCCATCTCATTCCAAGCCCATCACAGGCAGGTTTTCCAGTGTGGAAGGCCTGAGCAGAACTCAGTTACAAACCAGCCCTTCCCAGTGTGCAGCACCCAAACAGCTCCATGCCCAGAGGAGAGCAGGGCTGAGCAGCTCATGCTGCTGTTCCAGATAAAAAACCCAAGAGATCAAAACTTCCCCTTAAAAATCTGACTTCTGGATGTGCTTGAAAAAGCCCTAAACCCAGGTGAGCAGAGGCAGCACTCCTGCAGGAAAAGCCCCCTGGGGCAGGGCAGGCAGGACTCACAGGCTGGTTGATGTGGAAGCGGGTGGGCATCCTCCTCATGATGGCAGAGTCCAGGTCCTGGGGCCTGTTGGTGGCTCCCATGACAATCACCTGTGTGACACCAAGAGACAGAAACCAGAGCTGGGACACATCCTCAGGCTGGGAATGTCACCACCAGCCAGGGATCTCCCCCACTTCATCAACAGCAGCAACATTTCCAGAAGTTACACAGAGGTTTCCTGGCAGTGATGTCAGCAAGGGCAGCCCTGGTGCCACAAACACCACCTGGGGGGAGATTTCAATGAGCCCAGCTTGAAATCTCAAACCCCAAGGAGGAACTTAAAACTTCTGCTTGTGATGTCACTGTTAGTTCCTGGTGGAATTTAAAAGGAGATATTTCAGGAAGGTGCTTAAAAATGTGGTGGTTTTGTGCTGTGCTGGAGAAAGAATCACAGAAGGTTTTGGGTTGGAGAAGACCTTCAAAGTCATTTTGTTTTAAACTCTTCCTGAGCAGGAACACCTTCTGGGAGACCACCATGGCAAGGGGATCACCTGGTACCCACATGGTGTCTTTTAAACACTCAAAAAAGCATTCCAGGAGCTCCAGGTGAGCAGTGGGTTAAAGGTGCCCAAGGCAAGCCCTACACCAGACAGTGTTTACCTCCCTGCAGCACTCCACCTCTTAACTCCAGAACAAATTTACTCCCCATTCACAGCTGCCTTGTTCTCCCACGTCTTACTCTAAGCTGTGTGCATGGCAAACAGCCAGCCAGGACAGTGACAAACGACGCGGTGATTGTCATTACCCTGGGCTCCAGGGCTTTGCTGCCCTGCTCCTGCCTTCGGGCCAGGCCCAGCAGCTCCAGCAAGGAGGGCCAGCAGGGTTGGTGGCCCGGCAGCGTCACCCTGCCACCTAGAGGCACTGGGATGGCTGGCTCGGGGATGATCCACACTTCTCTGGGCTTTATTTTCCTGATCCAGGAAAAGGAAACCTTTCCTCAGCAGGTTTAGCTCACAGCTGAGTGTGGAATTCCAGGTGGGATCAGCACATTCACCTCAACACTTCCTTACAATCTCCTCCAAGCATTTGGGATTCTGGTTTTTCTTACAAAAGGCAAACACTGCTGAGCTTGAGAGACCCCAGATTGTCTCAGTGCAGGGAATGAATAATTTCATTTGCTCCAAGGAATTGTCAGTGTGCTGGGTAAAAAAGGTAATGCACTGTGCTTGGAAGATGGGATCACTTTCCAGTGAAGGGTTCATACCATTGCTTTTTACTAATGGGAAACTCTAACCATCAGTACACACACATCACTGGTTTTTACTCATTTTGAGGAAAAATCAGCTGAAAAACATCTTTAGCACATGCTTGGGAGAGGAGAAAAAGCTATTTATGGAAAAATACACATTTAAAAGGCTGAAAATTTTCAATTTAGAGAATAAACATTCTGTTTAAGGGCTTTGAGAAGATTATCCCAGGTGACACCGTGGCATGTAGGCTTTCTGCTATATTCAAGTCTTTACACTCCCAGAATGGTTTGGGATGGGAGGCACCTTAAAGCCCATCCCATCTCATCTGCAAACACTTCTTGATTAAAATAAACTAAGCACAAAGCCAATATTCTCAGGAATGACCTGTGGATACAACTCCCCTCATTCCCACAGAGTGCTGGGAATCACTGACAGGTAAAAAGCCTTTGGCATCCCTGTTCCCAAGCAGCTCCAGCCCCAAAATCCCACTGAGGGGATGAGGGAATGCCTGGGGACTCACCTGGCAGTTGTAGTCAGTGTCCAGCCCATCCCACAGGCTCATGAACTGGGCTTTCATCATGGCCGTGGCCTCGTGGTCGGTGCTGGATCGGTTCCTCAGGAAGGAATCTGGGCCAAAGCAGGCATGCAGTCACTGCCAGCCCCATTCCCCTCAGGAATGCACTCCTGGGCTGCTCTCTCATCTCAGAAATGCATTTTCAAGCAGCACTGTCAGCAAACTGCAAGTGCTGCTAAGGGTGAAAGTTCTCCCCCATTCCTAAGCTCCTCTCTCCAAGGACACCACACAAGTGCGCACCCATCACAGGGGATTCCCCACATCCTGTGCTCCAAATTTTCACCTGCATGAAAATTTCACCTTTCACCTTAACCTGCATTCATGGAAAGCAGCCTCCCTGTTGGACCCTTCTCTAGGTCTGGATTGAAGGCCCTTGAGACACTAATTCATGTTGGGATTCAGGTGTTTATTATCTCTTATCAGTAAAACAGTCTCACTACTGTGAGTTCTGCAGCAAGGCACCAAATGGCCAACAATCTCTTGTTCCAAGGGCTTTTAAGACTAAACTGTCCAATGAAGAGCTGACCCCTGGATTATTTTCCCTTTTAACCCAATAACTGATCCCACAGAGCTGCCATGGGGACTTTTCCACCCAATTACAAAATGCCACCCAAACCCATGGAGAAGGAGGAAGAAGAAACCCAGGATGACACCCTGTGCCCCCCATCTTGCTTCCATCCACAACACACTAAAAATCCCAAACCTCAATTTCTCACCAAGTGATGCACCTGCACTGCTCTCTGTAATCTATTGCACACTTTTGTGGGTTCTGGTCTGTTCTGGAGTTTGGGAAACTTTCTCCATGAGTGAGGGACAAAGTCAGGACTCCCCTGGGGGTCAGGGTCAGAGAAATATTCCCAGTGCTCTGGGTTTCCACAGCTCCCCTCCTATTCTTCAGCCCCATGAAATTCCCATTCCAGAGCTCTCCTAAAACCATATTTTACCTCCCTTATGTGCCCTGACAGCAGAAGCACTGAAGTGCATTTGTTGCTGGGTTTCCTCATGAACAAAAATAAGTAGGAATTTGTTTTACTTGTGAATTCCTCCACTACCACTAGGAAAGAAACCCATTGTTTTTCCTAATGTGCCACCATTCCTTCACAATTCTATTTCTCCTCCTGAGCCTTCTTTTGAAGGAAAAGATGACAGCAGATCCATACATCACTGAGCCTACAGTTCAAGGTCACTCTGCTATGGCTACTGATAAAACAAAAAAGAGATTTTTACCTATTTCATCAATAAAAATGATGGATGGCTGGAGCTTTATGGCCAGGGAGAAGACAGCAGCAGCCAGCTTTTGGGATTCTCCATACCATTTATCTGTCAGTGTGGAGGGCTGCAGGTTGATGAACCTGCACCCAGCTTCCTTGGCAGTGGCCTTGGCAATCAGGGTTTTCCCACATCCAGGGGGGCCATAGAGAAGAACTCCTGGAAAATTCACAGAGTTAATGCTTTAATGCAGGGATTAAAAGGGAAGAAATCAAACCAAGGGAACACTGTTCCATCAATCAGAGGTTTTAAGGTAATCCCTGTTAAATTACAGCTCAGAATAACCAAAGACAATTCCCTGTGGGGGAATTTTTCCCCTTTTTAGACAGGAAGGGTGAAGCTGAGAGGAGACATTTGAGAGATGACTGATTTATTGTGGGGCTGCAACATCATCTTTAAGTTCCCTTCCAACCCAAACCACTCCATGATTCCATTTTATTCCACTCCCAGGACAGAAAATTAACCCCTATTTATGTCCTGGCAGGTTTATTTACAGCTCCTTCCAGCCCTGCTAATAAAACTTAGCACAGAGGAGTGAGGAAAGGAAAAATCCATCACACAACAGACCCACAGACAGTTTAAACAAATTACCCACAATTAAACATGATATCTTGTGTTATTTTTAAACTTGTCACACTGCAAGAATTCACAGGAGTGTTTTTCTAAACACAGTTACAAAGAAAACAATTTCAAGAGCAACATTCTGTTAAAAGAACCCAAAACACAGGGAATTATTGAGGTTTTTTCTCTGTTTATGTGAGTGATGCCCACAAACATCATTACTCTGGAGCAGTGATTTCCTATTAACACCCAGCACAAACACTTATAAAACTGGGGAGCAGCCTGAGCTGGAAAATCTGCTTTAAAAAGATAAATAATAATAAAAAAAATTTTCCTTCAGCTTATTAAATCATGGCATTCATGTAATTTTCCAGACAGCTTCAGTTTGTGACTTGCACAGAAAGCAGCCTGGAAAAACTAAACCAGCCACCAAAGTGCTGCATTTTCCATCCCTTTGAGCAGCCTTGAGGTGCTCACAGATCCAGGTAGCAATTGAGAGCTCCAGAAATCAATATTCAGGGAACAAAGCTGTAAATTTGGGTGTTTTGTCCAACATTTCAGGTTTAAATTCTGCTTTTTTAAAAAATCTTTTTCTTCAGTGAAATACAACAAATAAGGCTGTAGGGATTTCAGCAGAGTCCAACTTCTGTTTTACTGGGGAAAATGAATCTTCCACCTGCCTTAACACTGTGTAACCCAGCTCTAGAGAGAATCAAGGGATCTCCAGAGGAAAAATGGGATTTCTGTTCTGCTGAATGATGGCAATTTCTAGGAGTGTCAAAGAGCAGAGTTAGAGCTCAACTCTGCCAAAGGACAACACAGGAAATGACAACTGAGGCAGTTAAAAATGCAGGATACAGGGATTGTAATGGCCTGGGGTGCCAGGACACAGGGAATGGCTTCATGCTGACACAGGGGAGGTTTGGGAATCAGGAATTGTTCCCTGGCAGGGTGGGCAGGCCCTGGCACAGCTGGGGCTGCCCTGGATCCCTGGCAGTGCCCAAGGCCAGGCTGGAGCAGCCTGGGACAGTGGGAGGTGTCCCTGCCATGGCACTGATGGGATTTAAGGTCCTCCCAAGCCAAATGATTTCATGATGGACATCATAACCAAAATCCAGCTACTGCTTCATTGTTCAGATCAAACTTCCTCACCAAAGCAGGGGAAGAAGGGAAATCTGAGGGTTTTCCCTGGCATTGGTCCTGATGTTTGCACTTTGACCTAACAACCCACTTCCTCTTCCCTTTCTGAAAAACCTTTTATATTTCAAATATCAAGATATAAATCCATCACATTCTCTTCCTACCTTTTGGGGGCTGTAAGAGCCTGGAATTCTCAAACAAATATTTCTTCTTGATGGGCAGAATGACAGTGTCTTTCAAATCTGTGATGACATCATCTAAACCTGCAATATCACTCCAGGTCACCTGCAAGGGAAAAACAGTGTTGGGAATGATCAGCACTGATCCTGCCAAGGAAAAGCACCCACCAGCTTCAAAGAGTGGCTTGAAAATGAAAGAGAAAAGGGATTAAAACTCTCTGCTCTCAGTGATGCAGTTTTACATCACAGAATATTTCCACAGAGGTGCAAACAATGCAAGCCAGGGACAAAAGGGGATTTTGCAGGGAAGTTGCTCACATGCATGCTGAGAGGGTCCACCAGGTGGGCAGCAATGCTCATCTCATACTCAGTCAGCTTCACATTCTTCACTCCTATCTGCTTCATCAGCTTTTCAGCCTGGGGGGAACCAAACAGCAGGAAAATCAAAGGAAAG
The DNA here is from genome assembly GCF_027579445.1 of Ammospiza nelsoni. NCBI lineage: Eukaryota > Metazoa > Chordata > Aves > Passeriformes > Passerellidae > Ammospiza > Ammospiza nelsoni. The sequence goes on from NC_080640.1 coordinate 32,114,120, forward strand.
AAATGGAATGCTTCACTCAGAAATCAGCTTTTTTAAAGAACTGCTGGTTGTGGTTTGAAAAGCTTTTCCCTAAGAGGTGAAATCTTGTTTAAGTTCTGCTGTTTCCTTTGTTGTCACTTGAGTGAAACCAAGTCAGATGTCTCAGTTCCCATCAATCAAATGCTTGGACCTCACATGCCCAAACCCACAACTCCTCTGCTATGACCTAAAAAAACAACCACAACAAACCTTAAAACACAAAGTGTACCCCCCAAGCCTCCAGAACACTTGGAGTTTGGGATTTTCACATGACTCAAGGAGAGATTAATGTATTTTTAAATTCCCAGAAGCCAATCAATTTCTAATATGTGTTTCAGTGGGTTTTCCCTCATTTACAAGGAAAACTCATTGTGCCAACACACTTGCACAATTCAGTTTCTCTTTCTGCTCAAAGTTGCAGGAAGTCCAACAAGGTTTTGGGACAGTTCAGCCTCTTAGATAACAGCTGGCACTGAATCCATTGGGAAAGTTGGTTTTCAATTGAAAAACTCATCACAAAAGGAAAACCACCCAACACAGGTTGCTCAAAACCTGTGAAATTCTTGTCAGTCAGAAACCAAACCAAAAGAAAGCTGCCACATTTCCAAAGCAAACCTTTAACTTTTGGTTCTGAAGGGCCCCTAAAGCTTTTGCAGAGCACAAATTGTTCCAGTTCAAGGTAAGCAACGAGGCTTTTCATTTTTTCCCTCCCCCCACCTTTCCAAGGCATTTTGACTGCTGGTGAAGGTCTCTGCCTTCACTAAGGTGCCAGAAATGCAGAGCTTTCAAGTTCTCTTTTAAGTTAAGAATTAAGTCCAGGTTTAAGAATTAAGAATTAACTCTCAATTAATTTTCAAGGTTTAAGAATTAACTAATTCTTAATAATTAATTCAAGGTTTCCAAAAGTGTGGGATCTCAGCACCTCAGGATGGAGGTGCAGAGAGGCCGAGACCACCCTTGGGGGGCTCGGGAATCCTGGAATGTTGCCAGAAGTGTCTGGTGGCAGGATTTTGATCCTACACAGGAGATGAGACCTGTATGAAGGCTAGGAGGAATTCACTGGGTGAATGGTGAAGGGATAAGTTAGTTAAAGTGTAAAACACAGGGTTTCGGATTTTGGTACAGGGGGGTCTAAAGAAGTAAGATGGAGGAATTGGGGCGTGTCCTGTTCTTCTTCTTCTTCTTCTTGGCCTCCATCTTCTGTGGTGGTGGTGGCACTTTGGGATTGGTTATTACTAAAAGTGCACCGGTTAATAAGGGTAGAAGGTATTGGGGAGAAATGATAAATATTGTACACGTAACTTCGGGTATAAAGATAAGTGACCGCCCCGGGGCTTGCGGAGTGTGCCCATGGCTGACTTGCTGTGCAGACCTCTGTCGGGCTGAAAGAAAATCTTTTAGATAAACAATTAATAAACACCGAGACCGAGACAAGATCAGAAGTCTCTCCTCGTCCTTTGAAGCGTCAGCTCTTCAAGGCCATCCCTGGGCCTTTCCAGGCCACCAGAACAGCAACACAGAAAACCTTACACAAAAGCAACCAAGAGATTGATTTAAGGCCCCTGCTGCTCAGCAAAGGTGTCAGAAGCAGAGGAGGCACAAGGCTCACAGAATTGCTGAAAATGAGAGCAAACAGCTCTGATTTTTAGCAACAGTTTAGACCCACAGTTTTGCCACCACTTCAAGCTGAAAATTGCACTTTGTTACAAAAACTTGTTATTTTTCATTTGCTCTATACTGCAATTTGTTATAAAACCTGAACACACCAACAACTAAACCCCGAGACTGCCTAACAAACTCCAGCTTCCCTCATTCCTCAAGATGCCAAGGAAAGAGTGCAGAATGCAATCCTACCTGCTTCTGAGCTTCCACCTTCTGCTTCCTGGTGGGGTCAATGGCATCCACCATCCACTTGATGGTGAAGTAGGTGACAGCCCCGAAGATGGTGAGGCGGAAGATCAGCCCCACCACCTCGTTGCGGCTCAGGGGCCGCGAGAAGGCCTCGGCGTGCACCATCCTCCTTCCTGCCCTGAGGGGAAAAGGGGCAAAGGAAAGGGAAATCAGAGCTGGAAAAGCATCTGCAGGGGGTTGGGATGTTGGTGGATAAAGGGTGTTGTGCAGGGAGTTGGGGTAAGTGAATGGAGAGAGGCAAGACAAGAGGATGGGATTTTGGGAATTAGGAGTTGTTCCTGAGGGTGGGCAGGCCCTGGAATGGATTTTCCAGAGCAGCTGTGGCTGGCCCTAGAAAAAAGAAGCACAGGGAGGGAAGGAAAGGAAAATTCAAGCTGTAAAAACACCTGCATGGTGTTGGAATGTTATTGGATAAAAGGTGTTTTGCAGGGAGTTGGGATATGTGAATGGAGAGAGGCAGGACAAGAGGATGGGATTTTAGGGAGGAATTGTTCCCTGGGAGGGTAGGCAGGGCCTGGAATGGATTTCCCAGAGCAGCTGTGGCTGGCCCTGGAAAAGGGAAGCACAGGGAGGCAAGGAAAGGAAAATCAGAGCTGTAAAAACACCTGTATGGGGTTGGAATGTTATTGGATAAAAGTTGTTTTGTACAGAGTTGGGGTAAGTGAATGGAGAGACAGGAGACGAGGGAATGGCTTCATGCTGACAGACAATGGGATTTTGGCAAGCTGGGGCTGCCCCTGGAAAAGGGAAGCACAGGGAGGCAAAGAAAGAAAAATCAGAGCTGTAAAAACACCTGTATGGGGTTGGAATGTTGTTGGATAAAAGGTGCTGTGCAGGGAAGTGGGATAAATGAATGGAGAGGCAGGAGAAGAGGATGGGATTTTGGGGAGGAATTGTTCCTGAGGGTAGACAGGGCCTGGAACAGAGTGCCCAGAGCAGCTGTGGCTGCCCCTGGAAAAGGGAAGCACAGGGAGGCAATAGGAAAGAAAAATCAGAGCTGAAAAAACACCTGTATGGGGTTGGAATGTTGTTGGATAAAAAGTGTTTTGTAGGGAGTTGGGATGAGTGAATGGAGAGACAGGAGAAGAGGGAATGGCTTCATGCTGTCAGAGGATGGGATTTTGGGGAGGAATTGTTCCCTGGGAGGGTGGGCAGGCCCTGGAATGGATTTCCCAGAGCAGCTGTGGCTGCTCCTGGAAAAAGGAAGCACAGGGAGGCATGGAAAGGGAAATCAGAGCTGTAAGAACACCTGCATGGGGCTGGAATGTTGTTGGATAAAAGGTGTTGTGCAGGGAGTTGGGATATGCGAATGGAGGGATGGGACACAGGGAATGGCTCCCAGTGCCAGAGGGCAGGGCTGGATGGGATATTGGAATTAGGAATTGTTCCCTGGCAGGGTGGGCAGGCCCTGGCACAGCTGTGGCTGCCCCTGGATCCCTGGCAGTGCCCAAGGCCAGCCTTGGAACCACCTGGGATGCTGTAAGGCACCTCTGCCCATGCACAGGCTTCCATGTCCCTTCCAACCCAAAGCACCCTGGCATTCTGTGCTCACAGTGGGCACAAATTTCACATTCCCACTGACACTTTGGGGGCACTGCTGACCCTGAGTGCCCACTGCTGGAGCCAGGGAAGTCCAGGATTGAAGCACAGAGGTTTTTCCCTGAGAGGAAGCTGACAGCAAAGGCACCTGGCTGCCACATCAAGGTGCAATCAGCAATTCCCATTTGATTAAAAGGAGGTTAAGAGCTGGAGCCTGCACCTGGCAGGATGCACGGGGAGTTATTAATATCCCTGGAAAGCTGAAAATGCTGGATGTGGCACACAGCTATCCAGGGAAAAGCCTGGCTGCTGCAGGAGCCAAGCCCAGAGAGCACAGCACCCCCAGTCCTGGGAACAAAGGGCACAGAGGAAAGAACTGTGCTGAAACTCTGGGAAAATGATTTCTAAAATCAGGGTCCAGCTCTTGCCCAGCTCTGGGAGGGATCTTCATGAGAATCCCAAATCCCTCCTTGGGCACTGCCCCATTTTCCTTCTGCAAGGGCAAAACCAGCAGCAGCTCCTGCCACTCCCTGGCCACTCTCCAAACCAAGCTGGCAGCCAGGGCAATGCTGGAGCAGCAGAGCCAAATTAACCTGGATCCCCCTGCCCAGGGCACCCACAGCCAAATTATCCCTGGATCCTCCTCCCAGAGCAACCCTGGAGCCAAATTATCCCTGGATCCCCATCCCCAGGGCACCCAGAGCCAAATTATCCCTGGATCCCCATCCCCAGGGCACCCAGAGCCAAATTATCCCTGGATCCCCATCCCCAGGGCACCCAGAGCCAAATTATCCCTGGATCCCCCTGCCAGGGCAATGCTGGAGCACCCAGTGCCAAATTAACCTGCATCTCCTTCCCCAGGGCAACTCTGGAGCCAAATTATCCCTGGATCCCCCTCCTTAGAGCACCCACAGCCAAATTAACCTGGATCCCCCTCCTTAGAGCACCCACATCCAAGTTAACCTGGATCCCCCTCCCAGGACACCAAATTATCCCTGGATTCCCATCCCAAGGCACCCACAGCCAAATTATCCCCGGATCCCTGCTAAAGGATGTGAGGAAGCAGCCCGGAGCCAGGGGATTCTGCGTGTCCTCCCCAGCCTGATTTGTTAAAACAAAAGGGCTCTGTAGTCACTGAGCAAGGAGCAAACCTGCCCAAAACCCCTGCAGAAACCTCCTTCTTATGCAACGCGTGCCCTGAGCGCCAACCGAAAGGAAAAGCTCGAACAGCGAGGAACCGAAGCAGAACCTGGCTGAGGGAAGCCCCAGCCCCGCACAAAAGCTGAAACCCGGCGGAACTCAGCGTTTGTCCGCCCTCGGGGCCCGCGGCGGCTCCGCGCTCCCGGTCAGGCGCAAAAGGGAAACCAAAAGCGGCAGCGGCGCCGGTTCCCGTTCCGCTGCGAGGGCACGCTGCCGGGAAAGCCGGGCAGCCCCGCTGCAGCGCGGGGATCCCCCCCGGGGCCCGGCAGCCCCGTCACGGCAGCCCCGGGCAGGGCCGGGCCGCGCCGCCCGTGACCTTCCCGCCGCCCGGCAGGTGCGGCGCGGCCGGGGCCGCCGTCCCGCCGGGGCACTCACCGTGCGGCGGCTCTCCGGAACACGGCGCGGGCCGGGCGGCAGCAGCAGGAGGAGGAGGAAGGCGAGGAGGAGGAGGAGGAGGAGCGGGAGGAGAAGCGGAGCAAAAACCGGCGGCGGCACCGAGGGCCCGGCAGCGGCGGCGGCGCGTCCGGCGCTTCCTCCGTCCGTGCGGCGCTCGCCGCCCCGCCCAAAGGTTCCGGCCGGCGGCGGCCCGCGCGAAGGTTCCGCCCACCGGATGCGGGGCAGCCCCGGCCGGGAGGGGCCCGGAGCCACCGGAGCCACCGGAGCCACCGGAGCCACCGGAGCCACCGGCAGCGGCCGCGGCCCAACCGAGCGGCTCCACCGGCACCCCCCGGGCCGCGGCCCCCGCCTACAACCGCCTAACGACAGCGGGAACTCCGCTCGAGCCCCGCTGGCGCATCCCAGTCACGGTCAATACGTGTACAACGCGTTAAGTGCAGAGTTATCGTCTGAAACAATACACAGAAAATATAAAACATGCCTATATACACATATTTATATAGAGAGATATAGATGTATAGATGTGTAGAGTTTATGTATCTATAAAATATAAAAGTGCATATATACACATTGTATATATATAGAGATATATAATTTATGTGTACATAAAATATAAAACATGGATATATATACATATTTTATATAGATAGATATATAATTATACATAAATATAAAACATGCATATATACACATATTTTATATAGATATATAGTTTATGTATATCTAAAATATCTATTATATATATATAATTTCTGTATATATAAAATCCAAAACATGCATATATACACATATTATATATATAGATATATAATTTATGTATATATAAATATAGAACATGCATATATATACATATTTTATATAGATAGATATATAATTAATGTATACATAAAATATAAAACATGCATATATACACATATTATATATAGATATATAATTTTTATATATATTGAATGTAAAGCATGCATATATACACATATTATATATAGATAGCTATATATTTTCTGTACATATAAAATACAAAACATGCATATATACACACATATATTGATATATAATTTATGTATATACAAAATATAAAGCATGCATATCTACACATATTATATATAGATAGATATATAATTTATGTATTCATAAAATATAAAGCATGCATATATATGCATATTTTATATAGCTAGATATATAATTTCTGTATACATAAAATATAAAACATGAATATATACACATATTATATATATAGATATACAATTTATGTATCTATAAAATATAAAGCAGGCATATACACACATATTTTATATAGCTAGATATATAATTAATATATATTAATTATATATACAAAAATATAAAACATGCATACATACACATATATATAGGTAGATATATAATTTATGTATATATAACATATATATATTATACATATATCTAATTTCTGTATGTATAAAATATAAGACATGCATATATACACATATTATACATAGATATATAATTTCTGTATATATAAAATATAAAGCATGCATATATACACACATTTTACATAGCTAGATATATAATTTATGTATTCATAAATATAAAACATGCATAAATACACATATTTTATATATAGATATATAATTTCTGTATATATATAATATATATTATATATAATTCATATATATATTAATATAAAACATTCATATATACACATATTATATGTAGATATATAATTTATGTATGTATAAAATATAAAACATTCATATATACACATATTTTACATAGCTAGATATATAATTTATGTATACATAAATTGAAAACATGCATATATATACATATTTTATATAGACAGATATATAATTTATATATATTAATTATATATACAAAATTATGTATGCACAAAATAGAAAACATGCATATATACACATATTTTATATAAATAGATATATAATTTATGTATATATAAATATAAAGCATGCATATATACACATATATCTATAACTTATGTATACATAAAATATAAAACCTGCATATATACACATATTATATATAGACAGATATATAATCTGTACATTAAAAATAAAACATGCATATATACACATATTTTATATAGATAGATATATAATTAATATATATTAATTATATATACAAAAATTATGTACACAAAAAGATAAAACATGCACATATACACATATTTTATATATATAGATCTATAATTTATGTATATATAATATATAAATTAAGTATAATTTCTATATATATAAAAATAAAACATGCATATCCACACACAGTTTATATAGCTAGATATATAATTTCTATACATATAAAATATAAAACATGCATATATACACATAATATATAGAGATATACAATTTCTGTATATATAAATATACAACATGTATATACATCCATATTTAATATAGATATATAATCTATGTACACATAAAATATAAAGCATGCATATATATACATATTTTATGTAGCTAGATATACAATTAATATAAATATTAATTATATATACAAAAATTATGTATACAAAAATATAAAACGTGCATATATACACATATTATATAGATAGATATATAATTTCTGTATATATAAAATATAAAGCATGCATATATACACATATTTTATATAGATAGATATATAATTTCTGTATATATTATATAATATATATAATTCATGTATATATAAATATACAACATGCATATATACACATTATATTATATATAATTTATGTATACATAAAAATAAGACATGCATATATATACATATTATATATTGATATATAATTTCTGTATATATAAAAATAAAGCATGCATATATATGCATGTTTTATATAGATAGATATATAATATATATATTAATTATATATACAAAATTTATGGATACAAAAATTAGGAACATGCATATATACACATATTATAGATAGACAGATACATAATTTCTGTATATATAAAAAAAATATATATTATATATAATTTCTGTATATAATATAAAACATGCATATATATACTTACTTTATATAGATAGATAGATATATTATCTATATATAAAATATAAAACATGCATATATATATTATTTTTATATTATTTATGCAATTTCTCCAGGCAAGTCCTTCCCTGTCATGCTGCTCCTGCAGGCTTGGATGGTATAAAAAGTTTATCATCTCCTGGAGCTTTTTGGTTTTCAGCTCATCTGGACCATTGTGCTCGTTCATTCCTGGAAAAAAAAAAATTTAGGACCCTTCTGGTTTCCTTCCCACTCCTGGGAAAAAAGTGACATCTGTTTTGTGCAATTAAGGAGAAATGCAAACACACACACACACACACAGAGGAGGAAAAGCAGCTCGAAATTTACATTTTGTCACTGCTGTGGTGGCAACCTCTGAAAGAAATCCCATCAAAAATAGTTTTAAAAAATGTGGGGAAATGCAAATTTTCAGGGCGGTGGCCAGGATTGGATTGGGCTCCAATTTATCCAGATATTGAGGGGTTCTGTTCCAATTTATCCAGATATTGAGGGGTTGTGCTCCAATTTACCCAGATATTGAGGGTTGTGCTCCAGTTTATCCAAATATTGAGGGAGGGTGCTCCAATTTATCCAGATATTGAGGGGTTCTGCTCCAATTTATCCAGATATTGAGGGTTGTGCTTCAATTTATCAAAATATTGAGGGGTTGTGCACCAATTTATCCAGATATTGAGGGATGGTGCTCCAATTTATCCAGATATTGAGGGATTGGGCTCCAATTTATCCAGATATTGAGGGGTTCTGCTCAAATTTATCCAAATATTGAGTGTTCTGCTCCAATTTATCCAGATATTGAGGGGTTCTGCTCCAATTCATCCAAATATTGAGGGATTGGGATCCAATTTATCCAGATATTGAGGGTTGTGCTTCAATTTATCCTGATATTGAGGCGTTCTGTTCCAATTTATCCAGATATTGAGGGGTTGTGCTCCAATTTATGCAGATATTGAGGGATTGGGCTCTAATTTATCCAGATATTGAGGGGTTGTGCTCCAATTTTTCCAAATATTGAGGCATTCTGCTCCAATTTACCCAGATACTGAGGAATTGGGCTCCAATTTATCCAGATATTGAGGGATTGGGCTCCAATTTATCCAGATATTGAGAGGTTCTGCTCCAATTTATGCAGATATTGAGGATTTGTTCTGCAATTTATCCAGATATTGAGGCTTGTGCTTCAATTTATCCAGATATTGAGGGGTTCTGTTCCAATTTATCCAGATATTGAGGGGTTCTGCTCCAATTTATCCAGATATTGAGGGGTTCTGCTCCAATTTATGCAGATATTGAGGGGTTGGGCTCCAATTTATGCAGATATTGAGGGATTGGGCTCTAATTTATCCAGATATTCAGGGACTGTGACTGATTTCCTTCCCAAATTTCGCGTGGGCTTTCCACTCGCAGCTCCAGTGGAATGGGCTGGCTGGAAAATGGGATGTACTGGGAGCCACGGGGTTATACTGGGAGGAAAAGTGGTGGTGGCAGCTCTGTCCCCAAAGCCCTTACCTAAAACCAGATCCAGGGGTTGGGAACACAACTTAAAACTCACACAAGTTGGGATGGCTGGGAACCTCAACCCAGGTCATCCCAATCTGGCCTTGGACACTTCCACGTTATCAATTTTGGGGTTTGCAGCTGGAGGAAATTGGGAATGTGGAAATTCAGGGGGTTCACACGGAGCTCTGTGCCCACCAAGTGGTCCTGGAAGGTTGGCACAAGGATAAGTGGATGCAGATCAGTCCCAAATATATTTAGTCTGAAAAGCAGGAGGAGGTTGTGGGAACAGCTTTGCAGTGGGAATAATGGTGGTAAAACATCTCAAGGTGCAACTTGGTATTTCTGAAAGAAATTATATCATAGAGCATTTGCAAAGGGCTGGAGGATGCAGCAGCCTGGGAAATCCCTCTGCCTGATATTCTATTTTATTTTGAGCCCTTAAAGGTAATTTCCTGAATTTAAAACAATAAATTCCCAAAAATTTACAGCTCTCAGCTCAGAGTGCAAAAAGCCTTGTACAATGGGGTTTATCCCCTAATATTTTACATAAAGACTGATTTAGAGATTTCTAGGCAGGGTTTTCTCCCTGCCAGGTGAAGTGTGATCAGTGTGGGAAGGAGAATGGACAGAAAGCTCCGTGGAAACCCCACGGGCTGCTGGGCTGGGCTGGGCTGGCCTGGGGGGACTGGGATGTCCCTGTCCCCCAGCTGGGCTACCCCGAGGATATCAGCAGCAATTTCTGCATGCAAAGGGTGCTCAGGCCTTGGCAGGGGCTGCCCAGGGAGCTTTGCAGTGCCCAGCCCTGCAGGTGTCCCAGGAAGGGCTGGAGGGGGCACTCAGTGCTCTGGGCTGGGGACAGGGTGGGCACCGGGCACAGCTGGGACTCGGGCTGGCAGGGATTTTCCAACCCATTTGATTCTGCCCTTCGAGGGCAGCAGGCGGCCCCGAGCCCCCTTCCCTCCGTGCCCCGGTGGCTGCAGGGGGCGACAGGCGCTCGCTCACCGCGCCTCCTCCGCTCCACGCCAACCCCGGGGGGCGTGAGGGGAGGAAGCCGAACCCCCTCAAGGCGCCGGGCTGACACCCCCGTTGTTGCCTTTCCCCGCAGCCCGTTCTTCCCCTCGCCTTCCTCCCTCCCAGCTGGGCTGAGGAAGGAGGAGAGGAGAGAAAAGGCGGACAAGCGGCAGTGCCGGGGCTCGGGGGCTCTGAGGGGCTGGGGGGCCCCCGGCCCGCGCGGGCCCCTCACGGCCACTTCCGCCCGCGGGGGAGGCGCCGCCGCCAGCGCCCACGTGACGGACGCAGCACCGCGCCGCCTCACCGTATCGCTCGTATCCCTCCGCTCGCCGCTCCCCCCCGTCCCCCACCCTCTCTGTGGGGCGAGGAGAGCCGGCGGACAGAGGGGTGCGGATGGTGCGCGCAGCGTGATCCGTTCCCCCGATCCTCCCGGTGCGCCGCTTCTCCGCTTCTCCGGTGGCGGGGTGGGAGGGACTACTTTGTGTGTTGGCGGATGCGTCGCGTGGGCGTGGCGGCGCCGCCCGCCGTCCCTCTCGGAAGCCGCGGCCATGATGGGCGCCCCGCGCCGGCGAGCGCTGCGGGCCGGGGGATGAGCGCGGCCGTGCCGCCCTGAGGAGCCGCCGCCGGGAAGAGCCGAGGGAGCGACCGCCCGGCCCCCGGGGCGGGGAGCGGAGCGGGGCCGGGCCGGGGGCGCGCCCCGCGCCGCTGTCACCATTGCCGGGGCCCGGAGCGCCGCAGAGCTGCTCCCCCCGCCGCCGCCGCGCTCGCCCCAAACACGGCGGCGGCGGCGGCACCGCCCGCAGGGGCTCGGCGCGGCTCCCGACGCGCTCGGAGGAGGAGGAGGAGAAGGAGGAGGAGGAGGGAGCGGCAGCCGGTGCCGCCGCCGGGAGCCGGGCCCGCCCGGGGCTGAGCCGCCGGAGCATCAGCGCCCGGGGCCGCCCGGTGGTGCCTCGCGGCCGCCGCCCGGGCCCTGCGCGCTGCCCCGGAGCGGCCCCCGGCTGCCAGACATGACCGCCATCATCAAAGAGATCGTCAGCAGGAACAAAAGGCGATACCAGGAGGATGGCTTCGACCTGGACCTGACCTGTATCCTCCTCCCGCTCCTGCTCCCGCACGTCCCGCGATTGCATCAGACCCGCGCGGCGTTACCTAACGCGCTGCCCCCGGCCGCTCCGCCGCCCGCCGGGGCTCGCCCGGGCCGCCGCGCCCTCCCCCGCCGCCGCCTCGGCCGCCTTTTGTCCGGGCCCGGCAGATTAACGGGAGCTCCAGGATTAACGCCAGCGCTCCTTGGCGGCCCCCCCGAGCCGAGCCGAGCCGCGCAGGGGCCGTGCCCTCCCTCCCCCCGGCCCCGGAGCCCCCCGCTTATCTCCGGCTCCTTTGGTGCTTGGGCTCACGCAGCAAATGCGCCCGACCCGCCGTGATTTGCGTGCACAGCGCTTAATTGATATATATATCTATATATTTTTTTTTTTAATTTAGTAACTCGTCTTGAATCGCGATTATAATCGTGGCAGGCCTGTGGCTTTCCTCGGGTTGCTTCAGTGGAAGGCTGTGTCCTCTGCCCTGATTTCCAGCCCTCCGCTGAGGCAGAGCTGTACCTTAGCATGCAGCGAGGCTCTCCATGACAAGAGGTGGCAATCGCTCCTTCCAAATTCTAAAAAAACCCCAAAACGGCCAAAACTCACCATATTTTTTATTTTTCCCGAGGATGTGTCACAAACGAGAGTGTGTCGGGTCTCCTGGAGGAGCACTATATAGAATACTTATTCTGGAATAAGTAATTAGCGTGCAGTTACGGCTAATGAGGCAAAAGCCGGTGTGTAGTTTTGGTGGCCTTTGGAACAGATGTGCTGGGCAGATGTCTCAGCCTGGAATGCCCTGCAGGGCTCATGGTGGGTAGGGGCTGGGTCTTGCTCCGTGCTGGGGAAAGATTGGTGCTGTGGGAGAGGTTTTGGGGGCAAGAACTTTGCTTAGAAGTTGGGAAAATGAATATTGACAGCAGTGCTCAGAGCTGGGCTTCTCCCTCTGGAGAGATGTTTCTGTTCTGCCACGGGATTAGGTGGAAATTTATTGGGTTTTGGAGCAATTACATTCAGGTCTGAGCAAGTGCTCCAAATAAATCCAGTTTTTGAGCAGGATCAAAGCTGCTAAAAGCTGTAGGTAGTACAGATCTCTTGCTTTTGCATTGAGCCTTGGCCTAAAATTTGATGGCTTTAAAACAACCTGAAATGTTCTGGACTTCAGTCTAGCATTTAGTTAAAAACCCAACAGCTCTGGTTCATTATTTTTGCATTATGTTTGTGATAAAAATACTTTTAGGCCTGGATTTTTAGGTACTTGCACTTGGTGATTTTGTTGGCTGTTGTGAAGATTTTGTTGCCTTTATGGAAAGAGTTAAATGGTGGCAAAACCAAAAGATTTTTCCGTCACAGTTGAAGAGTTTGGTGTTTCAGGCATCTTTGCCCAGATGTGCCCTTGGTAGGGAGAGATATTTTGACCCAAACACATTTTAACTGGTCATATCCTCCCAGCAAGAAAATCAGTGAATGCTGAACCTCGACTTTATTGCTCAAGCTTTCCTAATGATGTGTCAAGTGCTGATTGCTTATTTTGAATTTTAATTCTTAGAATTTTATGTTAAAACAGGCTGTTACACTGGGCTTAGGCTGGTGTTTCTAAAAGGAACAGCTGGCTGCAGTCCTGCCATGAAAATTGTGGAAAAGATGGTATGGATTCTTTAATGATAAAAAAAAATATTATTGGAAGAAGTGGGCTTTTTTTTTTCAACAGATAATTAATGAATGAGGACTTCTGTGCAGTGGCTTTGTATGAAGGCTGATGCTGCTGCAGAAGTGAAAGTTGAATATTTTTATCACTTTGTGCAGGACTCTCATGGAATTGTTGCTCACCATCCCTGGTAGCTGGGAATAAAAGCCTGGTAGCTTTTTATTCCTTACACACGTGGCCATGGATTCAATATCACAACCATGTGATATTAAAGGGAAAAAAGAGAAAACCTGAAGCCCAGGTGAGCTGTTGAAGGCATGGCAGGAGGAGCAGGTGTTGAGATGCTTTCTCAGGGTAGCTGCCTCTGTCCAGCCAAAAGGGAAGGGCAGCCAGGAATTGGACATTTGGTAAATGGAGCTCTGGGTTCCTCCTGCTGCTCACCTCCTTTAGGAGCTGGGGAGTGAAATGAGCTGCAGTGAGGGCAGGGGAGGAGGTGTCTGTGCTCTGTGCTCTGCCACGTCCCCTGTGAGCAGAGAATTTTGGGCATGGATGTTATCAAATGCCTTGCAGGAACTCCTGGGTGCCCCAGGCGGGCTGGCTGAGGTTCTGGAGTGTGGGTCAGAGATTTTTGGGCATGGATGTTATCCAAGGCCTTGCAGGAGCTCCTGGCAGGCTGGGTGAGGTTCTGGAGTATGGATCAGAGATTTTTGGGCATGGATGTTGTCAAAGGCCTTGCAAGAACTCCTGGGTGAGGTGCTGGAGTGTGGATCAGAGATTTTTGGCCATGGATATTACCCAAAGGCCTTGCAGGAGCTCCTGGGTGCCTCAGGCAGTGCTGGAGTGTGGATCAGAGATTTTTTTGCCATGGATATTCCCAAAGGCCTTGCAGGAACCCCTGGGTGCCCCAAGCAGTTCTGAAGTGTGGATCAGAGATTTTTGGGCATGGATATTGCCTGGAACTCCTGGGTGCCCCAGGCAGGCTGGGTGAGGTGCTGGAGTGCCAAAATCCTTGGTTGGGCTGTGTCAGAGCCTTTTAAAAGTGATCTTGATGATCTTGATGTCTTGATCTTTGCAGTACAGGACATTGTGGTTGGAGCCCTGAGTTCCTGAGGAGCTGGGTGAGAATCCTGGTGTGTGTAATGTGGGATTTCAGCAAAGGGAGACAGCATCTTCCCAAAATCAGTGCAGAGTGTGGAAATGGGCCTGGGTGTCTTTAAAAACCACCCTGCTGCTGCTTGTCATCTAATCAGATGTGCTCTCTGAGCTCTCTTTATGCACATCTTGGAAAAAATATTCTGAACTTAGAAGAAAAAAGGATTTTAAAGGTGGAGACATTAAATCAGCTGTTTAATACTTCAGATAGTTCTGGTTTATTTGGGTTTTAATTAATCTCTGCAGCCCTGGATACTTTTTGGTGCCCATGGGTGAGAAGGAAAGTTTGGATTCACGTCTTTCTTCTCTGATGGTTGCATTTCTTGATGCTGCAAGCACCAGAATGTTTTCTGAGGTGTTCTGTGTGTTATTTCTGAAATTGTGCAGTTTAGTGATGCCCTCTTTACAGCAAAGAGAAAACATCTCCATGCAGCAATACACGGATTACCTGTGTTTTAAGAGCTCTGTGTGTGAATTTAGCAAATGGGAATAAATGTAGCTGCTTCTTGTGGGTGTCCTAGCTGGGTTAAACTCTGCCTGCTGTCCCCAGGCCTCCTGTCAGGGTGCAAACGGGCAGCCAAGCCGAGCCTAGGGCTCGACTGAAGCATGTGGAACTCGTGACCTACATAGTGCTACAAACTGCAGCAACATTCAGGCAGAGGAGATGTTGGGAGCAGTTTACACGTCTCACACGTCCTTTGTCTCGTGGAATGAAAGGCAGGGAATGCTGGAACTGCAGCAGGAAGCTCCTTAGAATCTCTCCTTAGGATCTCTTGACTGCTTTATGC
Source organism: Ammospiza nelsoni (assembly GCF_027579445.1). Lineage (NCBI taxonomy): Eukaryota > Metazoa > Chordata > Aves > Passeriformes > Passerellidae > Ammospiza > Ammospiza nelsoni. Next base: position 32,129,360 of record NC_080640.1, read on the forward strand.
TGTTTGCAGTCCTAAAGCTCTTTGCATTTTTAATGAAATTTGAAATTATGGGACTTGACTCAAAATGGCTCAGCTTCCAGGAAAAAAAAAAAAAAAAAAAGAATTAGTAGCATGAGGTCTATACTGTGTTTAAAAATAGAGCCTGAGCTGGAAATGCCATTTGTTTAAAAGACTTGGGCTCATTTTAAAATTGAAGTTTGTTAGAGGTTTTGTAACGAGTTTGTCTTGTACACAAGCACAGGGAGGGTTTAGAAGAAACTGGAAGAGACCAACTGGCAATGCATTTTATTGGTGGGAAAGGATTTCTTTGTTCTGAAGTAAACCATGTTCCTTAGCAGTGTTTGGAGCCCAGCAGACTGATTGTGCTTCTGGAGCCTGGGATGGTGTTGGGTTTTGGACCAGATCAGTGCCAGTTTTGCTCTGAATTCATCTCAGAAGCCTGGGGCTCAGCAGAGTTTCAGTTCCCTGCTTGGTGCAGGGTGTGTTTGGTCCCAGGAAGATTTCTGCACTTAGCAAGGATGAAGGGTTTGACCTGTCAAAGGTGGACAAAGCAAGGTGGTGATTGCTGCAAATGTGTTCCTGCATTTTCCCTTCTGGGGTTTCACGTGGGCTGGGTCATTCACTGCTCCCCACAACCAGAAAACCCCAAACCCTGTGCCATGGTTGTGTGGATGGGGGTGTTGGGCACCTAAAACCTTCAAACCCCACATTCCAGCAGGTGCTGTGGGTGCAATCCCATCCAGAGTCACCCAGCCCCTTCCTGCCCTGCTTTTCCACTGCTTTTATTCAGAAAAGGGCTTAAAAAAAGCCCTCACAAATTCCAGCTCATCCCTTTGCACTTGTGATGGAGAATTCTTAGGGAAATGTTTCAGCTTGGATCAGAAATTGTCAGTGCATGTGGAGGCTGTTTGCACAAGCTAAACTCCAAATTCAAAATTACCTTCCTGTGCACACTTTGAAGTGGTGGCTGTGTGTTCTTCTCAAGGTGGGCAGAGAAATGAGGGCACCCTGCATGGTATTTCTTATCTGGTGACCTCTTAAAAATGCCCAGCCAGGGTGATTGATGATTGGAGCTTGGTTTTAAGCTCAGTTAAGTTGAGAAGTCTTCAGAACATGCAGAGTTTTGCTGTTAAACATGAAAAGGGTGATGCTGGATCAGCTGCCAGCTTTGCTAGGACCAGGTCTGAGTGTTTTTAAGGAAAAATCAAAGTTTTTTATTACTTGCACTAAGACTGATGAGGTGCTGGCACTTGAGGGGTTGCTTTGTGGGGTTTGCTGGCTGAGGACAGCTCTGTCCCTGTTGAGGAATTGTGGAAATCCCTCCCCACATTGACTCTGTGTGGTCCAGCTGCAGTCTTGGAGGATGGTGAATTTTGGAAATGCATCTTTCTAGGAATGTCTGCTAGTCAGGAAAGCCTTTCTGTGCACAGGATGGTTCCATCTGCCTTCCCCTGACCTGGGAGAGGATGGAGAATTGAGTGTGCAGCTTATGCAACACTGGGGCTGCTGCAGTAGAATCATGCACAGAGATTAGTTGGCTCTAGATAACTGCTGGGCTGGGGCTGGCACATTTCTCTGGGACAGAATTCCTGTTGCTACACTTAGAACACCAAGAAGAACTTGCCAAAGTGTTCTGGGGCACAGTGACTGCTGTAGAGACACTGAGTATTGATGTCTTAAAACATTTTACAGAGGAATACAGAATTATCCTAATTTTCTCCCAGAAGAGTGGTAGCTGTACTCTTCATTCTCTCCCTTGTAGCTTGGTTTGGACACCTAAATCCTCTTTGTTGTTGATATAATTAATATCAATTGATATAATTTTTTCAGTAAAATATGGCTGAAAGGATGTTGTGTTAAACCCCCCTCTGCTTAAAACCATAAAGCCAAACCTAAACTTCAAGGAGTACAAACACAAAGTTGAAATGTTCTGTGTAAGTTTTTGCAGGTTGTAAATTGCTGAATAGTTCCTAAATGAAATTCTATTTCTAATGGATTAATGTTGTTGCCATATTAATGCTGCATAAGCTGACAAATTATACCTTGATACCTTAGCCAGAATCTTCCCTTACCACAGGTTTAAACATGAAAATGTTGTTGTAGAATGATTTAAAGGACAATTGTTGTGTTCTGACAAACTGCAAGAGAAGGGAGGGAATAGGCAGCTGAGCTGTCAAATCCCTTAATTACATTAGAGACCAAAGGTTGTGTCATTACTCAGAACTGACTCCCAGAGCCCAGCTCCTTCCTAGTTTGGAGCAACTCGGAGCTCTGTGTGATTTTTATTCATTTGCTGTGCGTGCTGAAGGTTAATTTATTGCATGGCTTTTTCAGGGAGGAAATTGGGATCTATAGCCTGGAGTTGTGTGTGGTAATTCCTGGATATGCCCTGTGCCTCATCTTAAATCCTAGGGGAGGTGTGGGTTCCTTTGATTTGGCACTTGGGTGAAGGTTTTTTGGGTTTTCCTGTGAGGTACTGGAATGGTGATTTCTAGGCTGTAAGAAGAGAATTTATTTGGAAATGTGTGGCCCTGTAGAGCAGGATGTCTCCTGAAACATGGATTATTTGTGGGTGGTTGAGTCTCCTTTGGGCTCTGTTAGTTTTTGGATGTGTCTTAGGCCCAGGTTGATATTTCAGATGTAAACAAATCCTTGTTGCAGTTTCTACTTCAAGCCAGCATCCTCTTTGCTCCTGTCATCATCTGCCTCCTCTGCTCTTGCCTGTGAGGGCCTGGGAAAAAAAAAAAAAAAAAAGAATTTTTGTAGAATGGAAGTAAATAATTGTGCAATTAGGCCCTGTATCATGCTGCATAAATCTAGGTTATCTTAATAACAATTCTTAGGCAATGGAGCTCAAGTGGTGGCTCTGTGATTCAAATGGTAATTGACTGTGCAGCTAAAAAAATTCAACTCCACTGCTCTGTGTTTGGGATGATGACTATTGCAAAAGCTGGCATTGTTCCCTTTAAAGATGAACTCCCAGCTCCACAGCGTGCAGCAGTGCAGAAAAACTGCTTCATATCCAGTTTTTTGTAGTGAAGTGCTTAAGAAATGTCTTTATAAACTTAATTCTGCCTTTGTGGAGCTGTGGTATAATAGCTTTTAATTGCATGATTAATTTTCTTACAGGGCTCTGCTTAATTCATGGCATTGCCTGGGTATATATTGGGCTCCAAGTGAAGAGTTGTGGATTTTCTGTTCTTTCATTTCTTGTGTGGGTGACTTCGAGAAGTAATGTCCTTTTTTTATGCTAACATTTAGAGGAGGGAAACACCAGATCTCATTTGGATAAAATTATCTATTTGGAGCTTTTTGTTTGAGTAGTGCTTTATTAGAATAGCCCTGGGTCTTGTTTTGCCACTCACCTTTATTTTCTTTTACACATTAAGCTTTGATCAATCCATACAAACCTTGCTTTTTATAATTTCTGTTCTCTGAAGGTTTTTACTGTGCTGTGTTTATTTATTTTCTTTTGACCCACCCCACACACATTAAGGTTTGATAAATCCATACAAACCCTGCTTTTTGTAATTTCTGTTCTCTGAAGGTTTTTAGTGTGCTGTAGCCCCACGGCTCTTTTAAATTCCCTTGTCTCTGAAAGTTTTTGGATGTTCTTTCAGCCTTGCAAAAAGTTGAGTCTGAGCCATTTTTCACTTCCTGTCAGTAAATATCAAAGTAGTGACTCCTCTGTGCTGGCTTCTCTTTAGTGAATAAAATTCCTGTGTTTTTCTGGGGGTGTTTGAGGTTAGGACATGCTTAAGTACACAGTGGTGGTTCAGGGAGATGCTGCAAAGTGGGGAGGTGTGCTGGGAACACACCATCACATCTCACAGCTCTGCTGGAAAGGGCTCCTGCTGAGCTGGATGGTGGTTAGAACAGGTCAGTTTGGCACTTAAAAACTCAATTTGAGGTGTGGTGGTGCAGCTTCTCCCAGCATTGCTTCCTCTGCAGGGGATCTGCTCAATCCCTGCCTCATGTGCACAGCTGGATGTGGCACCCACAGGGTGGGGATTTGATGATGCCAGAGCATTTTCCAACCTCAGTGATCCTGGGATTCTGCACCATCATCCTTGGGCCACCATGTGTTGTGGCTGGCTGTGGAAAGATGGGATGTGGCCTTTCCAAAATGGCAGCAGAAACAAAAGAACTTTCTTTCCTGAATCTCTGCATGTTTCCCTCTGGAAATCTCTTGGGATTGTCGGGCTGAGTTAGGGACTTGAGCCTCAGTCTCTGCCTTCACTTTGTATCAATAACAGAGTGTGGTGCATCATTTATGTTCCTGTTTGCTCTTTGTGAATGGGCAGGGCAGCTTTTCTGTGCCTTTAATATAGTCAGCTATTTTAGAGAAGGGTTTCATGGGATGGGATTCACAAGGATCATCAAATCCAGCTCTTGGCCTTGCTCAGGACACCCCAACAATCCCACCCTGTGCCTCAGAGCATTGTCCATACATTTCTTGCATCTCCTGCTTCCTTTACTCTCTGCATGCTTTTGTATCTTTATTTATGACTCCAGACCATTTGGAAATGGAAGTTTCAGGTGCCTTTTCCTCAGCCTTTGGCAGTACAAGCTGTTCTCTAGAGCAGCCATCATCTTTCATGCCTTTGTTACCATTTTTCTCTTTCTGCTGTGAGGTCTGTGGGATTTTTTCCCCCCAATTTTAACGTGACCCCATTAGCAAAGCCTCCATATGGCTGAGAGTTCCTGGACACATTTCCTACACCCCACAGATGAAAGGAGAGATTCTTGCTCTGGGATGACTCCCAATATAATAAACAGGTCCAGAAGTGAGTTGTGGATGTAGACAACCTGGCATTTCCTCCTGAGGCATCTTCTGATTTATTTCTTTATGAATTTGAGTTCCCCTGCAGACCTTTGTTGACCTCATGTGGGCAGCTTTGCCACCTGGATATGAAGGAGTTGCAGTTGTTGCATTGAAATTGCAGGCTGAAAGCTTAAAAAAAAAGCTAAAAAATGGGGGGAAAAGAGAATCCTTGTTGGAATATGGAGCCTATTTCTTTATGAATTTTCTTTATTTCTTTATGAATTTGAGTTCCCCTGCAGACCTTTGGCAGCCCCATGGCCTCATGTGGGCAGCTTTGCCACCTGGATATGAAGGAGTTGCAGTTGTTGCATTGAAATTGCAGGCTGAAAGCTTAAAAAAAAAGCTAAAAAATGGGGGGGAAAAGAGAGTCCTTGTTGGAACATAGAGCATCAAGGGGTTAAATGCATTTCTTGTAAATGATAAAATGTTTCAGCCACATCTGAGTTGGTCCCTTTGCTTGTTCAAGGCACAGATGGTAGAGTTGACAAGTGCAGCTGGCTGGCTACAAGGAATCCTCCTTTGCTCTGAAGAACTTTCTTCCTGTTCATTTCCTCTATACTTCCTGATGATCCAGGCTCCTAGAAAAACACTAAAATGATTTTGCATTTCATGCTGGCTAATGGAAATGCTGCCTGGTAAATAAAGAAGGCACTCATGGGTACTGCTTAAACAGCATGCATGTCAGGAAAGTCTTTAGATTTGCCTGGATATATTTTCCTGTGTCATTTTCTTTTTTGTTCTTGGGATGCTGTCAAGCAAATGGCACTAATAAGAGCTTGGCCATTTGTCAGGGCTCTTAAATCTGTTTGAGGATGGAGTGTGGACACTTCTTGTAACACTCCCCCTGTAGCTCCAGGCTGTCAAGCTGTTGAACAGTTAGAGCAGTGCTGGTTTATTTTCTCCCTTGCTCTTGCTCTGTGACTTGTTTAAGCTGGAGTTAAAGGGCTGGAGGTCACCAGGGGAACGTTTCAGCCCAGCTGTGCTGCCACAGCTCCTGCAGCCACAGCTCCTGAAACCTGCAGGCTGATTCAGACAACAAAGCAACTTTGGGAGCCTTCAAAGCCATTCTGTGCCTCTGCTCCTGGGCTCTGCTGTCACATGGGACGTGGCAGTGACAGCTTGGCCACCCCACGCTGGTGGCCGTGTCCCCTGGCAGGCAGGGGGTGAGGGTGACAGAGCAGAGCTGGCAGCAGATGAGGAGTGGGCTGGTGGGGAGCAGATTAAAGCAAGGCCAAACCTCCCCTGCCTGAACTGGAAGTGAAAATTAACATTGCTGGCAGTTGTGGAGCTTTTTTCAGGCTGTAGATTCCTCAGTTTAAGGCTGTTCTTTGTTAAATGAAATTCCAGTTTGGGAGCTGGAAGCTGAGGGTTGGGAGAGATGGACTGTTGTTGTTTTATTTGCAGGTGTCAGGTTCAGGATGTGCAGTAAGATTTTTAACTCCAGAGCACAGCTTGAACAGCCCCATCGTTCACAGCTTCAGGAATATTCCTTCTTGGACATTTCCTTTCTAAAGAAACACAAAATCTAATGTTTGCTAGGTCTTCTTGAAGCCTTTGTTTCACAGAATCCCTGAATGGTTTGGGATGGAAGGAAGCTGACAGCTCAGCCAGTTCCACCCCCTGCCATGGCAGGGACACTTTCCATGATTCCAGGTCACTCCAAGCCCTGTCCATCCTGACCTTGGACATGCCAGGGATCCAGGGGCAGCCTCTGTCAGGGCAGGATTTCTTCCCAATATCCAATACAAACCTTCTATCTATCAATGGGAAACCATTCCCACTTCTCCTTTTGTTCCAGCCCCTTGAAAATACTAATATTAGTAAAATTGCAAGGGGCTATGAGTTTAAAAGTTCTTTTTCCTTTTTGTTTTGATGTAAAACTCATCTCAGTGTTGGATTTAAAAAGCTCTGTGTAAATTCTGTAGCACTGGTCTGCCTATAAAATAGGAGATGAGGTCATTTGCTCTTTGTTTTCCTGTTACAGCCACCTTAGGAGTGGAGTGAGGATCAGGGGTTAAATACTTGGAAATTTAGGACTTCATAAAACCCCTCAGACATTCTCATGATGTTCCAGTTACTGACTGGCAGTGTTGATCATTGCAGGAAAAGCTGCAGCTGTTGCTTTTTGCAGCTTCCTCGTGACTCTTTAAGAATTAAGAATTGGTAAATGTTTTGCTATGCTTTTTTGGCTACTTTCCATTATTAGGAAAAAAGTCTGAATTTGTGAACAAAATCAGTTAGAGGACCAACATGAGTAATTTACTTTTATATCTCTATGTATGTAAAAAATTGCAAGTGTATACTGCATATTCTTTAATTTGGTCTTGGCATAATGTGAATATATAGACAGCTATTTTTGAAAGTGATTATAACAGCTGATTTGCATAATGATCCAGGATTTTTCTCATAGCAACTGGAAAGACTGTCATCTTCAGCAATGTGGGGATGATTTCAGCCTTGAAGGAGAGTGTTTTGTTCAGTGTGTGAGCAGCATTAGAGCATTTCTGCAGTGCCACATGGATTATTTGCATTGCTCTGCTTTCTGCATTGACAAAGCATCATTGTGGCACTGGGTGATTGAGCAGATAATGGGGTGTGGTGATTTTAGGGTTCCTTGGGCACAGCACAGTGTTGTTTGGCTCCTTTGGAAGTGGAGTTGTGCAGCTGGTGGTAAAAACTTGAGTGGAGGATGTTGTGGTGTTCTGCCTTGTGTGTTATGGGGCACCAGAGCACAGAGAAGGGGTGAAGGTGCCAGAGTGTGACCAAAGGAGGGACACAGGGGTGGGGAAGGGTGTGGAGGGGCAGCAGAATAATCTTTGAATAATCCCAGAGCCAGGAGCACTGGGATTGTTCACAGGAGGACATAAAGGGCAGAGCTCACCACAGGCTGCAGCTCCAAACTCTGCTCTCTGTGACTGGGACAGACCCAGGAATGGCTGGGGAGGTTCAGGTTGGATTTTAGGGCAAGGTTCTTCCCCAGAGGTGCTGGCACTGCCCAGGGAATGGGCACAGCCCTGAGGGTGCCAGAGCTCCACACAGGGTGGGATTGTTGGGGTGTCTGTGCAGGGACAGGAGCTGGATCCATGATCCTTGGGGATCCCTTCCAGCTCAGGATATTTGTGATCCTCTGATCATAGGTCTGTCCAATAATTTTATTATCAGCACTAAAATCCCACCTTCCATGTTTACAAGACTGAGAAAGGAATGAGTACTTTAAAAACTGTTAGAACCATTTTTGGGAATGAGTATCTTAGGAAAGAGCTACTTTGGCAAAATGTGGTAGGATTTCTTTTTTATGCTTTTTAAAAAGCCCATTTCAAATCCTTGTGGATCCTTGTGGGTTCCTTCCAACTCAGCATATCCTGTGAAATTTTGGTAGTTACAGCACTTTGGTTGATTTTGTTTTTGCTGAGGCTTTTTCCATTTTTGTTTTCCTGCCTTAAAAGAAAAAAAAAAAAAAAAAAAAAAGCTTGGAATTGATAATGAGCTTGTTGCACGTTTTAACTGATCAGTTCTCCCAGATTTCTAAAATTAGCAGTTTGGTTACCAATTTCATGATGATTCAGAGTTCTCCCTTTGAATGGAAGCCCAGCTTCCCAAGCTCCTGTGTAAGAAATCTCATCCTGGTAGTGAATATCTTAATTTCAGCTTTGGAAATGGATGTTTGACGAAGTGAGGTGTGAGAAGGGGTGTGTGGAGCTGCAGTGTGTGCCTGCTGAAGGTGGTGCTCAGGGGATGGTTGCTCCTGAACCATGGTTGCTCCTGTGCTGGGGCCAGTTCTGTTCAATATTTTTATTGACGACATGGATGAGGGTTTAGAGTCTTTTATTAGCAAATTTGCAGATGACACTAAATTGGGAATGTGTGTAGATCTGCTAGAGGGACAGAGGGCTCTGCAGAGGGACTTGGAACGGTTGGATGGATGGGCAGAATCGAATGGGATGAAGTTAAATAAGTCCAAGTGCCGAGTCCTGCACTTTGGCCACAATAACCCCCTGCACCGATACAAGCTGGGGACGGTGTGGCTGGACAGTGCTATGGCAGAAAGGGACCTGGGGGTGCTGGTGACAGCCGGCTGAACATGAGCCAGCAGTGTGTCCTGGGGCCAAGAAGGCCAATGGCATCCTGGCCAGTATCAGGAATGGTGTGGCCAGCAGGAGCAGGGAGGTCATTCTCCCCCTGTACTCGGCACTGGTGAGGCCTCACCTGGAGTATTGCGTCCAGTTCTGGGCCCCTCACTTTAGGAGGGACGTTGAGATGTTTGAGCGTGTCTAGAGAAGGGCAACGAGGCTGGTGAGGGGCTTGGAGCACAAGCCATATGAAGAACGACTGAGGGAGCTGGGGTTGTTCAGCCTGGAGAAAAGGAGACTCAGGGGTGACCTTATCACTCTCTATAACCTCCTGAAGGGTGGCTGTGGTGAGCTGGGGGTCGGCCTCTTTCTCCAGGCAACAACGGACAGAACAAGAGGACGCAGTCTCAAGCTGCGCCAAGGGAGATGCAAGTTAGAATTAAGAAGGAAGTATTTTACAGAAAGAGTGGTCAGATACTGGAATCATCTACCCAGTGAGGTGGTGGAGTCATCATCCCTCGAAGAGTTCAAAAAAAGACTGGATGTGGCACTTGGTGCCATGATCTAGTTGAATTGTTAGAACATGGGTTGGACTTGATGATCTTTCAGGTCTCTTCCAGCCTTGAATTTCTGTGATTCAGTGATTCTGTGAACTGGTCCTTGCAGTGATCAGGGGCTGTCCCTGTCCCTGAACAGGGATTTCATTCCTCAGCATGGGGAAAAAAACAGGCTGGGAGGATGCAGGAACAGCCATGCCCTCCCCTGCTGCAGATTTGGGGTAGTTTTTCACAGGATGGGTGGAAGAAGTTGGCTTTATGACAGCTTTTCCATTTAAGTGATGAAACTTCAATTTCTGCTCTGAGATTTAATTCATCTGTGCACACAGCAGCACCACTTCCATTCTGTTCTTCCATCTCGAAAGCAAAGGCTTTCTTTAATTGTTTGAAGCACCACAAGAGCTCCAAAGCAGCACATCAAGGCTGCCAGAGTTGGCCAATGCTCTCAGGGGTGCACAGGATGGAATTGTTGGGATGTGTGTGCAGGGCCAGGATGATCCCTGTGGGTCCCTTCCAGCTCAGGATATTTGATGTTTCTGCATCTCTTCACCGTGCTGCCAGGAGTATTTCTGTCAGCATGTAAAAAACCCCAAAATTCTCTCTGTGAGCACTAAGATGGGTCTGTGATTGCTGTTCCTGCTTGCCTTGGAGCAGCTGGAGCTGGAAGGGCGGTGCTGGGGCCGTGTCCTTTGGCAGCAGCCCTGTGCAGACACCAGGGTGAGTCAGCAGTGCCTGGGAGCTGCATTCCAGCCTAATGCCTTCAGATAATCACCGAGGTGCTTCAGGACCATTCTGTTTAGGTGGGGGAGACATTGGCTTGCCTGTTGAAAAAAATTATCATGTTTTGTAAAAACAACCCTTCCTCCCTATGAGGATAACTGTTGGGTATTTCATTTTGAGCAACAGTTGAGTTGGGATTTTGTGCTGTCAGGTCGCACAAAACAATTGTAGCGAATCAGCATCCCAGGCTCACAGAATAGTTGGGGTTGGAAGGGACCTCTGGAGATCATCCAGTCCAACTCCCTGTCCAGGCAGGGTCACCTGGAGCTGCTGACACTTCCAGGTGGGCTTGGAATGTCTCCAGAGAGAGACAAACTCAGCACCCTCTCTGGGCATTGCTCTGTTACCCTCCAGGGAAGTTTTCTTCCTCATGTCAAGAGGAAGAAAATAGATTCATAAATAGACTCATATTTCCCACCTCCCCTCCTTATTTCAAGTATTTTCTCGTTGTCTTTCCTTATTGACATATTGTGGAACACCTTTTCCAATTCCCACTTTTGGCTTAAAATGTAAAAATAATTGTAATGATCACAGAATCATGGAATGGTTTGAGGGACCTTAATGGGTTAAAGCTCATGGTTTAAGGGACCTTAATGGTTTTGAGGGACCTTAAAGCTCATGGTTTAGGGGACCTTAAAGTGGCACCCCATGCCATGTTCAGGGACACTTTGACCATCCCAGGCTGCTCCAAGCCCTGTCCAGGCACTGCCAGGATGAGCTTTAGCATTCCCAGTGCCTCCTGCTTGCCAGGTGGGGATCAGTCAGTCCAAGGCTGCTCTCCTGGTCCTGGAGGGCTTTGCCTGGCTGCAGTTTGGAGCAGGAATGGCTGGGAGCTGTGCCCTTGAGGCAGGAGCTGAGGAATGGAGCCTGGGAGCAGCCAGGTTATTTTGGAACTTTTTATCTGCCTGTGCTTGGAGGCTTTGGTGTTTGGAGCAGTGTGTGAGCAGGCTGGAACGCTGCTGTTGAGATGTTCTGTTCCCTTGGCTCAGGGGGTGTGTCTGCCTCTCTCCCATCTTGCACCAGCTGGGAATCCTGGAAAGTATCTCCTGTCTCAGCCCCTGGGAGAGGAGAAGCATCTGAACGTCAGGATTGCAAATAAAAGTGTGAGCAAGTCACTGGCAATTCAGTGAAGTTTGGGCAGCTGTCCCATGGGTGATGCTGCAGCTGAAACTGAGTTTTGTTTGGATGTGTCAAAATGAAATTGTTTTCTCTCTGTTGCCAGCATGAGGGCTTGTCTTCCACAAGACAAGCAGACTGATATTCTGGATTATTTTGCCGTGGTAATTGATGGTTTGTGATGGTTTGTGTAGCCCTGCTGCTCAGGATGCACAAGGAGGGGCTTTGGAGGAGAAAAATGCTGGAGCTGGGAGTGGGGAGGAATCAGGAATTGGGAAGGAGGAGGGAGTGATGGGGTGTGATGGGGTGTATCAGCCAGGTAATTCAGTTAATAGAATATCAAACCATGATATGATATTCTTCTGCTTATGGCAGGGAATAACTGATAAAACAGTGAAGGCTTTGCTAATTATATCACACCTTTTGTTAATTAAAGAGGTGTGAACTGCTTGCTGAGTAAAACAGATCAGAGGGAAATTCAAAGTTTGTGATTTGAGGTTATCACAAGCTTTGTAAGTTAAGCACTTTAATGTTTTGTTGGGTTTTTTCCCCAGTATGTGTTTTTTTTAGTGTTTGGGCAAGTACAGAATAAACTGCAAACCAGACACAAACCTGTTTCAGTGTCTGTATTTAAAACAGCCACAAATATTTATTTGGCTTACTCCAAAACTTTTTCATATTTTTTTCTCTTTGTCTGTACAAATGATCTGTCGAATGGTCCAAGCAGACCAATGCCTATTAATACTTGGATTACAACACAGTAAATGCTAATTTATTTTTTTTTTCCAAGAGTACAAAACATTATTTCCGTGTATTCAGTTCCTGATGTTTTTCTGAAGCCTTGCAGTTAATGGTGTCAATGCAGAGCTTGCTCTGTGCTGCTCTGCTCTTGAGGACTTGTGGGAATTTTGCAAGGGTGGAGTAGAGTAGTTTGTGTTCTACTTCAGGCTTTTCTTTGTGCACACAACTGGAATTTTTGCCTTTTGGAAGCCACTGCAGTATCTCCCATTCTCTCTTTGGAGCTTTGGTATATTTTGACCATGAAAATAAAAACAAATTTTAAAAGGTTGGGATAATTTAGCTTGAGAGAGCCCTCTGGAAATCACCTCCTCCAGCCCCCCTTTTTAAAGCAGGGCCAACTTCAAACATATCATGCTTTGTTCTTGCTCCTGCTAAAATTAGTTTGAGGAGGAGTATGTTAATGTGGCAGGCTATGGGTTGTTTGGAGCTGCTGCTTTCATTTCTGGTTCACTCTTCAGCTGAGCTTTTTCACTACATTATCATTTCTAATAATGCTTCAAACTTAGGAGGACTTTCTTTTCTAGAACTCTGTTCAAAAAAAAAAATCCTTATATCATTTCACCATGGGGAAACTAAATACCAGTCATTTTCTAGCAGTTTTGACTTCTTTATTACATCAACTCTAAACTTCAAATTTTCTTATTTGCCCTTTTTCCTTAGCATTGATTTGTTTGCCTAAGAGGTACTTTTCTTAAATTCTTTTATCCTGGGTTGCTTTTGGCAACTGAATTGCAGGTAGTTCAGAATAAGAAATGAGAATATTTGTTCAGAAGTGGGTAATTGTTGGGGGTTTTTTTGATAAGCAAAGTATATAATCCTTTTTAGATCTGCACATTCCCACCTATTGCATGCAGTCTGATTTGGGTACAGTTAAACATTTGATTAATATCCATTTAATGCTTTTGTAGACATTTCCCATGCTTTATAAACATTTCCTTAACTTGAATATTCAGATATTTATCCAAACATAATTGCTATGGGCTTTCCTGCAGAGAGACTTGAAGGAGTGTACAGGAACAACATTGATGATGTAGTAAGGTAAGGCTTTCTTTTTTATTTTCCTTAACTTATAAAACTTCAAATAATCTTTTCTGTACTCATTTATGTCCTGCTGAGGAAACTCTGTGTGTTCTGACTTGTAGAAATGCTGAGTTTTTTTGCATTTTATAGATGTTGCCTTAATAGCCATCCTGAAAAATGTTGGAAACAACAAAAAATGGGCAGCCTGGTGCTCTGGGTTGATCTCAAATGCATATAATCTGCTTTTTTAATGGGAAAATTTGATTGCAGTAATTTGTGTTGCAGTAAAAAAAGGTTATTTACTTATAGAAAGACATCAATCCAATGGCTTTATTCAGTGTCAAGAGTTTCCTCAGGTGACTGATGGTATTTCAGGCTAAGTTTGCTTTTATCCTTTCTTCAGTTGATAAATGAAGTGCTTGATTAGTAAATTTTGATTTCAAATAGAAAATGTAGCAAACATTTGTTTCAAACAGTAAATTTGAAACATAAGCATAAAAGTAAATGACTTTTAATAAAGGCTTTTACATTGGTTGTGTTGAATAATTATGGACAAGGAGAAAGATGACCTAAAATCTGTTACTGCTGGTAGAAAAAGCCCCTATAGATTGTCATTTTTAACTTCAGATAAAATCATTACTCTGAACTGCTGGCCACAACTGAGAAATAGGTGGTGAGTGTTGTAGGAACACTGATATAATTCATTTAGTTCAGACCCTACCTGGAGACTGTGAGAAGCTGTGTTAAAACCAAACACTTGGTAGAAGCCGCCAAAAGTTTGTGGTTTTAGGGTTCAAAGTTGTGATTTTGTTTTTGAAAAGTGGTGCTTTGAGAGAGATCATTTGAAGGGAGATCATTTAAGAGATCTTTGAGAAGAATGATTTGAAGAGGGATCATTTGAAGAGGGATCGTTTGAGAGGGATCATTTGAGAGGGATCATTGGAAGGGAGATTATTTGAGAAATTTGAAGAGATTCTTTGAGAGGGATCTTTGAGAGAGATCATTTGAAGGGAAATAATTTGAAGAGAGATCTCTGAGAGGGACCGTTTGAAGAGGGATTGAGAGAGATCATTTGAGAGGGATTGAAGGGAAATAATTTGAGAGAGATCTTTGAGATGGATCATTTGAAGACAGATCATTTAAGAGAGATCTTTGAGAGGGATCATTTGAAGAGAGATTATTTAAGAGGGATTTTTGAGAGAGATTATTTGAAGGGAAATCATTTGAGAGGGATCTTTGAGAGGGATCATTTTAAGAGAGATCTTTGAGAGAGATCATTTGAAGACATTTGAGAGGGATCATTTGAAAAGAGATTATTTGAGAGTGATCTTTGAGAGATCATTTGAAGGGAAATCATTTGAAGAGAGATTGAGAGAGATCATTTGAGAGGGATTGTTTGAAGGGAAATAATTTGAGAGAGATCTTTGAGATGGATCATTTAAGAGAGATCTTTGAGAGGGATCATTTGAAGAAAGATTATTTGAGAGGGATCATTTGAGGGATCATCTGAAGAGAGATTGAGAGAGATCATTTTAGAGGGATTGTTTGAAGGGAAATCATTTGAGAGGGATCATTTGAAGAGAGATTGAGAGGGATCGTTTGAAGAGAGGTTATTTAAGAGGGATTTTTGAGAGAGATTATTTGAAGGGAAATTATTTGAGAGATCTTTGAGAGGGATCATTTGAAGGGAAATCATTTGAGAGGGGTCTTTGAGAGGGATCATTTGAAGGGAAAGCATTTGAGAGGGATCTTTGAGAGAGATCATTTGAGAGGGATCATTGGAAGAGAGATTTGAGAGAGATCATTTGAAGACATTATTTGAGAGGGATCATTTGAAAAGAGATTATTTGAGAGAGATCATTTGAAGGGA
Source organism: Ammospiza nelsoni (assembly GCF_027579445.1). Taxonomy (NCBI): domain Eukaryota; kingdom Metazoa; phylum Chordata; class Aves; order Passeriformes; family Passerellidae; genus Ammospiza; species Ammospiza nelsoni. The sequence continues at coordinate 32,144,399 of NC_080640.1, forward strand.
AATCATTTGAAGAGAGATCTCTGAAAGGGATCATTTGAAGAGAGATCATTTGAGGGATCATTTGAAGAGAGATTGAGAGAGATCATTTGAGAGGGATTGTTTGAAGGGAAATCATTTGAGAGGGATCTTTGAGATGGATCATTTGAGAGGCATCATTTGAAGAGAGATAATTTTAGAGGGGTCTTTGAGAGACATCATTTGAAGGGAAATCATTTGAAGGGAGATTATTTGAGAGGGATCATTTGAAGGGAGATTATTTGAGAGGGATCATTTGAAGGGAGATTATTTGACAGGGATCATTTGAAGCCGTGTGCTCAGTAGCTCTGTGAGATACTCAGCCTTTGGTGTGAGGATCATGCAGGAAGGTTTTCAGGGAAGATCTTGGCAAGGAGGTGCTTCTCCCAGCTGGGAGGTGCCATGGGGAGTGTCTCATAATGGTGCAGAGTGTTCCCACACAGCATCCTTGTGTCTGAGCTGGGTTTGATGGATGGAGCCCTCAGGCTGGATGGCTGCAGGCAGAGTGGTGTGGGCAGCAGCTCCTGGTCCCTGGGGACACCAAGGGACAGTCGGGCTCTCTGAGGGGCTGGTGCTGCTCAGCAGCTCTGTGGGTGACACTGACAGAGGGATTGAGGCACCCTCAGCACGTCCAGCTGTGCCACTGAGCTCTGGGTGTCAGTCACACCCTGATGGATCCAGAGGCACCTGCACCAGCCTCATGGAGTCCAGCAGAGTGAAGTGCTGGTGCTGCCCCTGGCTCAGGGCATCTCCCAGCATCAATCCAGGGCATGAGCAGCTGGAGCAGCCCTGGGGGTGCTGGGGGTGAGAGCTGGGAGCCAGAACCCCCCCGTGCCCGTGCAGGGCAGGGGGGATTCTGCCACCTGGAATTCTGGTGCTTCCAGCATTAGAAGGATGTGGAACTCTTGGAGCAAGTCCAGAGGAGGCCACTGAGTTCTGATGGGGCTGGAGCCATGGCAGGGCTGGCACTGGATGGGCTTTAAGGTCTTTTCCCACCCAAACTGTTGTGAGATTCCTTGGTTTTACAGCTGCTGGCAGGCAGAGCTAGGGCTGCAGGGATTTCCATGGGGATTGCACCCAGCTTGGACAGAAGTGAGCTGAGCTCCTCCATCCCCACCCTGGGAGGGCTCCTCAGCCTCACCTGGCAGTCAGAGCTGTGCAGGCAGTGCCTCCCTGCACAGCTGCACTCAGCTGGGCTCCAGGGGCTTGGTTTTGCATGTTCCACTGTCATGACAAAAATCACCATCCACAAATAGCACTGAGAGTGTCAGATCCTGGAGCTGAGCTGAGCTGGCTGGGGGAGGTGCAGTGCCTGCATTCTCTGCTGCCCTGGTGAGCAGGGCATTATTCCTGTGGTAGATTAGATATTGGGAATGAGGAATTGTTCCCTGGCAGGGTGGGCAGGCCCTGGCACAGGGTGCCCAGAGCAGCTGTGGCTGCCCCTGCATCCCTGGCAGTGCCCAAGGCCAGGCTGGACTTCGGGGCTTGGAGCAGCCTGGGATGGTGGAAGGTGTGAGGGGTGAAAGGAGATGAACTTTAAATCCCTTCCAACCTAAAACATTCTGTGATTTATCCAAAGTCAAGCCTTTGCCCCTGTCCCACAATTTTCAAAGGTGGAGTTCATCAGGGACTGGATAGTCCATCAGCTTCATGAAAAGGTGCCTCTGACTGCTGGGAAAGAAAGCTGCCTGGAAATGTGGAGTTTGTGGCTTGAGAGGGACCTTAAATCCCATCCAGTGCCACCCCTGCCATGGCAGGGACACCTCCCACTGTCCCAGGCTGCTCCAAGCCCCAAAGTCCTGCCAGGGATCCAGGGGCAGCCCCAGCTGCTCTGGGCACCCTGTGCCAGGGCTTGCCCACCCTGCCAGGGAACAATTCCTTCCAATATCTAATCTAACATGGGAATAATATAAATAAATATTGATAGGCAGCAGTCTTTGAAGGCCCTCTTCCATTCACAGCTTTCAATTCAGTAGCTTCTGGGTGAAGGAAAATACATTTTAGTGGTTGAGGAGGTAGACATGTATAAATTAGATTTTTGGAATGCCTATATAATTATTAAGCTGTCCATAAACACTGATCAAAAGGAGCAGTGATCACCTAAAAGCATCATCAACCAAATTAAGATAAGCAGAGATGTAAATTGAGCTGCAGGCAACTGGATGCTCAAGTATTATTACATTTGTTACCTTTTTAAACAAGAAGAAAATGTGATCATGCAGCATTCTGTATGTTGCAGTCCTCATCTACTCCAGTAATTTATTTATTATTTTTTCCAAGTGCTTTTTATGCAGAAATGCAAGGTGCTCAAGCTCCTGAGCAGTTGGTATTGAGTCAGGATCCAGCTTTTTCTGAAGAGCTGGTACCCTGACAAATTCCAGCCTAATGCTGGCTGAGAAGTACAACCTGCACTGCTGCCTGTCTCCTGTGAGTGACACTTGGAGAGGTTTTGCATGGAATTTTGTCCTTAAAAACATCCTACTCCACTCTGTGGGTACTCCTGGGAAAGCAGAGCCAGCTGTCCTCACTGTGGTGTGTGTTAACAAACAGGAACATCTCCTGAAACAAATCCCTGTGCCCACCATCTTCCTGAGGCTCTGCAAAGCTGCCAACAGGGGCACCAGTGGCACTCAGGGAATTCTTGTTCCTCCTTCACTTGGGAGTTTCACATCTGTTCCCATTTTAGTGCAGGCCTTTAACCACAGAGCTGTTCTAGGTTCTTCTGGAATATTATGACTGATAACCAGAGCTTGTTTTTGCTTGAGCTTTCCAGGATTTTAGCAGCTAGTGTTTCTTTTCAATTTGAACAGCATGTTCTGTCATGGCTAATTAAATTCCTTCTGGCTGATGTGCAGATACACACTGTTGATGATGTTAAGTGTAAACATTTGCATGTTATTTCTTCTTGCACATTGCCAGGTGACACATCATATATAATCACAGCACTTGTGATGAATCATGCTTGCAGTTTGGCTTGTAGGGGAAGTTTGTGTTCCAAAGTGAGCATGGGAATGAAATGAGTGTGGAAAAGTGCAGTGGTCCTCCTTCCAAAACCCACAGTATCACTGGGGACAGACTTCAGTGGCAAATAATAAAAAACTTGGGGTTGAAGTGAATGATTTTGGCTAGAACTGGAACACAAGAGTTACTTTACCTGCTTTCCTTCCTTGTGGCAAAATATTTGGCACAGGTGATTAAATAGGAAGTGTTTCCAGATACCTGGTGTGATCAGTGCTTTCTGTTTGAAAATAACCAAGCCTTCCTCAGCTCCTCACAGTGACCTGCAGGTGTTTTAGGAATCAGGAAATCAGTCCATGTGCAGTAAATATTTCAGTTTCAGGTCAGACCTTGCTTCCCTTACTTGCATTAGTGGTGTTCCATTAATCCATGCTGTTGGATTATTTGGATGAGTGAGGTTTCCAACTCTGCCTCCTTGATTTTTGGGGCACTCTGGGACTGGGAATGCAGAACTGCTCATGCTGGGTGCTGCCTTAAGGATGCTGCAAATTAAGATCAATATTGTTCAATGTATATTCACACATTCTTCTTTTTTTTTTTTTTCTCTTGAAGGTTTTTGGATTCAAAGCATAAAAACCATTACAAGATATACAATCTGTAAGTATGCTCTTAAAGATACATTCTCCAAAATAATGACTCCTAAAAATAGCTGAGCAGTGCAAGTGCCTTGTTGCTGTCCTGAAGCAGAGCTGGAGATGTTTTGCACATTTCTTAAAACAATTAAGGCTGATTGAGAGCCCTGGTACTTCATTTAGTGGAGCTGAGTGAGGTTAAATGAAATGCTGGTGTGTATTCATGTTACTTGAATGTTCTTAAATGACTTGGCATGCAGCCCATCTGCAGCTTGGGCCATGTGATTAAAAAGTGAAAAGTAATTCACAGCAGGCTTTCTGTCCATGTATTCATGTCCAATTGCCAAATGAAGCTTTTCCTGGTTTTTTTTCTCTATTTTTTAAAAAATCAAACTGCATTGGTACCAAGGTTCTGTTTGCTTCCTCCCTTTTCTTGTGTGTCCCTGTTTATTACTTTAAAAAAGCTCTTGGAGCAATTGTTGCTGATTTCTGACTTCTCTGAAAATTTAGTTCTGCAGAAAGCTGGTACTGTTTTCTGGTTTTGGCTTTATTTTTTGGGGGGTTTTGTGCTGTTTCTTCATCTAATTTATTCATTAGCTTAGACTAATTTCATTTGTATAAATGACTTAGTGATGTCAAAGAGTTGTGGTTTTCCTACCCCTCATTTATTTTCCTAAAAACCCAAGTTGAAAATTGACTCTCAGATCTGTTACAACTTTAATATTTTTTAAAATGAATATTTTTAAATATCTGCAGTAGTAGAAAAATTATTGTAGTACTGAATCTGTCAAGTCATTAAAGCAAATATTTAAAAATAAGGATTTAAATCTGCCTCTAGCTTAGCTAAAGGATTGTGCATCAATTTCCCTGATATTGGAGAGAAGTAACAGTAGAAATTGAGGAATCTTCCAGTGGTTATTGAAGTTGTTGTGGGGCAGAAGCCATGAACAGCTTTTTAAAGTTTGTTAGTGAGAAGAGCAGTGATGAGACAAATTAATTTGATGTTTCTGTTGCTGCTCTGTGTGTTTTCAGCTGTGGAAAAAACTTGTCCAGGTGTGCTAAAGGTTTTTGTTTTCAGTTTCCTTATATAAAAATTGATTTTCTTCTTGTTAACTGCAAAACAATCACAAATGAATCTTGCTAGAATTACTTTATTCATCCTCAGATGAAAAATTTCAGAGAATAAAACTGTCTGGGGATATATTAATGCTTGTGCAGGCCAAATTTATAAAAATAAAATGCCATCAGGTGACTTGTGGCAATGTTTGCTCAGGGGATGGGAAGGAATTGCATCCATCAGGTGTTCCAGAGAATTCCATTTCTTCAGATGAAGCTGATCCTTTGTAAATAATGATCTATTGTCTGTGTTTCAAAGGAGGAGGTGGGAGTTCAGAGGAGTTACATGATTATAGTCAGAATTATTTCAAAATCTGTCATGGGATTTGAGTTCCCTTAAGGTAGCTGTTCCCTGAAGTTGGTAATAATGTGTGTATTGAGCAGTTTTATCTAAAAGGATTTAGAGATTTTTCTGAAACTGTGTCAGTTATGCCCCATCCTGACATCTTGGCTTTTAACTCCCCAGCACTCTGAGTTTAATTTTCCTCCTTGTGTTGCTCCTCTCTTGTTTGCCTTTGCTATTTCTTCAGTATTCTCTTAAATCTGTTTTAAATCCCCTTTAAATCTGTTCTTCCACTTGCATCTCCTCACTTCCCATGCTGCCAGATTGTCACCTGCCCTGTTGTCATCATCTCCTTCTCCACTGGGTTTCCTTGGGCTGTCCTGCAGGCAGGTGCTTCAGGGAAGGAGCTGGGATGGAAATGGGCATTTTCTGTGCTTGCTGTGTCCCTGGGGCTGGGCTCTGGCTGATGGTGACTTTCACCTGGCAGCACTTGGCTTCTGGCTTGATTTAAACTCACTTTAATCATAAGGACAGCCAAACCCTTCCTTAACCCCAAAAATACCAAAAAAAATCAGATTTCACCTGGAGATCTGCTGCTATTTGAGTTATAATAGTGTTTAAAACCCCACCCCAAATGCACTTGAAGCATTAAGCCCCACCAGTATCCTCAGATTGTGTGCTGGTGGGATTTCTGCTGCAAATACCCACAAATTCAGTGCAACTGAGCCAGGATTGTGTTCAGCAATTGCTTGTGTATCCTTGGTATCAACAAAACTATTTTTTAATCCCTCATGGTGTTCTACTCAATGATACTGTCTAAAAAAAACTGAGGAATCTTCCAGTGGTCATTGAAGTTGTTGAAATCTTCCAAATTTAATGGTTTTTCTACCCATTTGTGGATTTTTTTTTTAATGTTTTTGAAGACTTTCAGCTCTTACTCCCCATTTGAGCTGGGTGTTTCTTTAGAAGGAAGCAGGAAAGTTTCCTGGATAAAATCTTTGTGGTACCTGCTTTGCTTCCTAGCAGCTTCCCAAATCCCTGTGCTGCAGGAATCTTTCCTGCATAAAATGCTTTGTGTGTTTGCAGCTTCCCAAATCCCTGTGCTGCAGGAATCTTTCCTGGATGAGATGCTTGGTGTGTTTGCAGCTTCCCAAATCCCTGTGCTGCAGGAAACTTTCCTGGATGAGATGCTTTGTGTGTTTGCAGCTTCCCAAATCCCTGTGCTGCAGGAAACTTTCCTGCATAATGTGCTTTGTGTGTTTGCATCTTCCCAAACTCCTGTGCTGCAGGAATCTTTCCTGCATAAAATGCTTTGTGTGTTTGCAGCTTCCCAAATCCCTGTGCTGCAGGAAACTTTCCTGGATGAGATGCTTGGTGTGTTTGCAGCTTCCCAAATCCCTGTGCTGCAGGCAACCTTCCTGCATGAGATGCTTTGTGTGTTTGCAGCTTCCCAAATCCCTGTGCTGCAGGAAACTTTCCTGGATGAGATGCTTTGTGTGTTTGCATCTTCCCAAACTCCTGTGCTGCAGGAATCTTTCCTGCATAAAATGCTTTGTGTGTTTGCAGCTTCCCAAATCCCTGTGCTGCTGGCTGCTCCATCCCCTTTGGATGGACATCCTGCATCCAGCTCTCTTCTCAAAGGCTCCAGTGCCTTTGAAAATAATACTTTTGGGAGTCTCCTCTTAAGTGCCAGCTTAACCTGGTCACTGTGGTTGGAGCTGTGAGAGCTGCCAGGCTTTTTGGAGCACAGGTAGAGCTGAGAAGGTTCTGGAATTCAGGGAGAGGGAAGCTCTGGGAGCAGCCCCAGCAGAGCTGCCTGTGGCTGTGTCCTGGGCAGAGCTCAGGGAGCTCCAGTTAGAGTCACACAAGGAGCAGCCCAAAGGTTTGTGTGTGTGTGAAAGTGTCAGCTCAGCTCCATGTGGCTGAGAGATGAGTTCATGGCAGTCCTGAAGCTGCTGTGGGAATTGGAATAATCCTGGGAAGAGCACAGGCTGTGTCAGAACTGGACATCCAGGTGTGATTTCTCTGCTGAAATCGCTGCAGCACTTGTGTTTCAGCTCTTCCATAGAATCCCAGCCTGGTTTGGGTTGGAAGAACCTTCAGCACCATCTTGTCCCTTCTCCCTGCTGTGGGCAGGGATGTCATTCTCCAGCTCAGGCTGCTCAGGTCCCCATCCCAGCTGGTTTTAGCAGGATTTGAAGCAGGATTGTTGTCACTTTTCCTTCCTCAACTTCCACTCACATCATCTTCCCTGCAGGGAGCAGCTCCAAGGGAAATTCTGGAGGGTATCCATCCACTCTTTCTTTCTTCCCCCTTATCCCAAAATCTGATCTGGTTGTTCTTAAGGTGCTGCTTTGGCTGCTTTAGGGGTGGTTTGTGTCTCATCACTGCTGTTTATCCCTGGAAAAGCAAACCCAGTGTGGTTTGCTGTGGTTTTGTCCAGCTGGGGAGGGTCTCTGAGTGGGTAGAGGCTGGTACAGCTCCAGAGCTTTCAGAAATGTGCTGCAAATACCCCCAAATTCAGTGCAGCTGAGCCAGGATTGTGTTCAGCCATTGCTTGTGTAGCCTTGGTATCAACAAAACTATTTTTTAATCCCTCAATGTGCCATTTCCCAGGTCTGAGGGGGAATGTGGCTGCTTGGTCTTCAGGGGTGACTTAAATTCAGGAATCAATGGCAGGGACAGCAGTGCCACAATCTCTGCTTGATCCAGGTGATCTCTGCTAATATTAATGTGGATTTCCTTGTGATCCCCATTGCTCTGAGCAGCCACACTGCTGCTGAGGCACTCTGAGCTGTGTTTGGGTTCAGCATCCCTGCATGAGGGTCACAGCTCTCTGCTCTCCAGGTGTTTGGCAGCACAAAGCTGCTCATGTCAGGCTTAGAAGGTGCACACTCAACTCAGACTTGCATAAATTGAGTCACACTGACTGAAACACAACCATGCACTACAATTACCAAAGGGTGAGTATTTGCCTTTCAGTAAAATAATTCACTTTTTAATGAGCAATCTGCTGCAAAACTTTTTTTTTTTTTTAGTTTTTCTGTGTGTAACCTCTAGTTTTAAATCATAAAGGTGATGGGCATGCATGATTTTCCAGGATTTTTCCTCAGAGACTTGTCTTGAACTCTTGTTTTTCTTTTTCAGATGTGCTGAAAGACATTATGACACGGCCAAATTTAACTGCAGAGGTAAGATTTTACTGCCTGATGTGTGTTCTCTTTAAACCCCAGTGAATGAAGGCCTAAAGGAGGAGCTGATGAATAATCATGGAGGAGATTTGGGCACAAGGAATGATGTCAGATTGCTTTGAGTCATTGGAAAAAATTTGCTATATTCTTGGTGCTTTCAAAAAAGTGTGCTCCTGACAGTTAAAGATCAAAATCTAATAAAAAGTCTAAAGTTGCAAAGAAATTGCTGCAGGATGGGTTGCACAGAAGTTTCAGTTCAGTGAAATACAAATTCCTTGCACAATTTTTGTGTGCAGCACAAATTCCTTGTACGATTTTTGTGTGAAGCACAAATTCCTTGTACAATTTATGTGTGAGGCACAATTTCTTTGTACAATATACATGTGAAGTAGAAATCCCTTGTACAATTTTACACTTGAAGCACAAATTTCCTGCACAATTGACATGTGAAGCACAAATTCCTTGTACAATTTATGTGTGAAGCACAAATTGCTTGCACAATTTTCATGTGGGGTAGAAATTTCTTGTACAGTTTTTGTGTGAGGCACAAATTTCTTGGACAACTTTCATTTGAAGATCAAATTCCTTGTACAATTGATGTGTGAAGTACAAATTCCTTGCACAGTATACATGTGAAGTAGAAATTCCTTGCACAATTTTCACGTGAAGCAGAAATTCCTTGTACAGTTTTCATGTGAAGCTCAAATTCCTTGCACAATTTTTGTGTGCAGCACAAATTCCTTGCACAATTGACAGGTGAAGCACAAATTCCTTGTACAATTTTGGTGTGAAGTACAAATTCCTTGTACAATTTATGTGTGAAGCACAAAATCCTTGTACAATTTTACATGTGAAGTACAAATTCCTTGCACAATTGACATGTGAAGCAGAAATTCCTTGCACAGTTTCCATGTGAAGCACAAATTCCTTGTGCAATTTTAGTGTGAAGCACAAATTTCTTGCACAATTTTTGTGTGAATTAAAAATTCCTTGTACAATTTCCATGTGCAGCACAAATTCCTTGTACAATTTTCCTGTGAAGCACAAATTCCTTGTACAATTTACATGTAAAACATAAATTCCTTTTGCAATTGACATACGAAGCACAAATTCCTTGCACAGTTGGCATGTGAAACACAAATTCCTTGCACAATTTTCATTTGAAACACAAATTCCTTGCACAATTTTCATTTGAAGCACAAATTCCTTGCACAATTTAAAGCACAAATTCCTTGTACAGTTTACATGTGAAGCACAAATTCCTTGTGCAATTTAAAGCATAAATTCCTTGTGCAATTTAAAGCATAAATTCCTTGTACAAATTAAAGCACAAATTCCTTGCACAATTTTCATGTGAAGCACAAATTCCTTGCACAATTTTGGTGTGAAGCACAAATTCCTTGTACAAATTAAAGCACAAATTCCTTGCACAATTTTCATGTGAAGCACAAATTCCTTGCACAATTTTGGTGTGAAGCACAAATTCCTTGTACAAATTAAAGCACAAATTCCTTATACAATTTCCATGTGATGCAGAAATTCCTTGCACAATTTAAAGCAGAAATTCCTTGCACACTTGACGTGAGGCTCAGAGGAGTCTGTTTTTTATGAAGGATGGAAATGGAGAACATTTAAACCATTATCTATGTGTAAAAAGCAACTTTGGGAAGATCTGGCAGAACTTTCAGATGCTAAAATAAAAATTAATTCCCATGTGATGTCTCTTAGAGATGAGTTGGGTCTTAGACACTGCAGAGCTGCCAAAAGCAGAGGGGAATCTTTCAGGAGTGCTTCTGACCTTGACTGATGTAGTTTTGTGTCAGAATTACCTCTCCAGGTAATAAATAAATGCAGATTTACCTTGTTCTTTGGGCAGAGGAGCATTTTTTGCTCACAAGTTGTAATTCCTTCAGATGAGGGGAGATGAGGAGTCCTTGTGCCTACAGAATCATAGGAGATGAACAAATTCTGGGCTTCTTCTGCATCATAGCAATGGCTCAACTTCTATTTTTCATTATTATTATTTTAAACCATCCAGCTAATTATGAAAGAGGGTTTAGAGCGTGACCAGAATGTAATTGGCTGCTTTCATAGCTGAATATAGAAGGGCTGAAATTGTCTTGTTGAAGTCAGAGCTTCTGATTTGCTCTCAGGATGTTGAATGACAGTGCCCAGAAACCTCAGTCAGCAAGGAAAAAAATATTTTAGTATCTGCTAGAGCAGTGCTTTGGGGAAGAAGAGAAGAGGACATGTTCTAATATGGCCACAGCATATGTTTGTTTGAGTTTCTGCTTTCTGATACGGGGGTGCTCAGCTCCCTTTGCTGTCAATCCCAGCCCCAAATGCTGCTTGTGACAGCACCTTTCACAGCTCCTCTGCACAAGACATGCTGTTTTTCATTCTCATCCTCGAATTAGTTAACCTCAGATAACCAAATTGGTGACTCAGGACTTCCCTAAGCAGAGGAACAAAAGTTGTACTTGAAAATCTCCTGAAGTGAACTGACTGCAAAGGGAACTTGTGATTGTACTGAGCATGAAACACCAGAATAGTTCATTATTCACCCAGGATGATCTTGCATCACATTAAACCCCAAACACTGAAAGCTCTTCATCTTCTTTGGGAGGTAGCTTTGTGTCCTTGGTTTTTCCAGTTTCTGAAATCTTTCCATGCTGGAATTGTCTTCTGCTTTGTCACAGATTTTCTTTTTTTAAACTCTTCTATGTGCTATGGGATTTTTCTTGCAATGTGTAGGGGCTGGGAGAGGGCAAGCAGGATTATTCTCCATTGTAAGGAATCAAAATCCATAGAGGAGCTGCACCTTCTCAAGGCCCTACTCAAGACTGTGCAGCTTAATATTTCCTTCCTCTTAATCCCTGCACAGCATCCCAGGGCACCCATTTCATCTTCTCACCCCAGCTTTGAAGAAAATATCACAAGTTTTGCTTTTGATTCCAAATCTTTGAGAGCATCTTCAGCATCCTGTGACTGCTTGGGAGTTTTCATGCTGTTCTTTCAGGATTTTCTCATTCCCCTTTTCATGGGAACCTTGCTGGCTGTAGCTGTGATAAACTCAAAGCTGTACACACAAATTTGAATCATTTTTGCAGCTTCTTTTCTTAGAGATTTCTAAATAAATTCCATCTTTAATTTCACATAAAACTTTGGGGATCACTTGGGGAGCCTTTGGATCTTCCATGTGGAAGAGTTTGTGTGTTCATGTTTGTGAACTTGTGTTGCCTCTTTAAGCAAAGATTATTTCTCAGCTTCCCCATTTGTTCTGGGAGATGAAGGGGGCAGTCTGAAAACCAGAAGGCTGTGGGCTTGTCCTGCAGTCCTTCAGCAGTTCCATAACTTCATCCCTCACTTGTGCTCTTGGAGTCCTTGGGGATTCATCAAAAGGAGCCTTGCATGTGTGACTACGGAGTGCTGCTTACGAAACCACTACAGACACTTGCCAGAAAAATGAAATGCATTCATTTTTAGCCCAGAAAAGGAAATGGTGTTTCTAGCTGAGAATTTTGAAGTGTAGCAGAGTTGTGTTTGTAAGATCCCAAGGCTGGAGGTGGAGAATTGGGGTGCACTTCACCAAGTGCTGTTGTGCTGAAACCAGAACACTGTGTGTAGTTCTGGTGGCCAGGGTGATGTTGTCCTTCATCTGATCTGAGGTGGGAGAAGTTTGGGTGCTTCTCTCTGCTTTTAGTGCTTATTTTTAGTTCTCTTGAGTTTTCTTGCATTTCCTGCATCACTGGAAATTCTTTTCATCCCTAGATGGAAGAGTGTGTGTGAGTACACCCATATCAGAAAGGACAGCATTGTTCAGTGCTTTGACTCTAAACCCATAAGCATTGCCAGTGCCTTACCTGAGATTTCTCTCCCAGTTACCATTTTTGATGTATGGAAATGGCAGGTTTTTGTTTCACAAAGCCTTTGAGCAGATTCTGAGACTTTGTCCCCAATGTAGACCCAGCCATGTTCAATAACTTTTCAGCAAAGTTCCTGTTGTCTCCTCAGTGACTGAGGCCTGGCCTTGTTCTCTCTTAGCAGGTAGTTTAATTATTGCTGGAGTAATGGCTTTTCACAAGGTTATTCTGTGTGCCAGCACACTCTTAAATTCTGGAAAATTCATGTTCCAGAGCCTGTGCAGCTCAACTTTATAGAGGTGTGAAACAGTTGCTCCATGGAGCAGGATGAAAGGAGAAATGTCTGCTTGGGATACACTGAATAATCCTGGAATTAAAAATAAATATCAGTATGTGAGATGAGGGGAGGGGTGATTGTGACAAGCATGTAAAAATTAAGTTATTCAAAGGTGACCTGAGCTTGCTTTGCCTTTTGAGGTTCTGATGAACTCCTCCTTCTCCCTGCAGTTGCACAGTACCCTTTTGAAGACCATAACCCACCACAGCTGGAGCTCATCAAACCTTTTTGTGAAGATCTTGACCAGTGGCTAAGTGAAGATGACAATCATGTGGCAGCAATCCACTGTAAAGCTGGAAAGGGACGAACTGGTGTCATGATTTGTGCTTATTTGTTGCATCGAGGCAAGTTTTTAAGGGCCCAAGAAGCCCTAGATTTCTATGGGGAAGTAAGGACCAGAGACAAGAAGGTGAGTTGTTGCTGTTCTTCTGTCCCTCTACCTAAAACTTGCTGCTTTTCCTCCTTGAGATCTGTTTGATGTTCAAACCCTTTAGGTTGTGTTGTCTGATTTAGCTCCAGTAGGATTGGATCAGTGCAGTTGGAAGTGGAGAAGCTTTAGTCACAACATTAAATCTGATTTTAACATGTTCTGTCCAAGAAGACCTGGACAGTTGATTTTAAATGGCTTTTTCAGCATTGTTATGCTGAAAAACAGAGGGGCAGTGAACTTTCTCATTCAGCATTTTCAGCCCAAATGAGAGGATTGTTCCAGCTGATTTTTGCCTGAATGGATGAGTTGTTTATCTCCTCAGGTTCCCTTTACTGCTGTGGTGGGGTTTGGAGGTGCATAGGGGAATATCCCATTACTGTTGGATGCCCCTTGTCTGTAAAGGGTAGTTAAGGACCTTTCTGGCCTCATTATTGAGAATTTAACCTCCTTATTTGAAATCTTCTCCTAAGATGATAAGATGTGACTTCTAAGGTGATTTTAGCAAGTTTCCCTCCTCATCTTCCATTATTTCCCTGAGTATGTTGAGCATCCCAGGGGGTTCATCCCTGCAGGCCAGTTCCAACCTCCTCAAGCACAGAGCTCTCTCTGCTCCTGCAGAATTTACACAAAGTATTAATTTCAGTGTGTTGGTCTCCAATAAGAAGAGCTTTGTGTCTGAAGGCTCTTGAGAGCATAAATGTCACATTAAGAATTTTAGAATATGGCTGTTATTTCATTGGAAGGAGTAAAACTCCTCAGTCTGCTCTGCTGACAAGGTGGAGATGTTATTCCATGTGCTGAGCTGGTTGTGGTGTCAAGATCAAGATTTCCCATCAAAACTTTATGGCTTTTGGTAAAAGTGCATGAGAGTGGCTAGGAATGAGCAGTGTGCTGAATAAACAGAGTAGATTACTCCTGCTGATAAGGGTTATCTCCAGAGCTGGATAAAGCAGCATGAAAACTGTACAGTGAAATGCTGTGCCTCAGTTTCCCTTCATGAAAAGAAGGTTGTATTACTGCAAGTTGGGTGTTTGTCAGTGCCCTTGGGCATCTTGGAGGGGAGGGAGAGCTCAGTAAACAGGAGCAGGGAGAGCCTTGTTTACCTGACTGTAAATACTGTCTGTAACCAGCAACTTGTTTTGGTTTCAGTGTCTCTACTGCAAGAGTTGATTTTTTTTCCCTTCCCAGCTCTACTTGAGCTTGGTTATCTTGCTGTGGCCAGTGGGCAGCATGTGATTCACATAATCCTTCAGTAGTGTTTATAAACAGATATTGCAGGGCAGGTTTCTGGAGCCTTTCCTTCCCTTGTGGCCCATATTTCAGTGTTATATGTCAAGTGCTGCTCTCTGATTTGATATTTCACCACACCTTTGTAGAACTGACTTCCTCAATTCAAAGTCAATGAGGCATCAAAAGAGCTGTTTGCACAAAGGAGCAAAAAAATGCCTTTTTTCTTTCTTTTTGGGCCAACATAGCTATGATAAAGGAAAGCTGGCTTTAATAAGGACAGATTTTCTTGGTTTAAAGCAAGGACAACTTTGCACCTGTAGCTGCTGAGAGCAGCTCAGCTCCAATCCCTGCTGCCATTGAAGCTCAGAGCAGAGTGCTGCTGTGCTGGCAGGAAGTGTGAGTGTAATTGCAAGAGGAAGTGTGACTAATTGGCCAAGAGCACAGCCCTGAGTACTTCTGGAGCCAGATTTTCCCAAGTGCCTGCTGGGAAAAGCAGCTCCAGGGAGGCCTTTGCACCATCAAGTGAGAGTTGGTGGAGTGAGGCTCAGAGTTGCTGGTTTTGTGCTGAGCAACAAGACATGGCAGAGGCCAGGCTGTCTCTGAGCAAACCCTCTCCTGGGGTGTTTTATTTCCTCCACAAGCTGCCTCTGTTGGCTTCTGAAATTCTTCGTAGTGGGGGGAGCTTAGTCAGAAGAAGGGAGTGGTGAAGATTAGGAAGTGTGAGCTGCATGGTTGTGTCTGTCTGGCTCCACCGCTGCAGAACATGAGTGACTTTTCCTTGTGACCCAAAGGAGACAAAGGCTTTGCTGAAATGGGATAAAGACCAATATTTGGAAGAAGTAAACCCCCAAAAAGTCTTCTAAAGGAGCTGCTGCTGTTTGAAGTGCTTAGTTTATCCCACTTTTTTCATATGGTAGATATGACACTACTGTGGTGACAAAGGCTGGCAGCTTACCTTCCCACAGCTGGAAAAGGTCTTTATTCATTCCTGCCTGTGCCTTGGAGGGTTTTGTGGTGAGGATTAGGCTTGGAAAGCAGCTCTGTGGAGAGGGATCAGAGATGATCCACTCAGGAGCATTCTTTGAGCACCATGGAGTTTTATTTTCAAGGGTGGCTCCTAAGAGTTCTCATATGGGGAAAGGCTGAGAGAATTGGAGTTCTTCAGCCTGGAGAAGCCTTGGGTTGACCTAATTGTGGCCTTTCAGTACCTGAAGGAGCTGATAAGAAAGATGGAGAGAGACTCTGTACAAGGGCCTGGAGAACAGGACAAGGGGAATGGCTGCACGCTGGGATATTCAGATGGGATATTGGGAAGGAATTCTGCCCTGAGAGGGTTGGGAGTGCCCAGAGCAGCTGTGGCTGCCCCTCGAGCTCTGCAAGTGTTCATGGCCAGGTTGGACATTGGGGTTTGGAGCCACCTGGCACGGTGAAAGATGTCCCTGCCCATGGTGTGACACTGGATGGGCTTTAAATCCCTTCCAGCCCAGAGCATGCTGTGTTTCTGTGGTGTTGCTGTAAGAGAAGAGGAAGTGAAACCCAATTAGTTTGTGTGAGGAAGCCTCAGAATGACCCTGTGAGCAGGGCAGAGTTCCCATGTCTGGTGTCAGGGCTCATCACTTGTGGTGTCTGTTTGGGGCCATGCTCAGGTGCCAAACCTGCTGCTCTGAGGCTGCAGCTTCACCCTCACAGCAGGCTGTATCCTAAAGGGAATATTGTTTCCAAAATATTTGTTCTTCATGGTCCTGCCTGTGCTACACTGAGAGGAGAACCTGACAATGTTTGGGAAGCTCTTGCATAGGGACCAGAGGAGTTTATCTCACTTCCACTTAAAAATTGTGGTGATAGATGGGAAATACAAGCTTGAACTACTTCCCTGTCCTTACTTTTCTGGAGTAAAAGTGAGTGCTGCTTGATTGCACCCCATGGAATATTGTTAGCTTGTTAGGAAAGTGTTCTGCTTGGAATTCAGACCTCTGGAAATGGAGAACTCAGAGTTCTGCCTCAGTGGGACTGCTTTTAGGGTTTTAGGGTCTCAGGATCTAAAGCTGTGTCTCCAGGGAGTCAAACTGTGGCTGGAGGGCTAAAACTGCCCTGTTGGACAAGATCTGGCTTTGCTGTGGTTTGGACTCTCAGTGTGAAAGTTGTTCTGGTCCCAGCCTTGCTTGTGCTGGGTTTTTCCTTAGGACACATCCATTATGGCCTGAGGAAGCTCTGGGCAGGCAGGAATGTGTTCTCCTCACCTCTGTGCTTTCCTGGCAGCCTGGCCAGCTCTGCTGGGGCTGGGATTTGCTCAGATCCCAGGAAGGAGAACTTTAGAGCTCCCTTAAGGAGTGGGTGTGATAAGCACTGGGGACATGTGAGCCAAAAGCAGCCAGTGTACAAGGCTGCTTGGGAAGGTCATTGTGCAAGTGCTGCAGGGAAAGGGCTTTTGTGTAGTTTAGAAGCAGCTCAAGTGATAAGGAGACATAATAATCAACATTTAAAAACAAATGGCAGGAAGTGGCTATTTTCATGTGTGCATAATAGAGATTTACTAAATTAAAAGCACTCTTAGCTGCTGGCTGTTGTGAGGCGAAACTAAAAGTTTATAGGAATATGAGGTCTAGGTTGTGTCACCAAATGCTGCCAGATTTGTGTATGAAAAATCTTTGTTTATCTCCAGTTTATTCCAATTCCACCTTCAGCTTTAATCAGAAAGATTCCTTACTGATGCTGTTGCAAGTCTGCAGTTACAGGTTGTTCTAGACCATGTAATGCATTTTCTGGGAAATGAAACAATTTTTCATCTCTATTAATTTTACTTGAAAGTATTGGCTCTGAAAGCTTTGAAAATTTTCCCTTATTTGAAGCTTTGAGCTGATTTAAAATCAGTAATAAAAACATTCTTAGGTTTTATGCTGTCAAGGCAAATGTTTACCTCAGGGTTTGAACACTTTGGGCTGTTGGGCCTGTTTTAGTGAAACTTTCCACATTTTTGGGAAAATATTCCAGGATGTTTTGTAAAGAGAAGGCAGCACCAGGCTTGAGTACTGTGATATTAGCAAACATTAGTCTTTTGACTTAAAGTCCTGTCAAAATGTAATTCCTGTAGTGGTAGATTTTAGAATTCCTAAATATAGTGATGCTTTAAAGTTTGAGTATGTTCAAGGCCCCTCTTGTTAAACATTTTTTGCTCTCCATCCCCAAAAAAGCAGCAGCATGAGCCTATTTTTGACATGACCCTCAGGCTGTCTGTGGTGTTTGTTTTTAAGAAATGAGAAAAATCTGCATTCTTTGCTTCATTGCTGGACATGGGTGTTTGGAGAGCACAGAATCACAGAAGGGTTTGGGTTGTTCCAGCTCTCCTGCCATGTCAGGGACATCCCAGGGTGGCCTTGGACACTTCCAGGGGCTGCCACAGCTTCTCTGGGCACCCTGTGCCAGAGCCTCACCAGCTTCCTCTGGCAGTGGGAAGCCATTCCCCTTTGTCCTTGTCACTCCAGGTTCCTTTTCCATGTTTCCTGCAGCCCCTCCAGGTCCTACAAGGCCACAATTTGGTCACCCCAAAGCTTCTCTTTGGTGTGAAGGATCCCAATTCCCTCAGCCTTTCCCGGTGGCAGAGGTGCTCCGTGCCCTGAGCCCTGCTCTGGGTGCTGCTCAGCAGTGACTGAGCTGCTCTTTGGGCTGGAGGTGATGAGCAGGAACCAGGTTGTTCCAGCTCTCCTGCCATGTCAGGGACACTTTCCACTATCCCAGGCTGGCCTTGGACACTTCCAGGGGTTGCCACAGCTTCTGTGGGCGCCCTGAGCCAGGGCCTGCCCACCATCCTAGGGAAGGATTTCTTCCCAATATCCCCTCTGGCAGTGGGAAGCCATTCCCCCTTGTCCAGGTTCCTTCTCCATGTTTCTTGTTGGCCCCTTCAGGTACTGCAAGGCCACAGTTTGGTCACCCCAAAGCTTCTCCTCTTGGGGCTGAAGGATCCCAAATCCCTCAGCCTTTCCTGGTGGCTCCATGCCCTGAGTACCTGGCAGAGCAGTGCCCTGCTCTGGGTGCTGCTCAGAGTATGTTCAAGGCACCTCTTGTTAAACATTTTTTGTTCTCCATCCCCAAAAAAGCTCTTTGGGCTGGAGGTGATGGGCAGGAACCCCTGAGTGATGCTGCTCCAAGGATTTTAACCCTTGTTTTCCCTCTGTTTAGGGAGTGACAATTCCCAGTCAGAGACGCTACGTGTACTACTATAGCTACCTGTTAAAGAATCACCTGGATTACAGACCAGTGGCACTGCTGTTCCACAAGATGATGTTTGAAACAATTCCCATGTTCAGCAGCGGAACTTGCAGTAAGTACCAGCAGCCCTTCACCTCTGCCAGGGAGCCTGGTGGCATTTGGGATGGGGTGGTGGCACCCAGAGCTACACATCTTGGAGGAAATCACATGGAAGCACCTCACAATCCAAAATCTGCTGGTTTTGTGTGCTCTGGGATCTCCCAGGTGTAGGTTGTGAAGCACTCATGACTATTTTACTACATGCAAGTGTGTTAATAGTTTGAAAATAAATGATTCCATCTGGAAAATATCTCCAAGATTGAGTCCAGTCTGTGCCCAGTCCTCCCCTTGTCACCCAACTGAGTGCCACATCCACTCCACCATTTTATGTATATTTGGGTATTTGTTCCTCACTTTTATGAAAAACCTCCTTTTTTATTTTTTTTTTAACACAGCAGCTCTTGGGAAACATGAATTGCTGCAAAACATTTGCCTAATGGCATGTTGGCTTCCAATGCAGCAACATCATTCTTCCCATGATGTTCAAAAAAGAAAAAAAAAAAAATGAATCAAAAAAATCAACTGGGTAAATACCTAATTAACTCTGGAATAAACTTTGCTTTATGTGGAGCTTTCTAAAGCATTAATACACCTGTAAATGATTAATCTCATTTGCTGATACACTGTGTTAGTGAGGAACAGCAGATTTGGGGAAGTTTTGAAATGCAAAAACAAATTCTGCTGTGTTACAGGGCAGTCACTGCCTTGTGTTGCGTGCTTGGATTTTGGTGGTGGAAAAATTCTGCTGGTTTTGCTTTGGGGATTACAGCAATGTGTAATTAATTCCAGTGCCTCCTGTGGCTTTGATTAAAATTGCCCTGTTAATATTGTTGTGAGACAGTACCTGAACATGTAACACACACAAGAAACAATGGGGCAGCTTGTCAGCCTGTACAGGAGGAGGGAGGGAGGAACCTCTGCCAAAATCCCCGTGTGGAGGTCACAGATTTCTGCAGTTACCACTTATTTCATGTTTTGGATGAACTGGGCTGTATTTTTGAGGCTGAACTGCTCAAGTGAGTGCTGACTTGTGTGTCCATGGGAGGATGTTGGGACATATACAACAGATTGCCCAAGCACCTGAGAAGATAAATAACTGCAAAGCTCAGCAGTTTTATGCTGCAATATTTTAAGTTTCTGTGGAGTTCTCAGTGATTTTTCAGAATGTGAAATTGATGGTGTTGTGTCTTTAGCTGTGTTGGGAGTAATTTTACCAACCTGGTCACTTTGACTCTGCCTTCCTTGGTATCATTGTGCTGCTCTAAAGGCACAGACAGGGCAGAGCCCAGCCTCTGGGGCAGAATGAGGGGCTGACAGAGTTTCACAGCTCTGAGGGTTTGAGGGAGATAAGGGCAGGAAGAGAAGGGTGTGTGGAGACCTCACAGCACCTTCCAGGCTCTGAAGGGTTTACAGGGAAGCTGGAGAGGGACCTGTAATAGGAGCTGTGGTGATAGGACAGGGGGGAATGGCTTGACACTGGCAGAGGGGAAATTTAGAAGGAATTGTTCCCTGGGAGGGTGCCCAGAGCAGCTGGGGCTGCCCCTGGATCCCTGGCAGTGCCCAAGGCCAGGATTTTGGGGCTTTGGAGCAGCCTGGCACTGTGGAAGGTGTCCCTGCCCATGGCAGAGGTGGGAATGGATGGGATTTAAGGTCCCTTCCAACCCAAACCATCCTGGGATTCTCTGAGCCTGCCAGTAATGGTTTCATCACTGGCCCTTTCAGCAGCTCTACAGGACTGTGTCTGTCCCGACCATTTCCAAAGCACCTCTTCCTAAACTGGACCAAAACCCCCTTTTATTTAATTTCAGTGTTACCCCTGCAGATTTAATTGGGGAAGTGATGCCATGGCTGGCACTTCTCTGGTGCTGGTGATTTACAGGACCAGCTTAGGCTCTTCTGATGGGTTTTCAGTTCAGTTTTGTCCTTGTTTTACTTTATTTGTGTAAGAGTAGAGTCAGTTTGTGCTGACATGACCAGCCAACAACTGGAAAAAAAGGTGAGAGAGAATAAAACCTCTCACTTTATTCTGTGCAGTAGAGAGGAGGGGGAAAATGCAAGGAACAGTCAAGTAATTCACATTTTACAATCATTCTATTAAAAAGAAATAACATTTTAGGAACTCCCTGGTGGCCTGAAAGTATTGCCATGAAGGACAGAAGTCTCAAGGCTGTTTCCAGTAGCAGCTGGCAAAGTTTGATCCCCTGTGGTGTCAAACCCTTAAGAGAAATTTAGCAAACTTTGAAAACATCACAGCTCACGATTTTATTTCTGCTACCAATGTTGTGCTTTTTTTTGCCACTTTGGAGGTTTTTCTCACCAAGTGCCACTGTGTTTTGTCCCACAGATCCTCAGTTTGTGGTGTACCAGCTCAAGGTAAAGATATTCACCTCCCCTTCAGGACCCTCACGACGTGAAGACAAGTACATGTACTTTGAATTCCCCCAACCTCTGCCTGTATGTGGTGATATCAAAGTGGAATTTTTCCACAAACAGAACAAGATGTTGAAAAAGGTTGGTTTCTTTGCTTTTTTCTGAAAAATGTTGTCAAGCCAGCCCCTGATGCTTTAGGGTTGGGATGTTGGTTATTTTTCAGGGATGTAATCATGACATTTAATTCTTTGATGTCTGGTTTTCCCAAGGAGCCAGTGGACCACAAAATGAAAGTTGGATGTTTTTGGAGTTGTGAGATTAAGTACAAAGGTTGGGTAAAAATGATCCTGAGGTCTGTATTGCAGTCTTTTGGGTAGTAGTGAGTAATCTAATTGAGGAAGAAACATTCACCTTCTAAAAATAGACTTGCATACTGAGCAAGTTAACTCCAGCTGTTTTCTTCACTGAATTTTCCTGAGGTTTGAGCAGGCACAGAAGATCCTGTCTGTGCTCTTGGCTGATTTGTACTCATCTGTCAAATTTAGCTGAATTTCTGAGATAATTGAGTTCCCACGCACTTTGTAAAAGTATCTCTGCAATCTCTTCACCACCTCTCTGTTCCCAGCTGCAGTGCCTTGACATGAGAGGCTTAAAGAATTCCCTCTGAGCTGAGGGTTTTATTAGGGTCTCAGTTATGGAAAAAAAAATAAATTAACCTAGGACTTACTTTGAAACCAAAGTCAGCCAGTTCTTAAAGCTGAATTCTTGAAGTTCTGGTGCTTGTGGAGCCACTTTGGATCTACCAGAGTGAAAACTGAGACTGTGCTGATTAAAGGCTACCTTGATATTTGCTCTTTAAAACTCCTCATCACTGATGAGTGGAGGTTAGAAAACTTCAGAACATTCAGTGAGTGAATTCCTAAAAGGAAGAAATGCTCAAGTGGACCAGGAGAAGAGAAGTGATGAGGTAACATCACTCAGAGCTGTGCACACAGGTTGTAGCTGCCAGTGTGAGTGAACATGCACACTGTTGTGTGGGCTTGCTTGTGTGAACAGGTTTAATTCAGCTGCTGCTGTCTGCAGAAGTTTCTGGACAGTTCCTTGGTGGCCCTGTTTTCCTTCTCTGCCTGTTTGAGGAGATGTTTTAGTTGCTCAGTGCAGTTATGTGCAGTAAAAGCATTTTCAAAGTAGAAATTCAGTTTCAAAGCTGAGCTTATTGACATGCAAGCAGGCAGCTCTGAGAAGAGACTTCTGCAGGAGCACCCAGATGAGTGCTGTGGGCTGAACATGAGGGATGCAGTGGGGAGCTGAGGCAAAGCCCCAACATCTCAGACATTTATCTCCCCTCTCCTATCTGAGCTGTGAGTTTGTTGTCCTTTGCCATCTCCAGTAACACATGGAGTGCAGCCAGACCTGATGGAAGTGCTGTGCTGCCCTGCCCATCCCTGCACTACCAGTGTGCACCTCAGGATCTTGGCTTGCAGCCCCAGGAACAAGCTGCTGTTTTGTTTGACCCCTGGAGATTTGTTTTAAAATTTGTTTTACCCCTGGAGAGAGCACTGAGATGCAGAGACTCTGCAGTGAGAGCCCCTCATGAGCACCCACAGTTTCTGCAGTATGAGCTGGGTCCTCAGGAGTGTCTAGAAGTGCAGAACCACAGCAGGAGCATTACTGTGCTGGAGTTTCATTTCAGAGTCAGATTGTGGTTTCATTTCTGAAGAATCTTTGTCATTTCTCAGTAGCTGGTTGGTTGTTTTTTTGGGTTTTTTTTTGGTTTTGGTTTTTTTTTTTTTTTCCTTTTTGTCTATTCTTATCAAATACCCAAACTGTTTGGGTTCTGTGGATTACAGGTAGTGCAGAGGTGCTCAGTTTCTCAGTGTTTTTGGCCTGGTAGAGCCAAAGCAATGATGAAGATGGTTCTTTTCACATCTGCAAACTTTTCTGAGATGGAAACTGCTCCTTCATCACCTAGTTAAAAAAAACACCTTGATAATCTCTCTAAAATATCTGTTGAATCAAGTGTCTTATTGTCTCAGCTTTCAGTATGAATGGAGGACAGAGGAAAATAGGTGTGAGATGTTCCACAGTTGTGATAAGATCACCTCCCTTAGCTCTGCTGCAAGCTCAGGAGCTGATCCTTCCACAAGGTCCTTGCATAAAGTGAGTGAGGTGAGAACAGGGCAGAGGGGAACATTGGTGCCAGAGGATGCTACCTTGGCTCAAACTGAGCACATTTCCCTGTCCTTCCTTTTCTGCATCAACTATCTGCACAACTTTACCCAAAAATGAAGGCCCTCCACTGGGGAGACTGATATTTTAAAGATCCCCTTATGCAGTGATCACCTCATTAATGAGGAGCACCATAATTAGGAGCAACAGCACCTTATCTTTCAGAGATTCTAGTTTATTAACCAGATTTATGAAAAGTGAAATTGTAAGTCTGTTTCCTGCCACTGGTTCTTGTTCTTCACAGATTTTCTGTTAGCAGATTACAGGTTGCTAAACAAATCTTAAAGACATCACATATTGACCAGTCTGAATTGTAACTTTAGCATAATAAAAACCTAATAATATCAATTAAATAATATCAATTATCACCTGTATTTGCTCCCAAATTTACCAATCCTTAAAGACCTCACATATTGACCAGTCTGCATTTTAACTTTAGCATAATAAAAAACCTGATAATATCAATTAAAAGTGTAATTCCTGATCCATTCTAAACCTCAGGCTGGAGAATAGCTGTGTCCCATCTCTGGAGATGAAGAAAATCTTTGCCCTGGCTCTGGTTTGATAACACTGATCTCAGCTGAAGTGCCCCAGATTCCCTCACCTGTATTTGCTCCCAAATTTCCCAATCCTTAAAAACATCACATATTGACCTGTGTGCATTGTAACTTTAGCATCATAAAAACGTAGGAATATCAATTTAAAGTGTAATTCCTGATCCATTCTGAGCCTCAGGCTGGAGAATGGCTGTGTCTCACCTCTGGAGAAGAAGAAAACTTTTTGCCCTGGCTCTGGTTTGGTGTTTGATAACACTGATCTCAGCTGAAGTGCCCCAGATTCCCTCACCTGTATTTGCTCCCAAATTTCCCAATCCTTAAAGACATCACATATTGACCAGTCTGAATTGTAACTTTAGCATAATAAAAACCCAGGAATATCAATTAAATAATATCAATTATCACCTGTATTTGCTCCCAAATTTACCAGTCCTTAAAGACATCACATATTACCAGTCTGAATTGTAACTTTAGCATAATAAAAACCTAATAATATCAATTAAATAATATCAATTATCACCTGTATTTGCTTCCAAATTTACCAATCCTTAAAGACCTCACATATTGACCAGTCTGCATTTTAACGTTAGCATTATAAAAAACCTAATAATATCAATTAAAAGTGTAATTCCTGATCCATTCTAAACCTCAGGCTGGAGAATAGCTGTGTCCCATCTCTGGAGATGAAGAAAATCTTTGCCCTGGCTCTGGTTTGGTGTTTGATAACACTGACCTCAGCTGAAGTGCCCCAGATTCCCTCACCTGTATTTGCTCCCAAATTTCCCAATTCTTTGAAGGACAGCATTATCTGCAGAGCTCTCTGTGAGGAGGGCCCTCCTCAATTTTGGATAAAATCATTGTCCATAAACCAGACCAAACCTAAATGACTGCAAACACCTAACAGTGCAGAGTCGGAGTGAGATTTAAAGCAGCCACGTGTTCTTTCTTTTAATGGCAAAAGTTAATTTAGGCAAATTCAGTGGCTTTTAGGAGCTGACTTCAGCCACAGGATCATTGGTACAGGGCTGACAGCCTTGAAAAAGTTCATCCCTTCCATGGTTTCTGCCACCTGGCATCAGTTAGGAAGTCCCCAGCTCTTGATCTTTTCTTGTCTAATCAAGTTGTTTACTTTATCCTCAGACTGTTTCTTCAGTGAGCTGTAGCTACTTCCTTTCAAGAATGAAATGCATGCCCACATGAGAACAAAATGGCTTGGGGCTCAAGTGCTGTGACTGTGGATGAATTTCTGATGGGTAGAAGTTTGTAATTTGGGAGATTTTCTTTTTTGAACATGGCTTTTTCTTGTAGCTTGACTGTTCTTCCATCTCAGACTGCTGCTGTAGTTTTGCTGGGGTTTTTTTGTAGTTTTTCCTCTGGTTTTGCTTCCATGGATCCCTGCAAAGCCTTTTTCTTCCAGTTATTGATGTTGACATGATAATCTGAAAGTATTTCAGAGTATCCTTAGATCACTCGGTTCAATGGGAGCCTGTTTAAAAATAATACAGAAATCTCCTCATCTTGCTGCCTCCAGAGCCTGGGGCTGGAGGAGACCTTTTTTTGGGAGTCCTCCCAGTAGAAATGAGAGGGAAATGTTGATGAGGGTTTAATTTGTGAGAGTCAGTGGTGTTTTATCCCCAGACTCCAGCGTGGGAGGGCTGACAGCATTGTTTGAGCAGTTGCATTTCATCTCTCAAGCCTAGAGATAAGTTCTGCTGCAGAGTTCAGCAAGACTTTGGGCAGTTGCTGTTTAGCAAACGCTGAGGAATGAACTCTGAAAATGTCAGAAGGACTCAGTGTTGATCTGCAAAATGGTACAGGAAGTTCCATCAGGGGAACAGGCTGAACCAAGATCCCATTCTTGGAGAGCATCCCCAGCCCCTCAGCGGGTGCTGCAGAGTCACTGGGACTGCCTGGGGATCTCTGCAAAATTCAACTCTCAGCAGGACATGGGAACTCCTGATTGATGCTTAAATCTTGGATTTGGATCCCAGTCTGCAGCCAGAGAGCAGCTCTAGAGTGGAGAGTGTTTTTCTGTCAGTCTGAGACACTGCACAAGGTGGGGACAAGCATTGTGGGATTAAATCAGCCTCTGTCTCAGCTGATACTGCACTGGAGATTTATGGCACAGATTTGGTTATGGGAAGAAGTACATCTGTGGTTTATTTTTTTTTTAAGACAGATGTCTGTGATGTAACTGGAAGTGAAGCAAAACACATTGAAAAACAGTCTCTAATACTTTTTTTTTTTCAGAAGTCTATTCATTAACTTGTGTTATGTGAGCACTTGGTCTGGTATTTTGATTTGCTATATAAAGCCTGAGTTCAGTTCATGCCTTGATTTTTAAAATTCCTATCTTTGGCCCATATTACATCATCTTTCCTCCTTGTCTCTCATGAAATATCTTGGGTCCTGATGCTTCAGCTAAATCCTCACTTTGAATAATGGATTTGCTCTTCAGTGAAAACAGTGACACACTTATCAGCCTTAAGAACTAATTCCAAAAAACATGACCAAGACTTCCCTTAATTTGAGTGGCCATGCCATGTTCCAAGACCCATGAACTCAGTTTATTAGGCTAATTAAGTTGTGCAGTGGGAAGGAAAGGAAAACAACTTGATGTTTTAAAAAGCTGGAGGGAGATAAAAGGAGAAATGACCAGCTCAGCTGAGTTGTAGTGTTTGGTTTGAGTCCCTGAGGACCTCTGCAAATTTGTCCCAAGGAACAGAGATTAAAAGCTGTCTAGGGAGAGGTTTTGAGTCCCCCCAGCCCTTAAAGTTCCAAGTAAATCCCTCCTGGCTCTGCACTCATGGAGCTGAAGGTGAGGCATGACAGAACTGTGCCTGCTGCTGGCACTGATCCCACCCAGGGGCCTCTCCTGTGGCACCAGAGGGGTTTCAGCAGCAAAGTGCTGCTTGTCTCTGCTGTGACCTGGGCAGGAGTGAACCTCTCACCTCTTTGGAGTTCTTTCTGAGGGACTCACTGTGTGGGTGAGGAGAAACCTGGGTTGGGGTACCCTGAGCTGGTCTTCACAGAGATTTTGTCTGCTGCTTCTTCCTCTGGGACAGAGACATCAGCAGAGTGAAGCCAGGATATTCATCCTCAACCCCAGACCCAGGCAGGGCATTTTTAAGGCTTTTCTTGGGGAAAGAGGAGGGTGTGAAATTTGTAAGCAAGAACCTGCTAACTGCTGCCTCCCATGGAAGGGCTCCAGCAAGGCTTCTTCAGAGTGGGGTGGCTTGGAGGGACTCAGTGGCACTGGGAAACATCTCTTAGACTCCCCAAACAACTCATTTGCTAGATTTGATTCCCAAAGTGCTGGAGAGAAGTGGGGAACTCAGCTACCAGAAGTGTTCCTGGCTGGATTTTTAATTTCTGTCCTGGGGTCTCTCAGGTGCTTACAAAAATGCAGACAAGCTGGAAGTGGTTTGTAGGCTTTACCTAAAATACTGAAAATGAGTCTGCTGACCTTTGGCAGAGAGGGACACTTGTGAATTCCCAGTATCCTGCTGAAATAAATTTTTGAGGAGGATGAGTGTGAGTTAAGTAGTCCAGCTCCTCCCTGCCTTCTTTCATTGGCTCAGGAAAATCCTGTGGTATTTTGCTGGTGCCAAAGTGCCTTCAGCAGGAGGCCTGCCTGTGTCACACACACTGGAACCACTTCTGTTCCACCTCTGATTTCCCCCCTGCATCCTTACCAGCAGAGATGAATGGGAAGATAGGGCAGGATGTGAATTTTCCAGTAAGAAACTGGAATTAGAGCTCCTTGGTAAACCAAAATATGTGAGTTAGCTCAGAAGGAGTGAGTTTGTGTTCTGTGTAATACCGAGGAATGTTAGGTTCTGCAGTGGCTTCCTTTCCCTGCAGCTTGAGCAGCAATAGTGACCCTTGTGGGAAGAATTGACCATTTACACCTTGGATCTTGAGCCTGAAAAGGCACATCAGAGTGACAGAGAAGATTTTGTGTGTAAAGAGCAAGTGGAGGTAGCTCAGTGTCAGAGGGAGAGGTTTGGTGTGGCAAGGAGAGCTGACCTTGTGCCAGTGTCAGAGTTTGGTGTGCCAGGGAGAGCTGCCCTTGGAAACAGCAGCTCAGGGCTGGCAGAAATCTTCAGGATCTGTGGTGCAGTCAGGGCTGTGGCAGAGTGGAGACTCAAACTGCTCAAGGTCATCTGTCAACTTCTGCTTGGGCTGAACATCCTTCAGCTGCCTTGGCTTGTCCCTAAAACCTTCCTGCTGGCCAGCAGGCACTGGCTCTGCCTTGCTCTCAGTGCTGCTCAGCAAAGCACCCAAGAATCCTTGGCTGATTTGTGGTTTTGCTCAGTTGTAGCTATTTCTGTATAAAAACAAGAGAAGCTTTCTGTTACAGGGGAGATTCAGTATTACTCACCTCAGCTGGTTCACACAGGTTATTTCTTGGGTTTAGGAATTGCTTGGCAAGTTGTGAGCAAAAAAAATCTAAGTTTAAGTTTATTGAATTTATTACCGTCTGCTTTTATTACAGGTATGATAGTTTTAAGCTTAGCTCTCTGAGTGACTTCTAAAAGCTTAATTGGTAAAAATTGAGCTTGATGAATGCAGATTTTTGTGTTGTGTCCAGGAGATGTGGTGAAAATGTCTTTGCATGCAATGTAACAAATGCCATACTGTTGTCCAAGCAAGTTTTGCCTGATATTCCAAATCTGTTTTTGACCAGATGCTGATAGCAGTCTAATTAACGTGCCATTAGTGAATACTAAAACAAGCTTGTTTTCTGTCTTCTTCCTCCCCCAGGACAAAATGTTTCACTTTTGGGTAAATACATTCTTCATAGGACTGGATGAAAATTCAGACAAAGTAGAAAATGGAAGTCTAGTTGCAGATCAGGAACTCGATGGTATTTTCAGTACAGAGCGCTCAGATAATGATAAGGAATATTTAATCCTTACATTAACAAAAAACGATCTAGACAAAGCAAATAAAGACAAAGCCAACAGATATTTCTCTCCAAACTTCAAGGTCAGTATATTTTATGTGTGAACAAAGCTGAAAAGCTGCATGATTTGTTTGTCTTGCCTTTGGAGGGACCATGTGAAACTGCTGTGTAGAAGCTGAGTTCATGTGTTGGTATTGCCATCAATTAGCAAAGCTTTGAGCTTTGTGCTTTTATCTGCTTTTTGGGGAGTTGATGCATGTTGAGAGGCTGGGGTTGAAGTCTTCAGGTTGTTCCATGTTTGTCAAAGCCATCAGAGGTTGGGAGAGCTCTGACCAGGTGCCATCTTCCCTGCCTGAGCTGTGGTCTGGGCACACTGAGCTCCTGAGCTGGTTTGCAGCTGTGCCTGTTCCATGGGAAGCACAGGGGGACACAAGGATGATCTGGGGGCTGCAGCATCTCTCTGATGAGGAGAGGAGCTGGGCCTGGTCAGTCTGGAGCAGGGAAGGCTGAGGGGGGATCCCAGCAATCCACACAGACATCTCCAGGGACTGGCAGAGGTGGTGCCAGTGACAGGATGAGGAGCAGGGGCCATACATCACAAGTTCCACCTCAACATGAGGAAGAACCTTCCATGGTCCTGGGGACATCAGGAAGGGCATGGCCAGCAGGTCAGGGAGGGATCCAGCCCCTCTGCCCTGCCCAGTGAGGCACACCTGGAGTGCTGTGTCCAGCTGTGGGCTCTGCAGCTCAAGAAGGACAAGGAGATGCTGGAGAGGGTCCAGAAGAGGCCACAGTGATGATTTGGGCTCTGCAGCATCTCTCTGATGAGGAGAGGCTGCAGGAGCTGGGCCTGGTCAGTCTGGAGCAGGGAAGGCTGAGGGTGATCCCAGCAATCCACACAGACATCTCCAGGGGCTGGCAGAGGGTGCCAGGCTCTGTTTGTCACTGCTCCAGTGACAGGGTGAGAAGCAAAGGCCGTAAATTAAACACAAATTCCACCTCAACACGAGGAAGAAATTCTTCCCATGAGTGTGCAGAGCCCGGGAGCAGCTGCCTGGGCAGGGTGTGGAGTCTCCCTCTCTGGATTCATCCCAAGCTCACCTGGAGGTGCTCCTGTGCCTGGGCAGGGGCTTGGACTGGATCATCTCCAGAGGTCTCTGCAAGCCCAGCTGTCCTGGGATTCTGGGAATGCCTTACTAACCCTGGCACTTTAGCTCTGGGGAGTATGAGCCATTGCCAGCAGTGTTTTAAACATTAAAAGGCATTTGTAAGAATTGCAGCATTTTCTGACTTCCTCACAAAAGATCAGCCAGAGCTCACTTGAAGGTGATGGTCACAGCTGTTTGGAGTATTGCTTGGATCAGACTTCCCACACAGGAATCACCCATTAGAGAGGGTTTTGTTCATTGCTGTGCTCTCTTGCTGCAATCTCTGGTGCTCTGGGAGGTGGGGAAGGCAGGAGGGTGTGCTGGGCTGTCCTGCTGCTGCAGCTCAGGAGCACCTGAGCGCTCAGCCAGACACAATTCCTGCAGCTGGGCTGGAAAACCCTGCTGCTTTGCCAGGGTGGAATTGAGAGGCTGGCAAACCTCTCTCTGGGGAGAGGAGCAGGGGTGTGACTCAGGGTAGCCAGGACCTGTGCTGTTAAAAAATTGCTCAGTTAAATCCGGGTTCCCTTTTTAAATGTTGTTTTTTCCTTCCCCAGGTGAAGCTATTTTTCACAAAAACAGTAGAAGAGCCATCAAATCCAGAGGCTAGCAGTTCAACTTCTGTAACACCAGATGTTAGTGACAATGAACCTGATCATTATAGATACTCTGACACCACTGACTCTGATCCAGAGAATGAACCTTTTGATGAAGATCAGCATACGCAGATTACAAAAGTCTGAATATTTTTTTTATCAGAGATAAAAAAGAACCATACAAAAACAAAAAACCATGAAGACAGACAAACTTGAATAAACTGAAAAAAAAAAAGAGGACCTTTCTAAATGGCAAAAGGACATAGTGTCAGATTACCAGTTATAGGAACAATTCTTTCCTGACCAATCTTGTTTTGCCCTACAAATCTACAGGGTTTGACACTTGTCCAGTCGGGGGGGTTAAAGAAAGGTTACGTAGCTCTTATGTATATACCTTTTTGTGTCAAAGGACATTAAAACTTCAATTAGGAACTATAAACATGGCACTTTCCCATTTTATTCCAGTTTTATAAAAGTGGAGACAGACCTAATGTGTATGCGTAGGAATTTTTCCTTTTGTGTTCTGTCACCAACCGAAGTTTCAAAAACCGAAAAGAAAAAAAAAAAATATTTACAGGTTCACATCCTGCCCCTTTTTTTGCACTTGTGTGGCAACAGAAAAGTCTGCAGTTGGCTAAGAGATGTTTCTAGAAGGTTTTTCCTACATTCTAATGCATGTTTTTTGGATGGGGGCTGGAAGGTGATGCTCGGAAAGGAGCGTGGCCTGTGTACCGTGTCCGGCTGTTCCATGCACCTTTCCTCAGCATGCTGCCCTAATTCATCCGGGACAATGGGTGAGGAGTCGCCGCTGTCACTGCTTGTTGTTTGTGCATTTTTCATTTTTTTTAAGTGTAATGGTGCTAGAAAAGGCAGCTAGAGAGAGTGATTCTGTCTAGGGGTACAGGAATGAACCTTCACGACACCCACGAGACCCGCGCTATGAAGGGAGACAAGGAATTGGGGTCACGAGAAACAAAACAAACAAAAAAACAGCAAAAGGAAACACAGCAACAATGACTTAACCATACAAATGTGGAGGCTATCAACTAAAGTAAGAGCTTGAAACAAAATGGTTACAAAATTAGACAATGATTTATTGGGATTTTTTTCTGAATTGTAGTGGCTGCTCCATCTCCTGTGTAATCAAGGCCAGTGCTAAAAGTCAGATGCTCTTAGTGCAAAAACATCAGTCAACATCTTACATTTATATTAGTAGTTTTTCAATCATATTCCTGCTGTGAATACTTCATGTGCTGCCTTGCAAGCTTTATTTTTTTTTTTTCCCTCTCATGAATATAAAAAGATTTTGTAATGGTGCACAGGAAATGTCATTGGAGATTCTCCAGGTTAGTGTTTGTTTGGAAGATTTCTGATGCATTTATTCAATCAAACCTCTGTCAGCCGTTCCACCCCTTTGACCTTACACATTCTATTACAATGAGTTTTGCAGTTTTGCACACTTTTTTTTTTTTTTAAGAGAAAAAAAAAAGTCATTAACTGTTAGGGAATTTTACTTGAATACTCATTACCTGCAATGTTTAAAAAACGGACATTACACACCAGAGACAGGAAACCAGTGTTGCAGTAAATTCTCAACGCTGTAAATGAAGATTAAAAAGCAGAACTTGTCCCAAATACATTACTGTCAAAAACAACCCCTCTCAACCCACCCAACCTTGTTTTTCTAAGCCAAGTGGCAGTGTTGGATTATTTGTTCCTAGGGTAGGGCTCAAAGTTGGCTTCTGGTGGATGATTGGGTGGCTCAGGAGTCCAGCTGCTGGCACATCCAGATGGGAATGGGCCATGAACAGCTGACCCCAAATTGATGCTTTTTTTAGGGTGTACTACACACATTCCCTCTCTTAATTAACTTCTTGGTGCTGACATGGAAGTTCATGAGCTGTGTTCTCAGCCAGAATTGTGAATGGGATCTGTCAGAGCCCTGCACAGCAGCATTAATGGTTGGAATTTGAACCACACAAGGCAGGGCTTCCACTAATTACAATTGGTAAACCAAGGTGTAAAGGGCTTTTAAAGAATTATTTTTTTTCTTACCTGGTTTCTGTTGGTCAATTCTGCTCCTCAGATTCACGATTCTAACTTGTAACAAAGCTGGTAATACGTTCTGACTTACAGGTTTAATTAGACTTTAATGGATCAAGGCTCAGTGCTCATTGTGACGAGCAGGAGGTGGTTTTCCCTTGGGAACAGGAATTTTAACTCTTACCCTTCCAATCGTGTTTTCACCCTGTCTGGTTTATAACAGTTGAAAGTTGTCTTGTGCTTAAATCAAGCCAAGTGCTCTGCTTGGGTAGAGTTGGGATCTTGGCAGTGCTGCATGTCCCACTTTGGATAATCAGGATTGGATGGTGCAGCTCCAGTCGGTGACGCCGGATCGGGAATCAGGACGCAAGGATGGGCTTTTGCACTGTTCTTTTTCCTTTGGAATGTGAAGGTTGGAATGAGGGTTTTTGGTTTTGTTTTTTTTTTTTTTTTTTTAATTTTTTGTTAATGTTTCGACGTCTTTGAGAAGCCTTGCTTACATTTTATGGTGTAGTCATTGGAAATGGAAAAATGGCATTATATATATATATATTATATATATAAATATATATTATACATACTCTCCTATACTTTATTTCAGTTACCACCCCCATAGAAGTTGACAAGAATTGCTATGACTGAAAGGTTTTTGAGTCCTTACTAAAACTTTATTTATGACAGTATTCATAATTAGCTTGAGCTGCATTCTGTAGGTAATCTTTCCTTGAGTTTCCAGACTGTAGGCTTCAGCCTGTTGGGATGTGCAAGAGCTTACGTGTCTGAAACTACTTGAAGGCATCACTTTGGTAAGAGCTTAACTGTAAAGGCCCTGAAGCATCCCCTGGGCTTGGGCAGCCCCAGTGGAAATCTTTGCCACAGCTCCTCCAGGGCAGCTGTGCAAAATCAGCCTCCAGATTCCTCCCCGGGGCACACATTGTAAACTGAAGTGGAGTTTACATGCAGCATCGAAATTAACTTTCCAAATTCAAAACAAAACAAAAAAAAACACCTTGAAATAATCCAAAAAGAGGATGCTGGTGTGCAAGTTCCATGTTTAGTGCTAGCAAATGTGTGCAATATGTTAACGATGCCTGTGGTTGCCACGAAGTGCCTCGTTTACCTTCTCAATACTGTTGGAAAGTGTCGT
Organism: Ammospiza nelsoni; assembly: GCF_027579445.1. Taxonomy (NCBI): domain Eukaryota; kingdom Metazoa; phylum Chordata; class Aves; order Passeriformes; family Passerellidae; genus Ammospiza; species Ammospiza nelsoni. The sequence continues at coordinate 32,177,755 of NC_080640.1, forward strand.
GCATGCAGATGGATGGGGTGGGACTGTGCACTAAAAGGGGCTCCAACTGCAGCGTTCTGGCAGAGCTGCCTTTCTCTGCCACTTCAAATTTTCCAGTCTGTTTTCATATAGCATATATATATATAGATACTAAAAGAAAAAAAAAAAATCAGTCTGTTAAGCAGCCTTACTCTGATTCAGCCTCTTCAAATACTATTGTGCTGTGCAACAGTGGCTCTGTGTGTAACTGAGAATACACAAAAACCAAGTATGACATGTACAGGATAATGCCTCATACAAATCAGATGTCCGTTTGTTATTGTGTTTAACAACCCTTTATCTCTTAGTGTTAAAACTCCACTTAAAACTGATTAAAGTCTCATTCTTGTCACTGTGTGGGTGTTTTATTGCAGTGCTCTGAGCTTGGCAAACAGCTGAGACGTTGTAAAGCTGTGGAATTTGGAGCCAGGGGTGCTCCTTGTGCATGCAGGGATTGGAAGGAGCTGCAGCTCCAAAGGCTGCTGTGTTCCAGAGGTTTGACCAGGGCAGCAGTGGAACTCCAGATGTGTGCAGGGATCTCAAACCCTCACTGTGGTGTCCTGCTGAGGGGCAGGGGCACCTCCTGGGGCAGCAAACCACGCAGGCAGTGTGGTGGTGCCTGTCCCCCGTGCTTGAGAAGCTGCAGGAGAGGTGGACTAATGACAAGGAAAAGGGGAATGGATTCCCACTGCCAAAGGGATACTGGGAAGAAATCCTTCCCTGGCACAGGGTGTCCAGAGCAGCTGGATCCAGCAGGGATCCCTGGATCCCTGGCAGTGCCCAAGGCCAGGCTGGATTTTGGACCTTGGAGCAGCCTGGGACAGTGGAAGTGTCCCTGCCATGGGACTGGATGAGCTTTGAGGTCCCCTCCCACCCAAACCATCCTGGGATTCTATTTCATCTCCAAGACAACTTAATTAAAAATTCACCTTGTAAATGAGGTAATGTTGCATCTGCTGCATAATGAGACCTGAGTCACACCTGAGAATTCTTTTCCTGAGGTAGCTTTACATTGACGAGGAGATGCATTTTCCTTATAGAATCAGGATTGTTGAGGCTGGAAAGGCCCTTTGAGATCATCAAGTCCACTCTCAGGACAGGTCAAGCAGGTGATTCTGGGGTTCTTCTGCTTGTTTGGCTGTTTCCAAGCCAGATTTTAAAGTGGCATTCCAATCCTAGGTGGAGTTCCCTGATCCCAGGGTTACCCTGGGCCTGCAGGAGCGTGAGAGGGATGGGGAGGTGACTTCAGTTGGCTCTTGTCACTCCTCCTTCCTTCCCTCTGCTGCTAACACCAGCCCTGGCCCACATTTGGCTGAGAATCTCCAAAAATCTCCAGTTCTGGTGGGACAGGGGAGGTTTGGGGTCATTGTTGGCCAGGTGGGGCTGAGCCCACAGGTGAGGGTTTGCACCTCAGCACCTGATGCTGCCCAAGCTGTCAGTGCATGTTGACATTGACAACTGAGCTTGGTTTGCATCCAAAAAATGAAATTAGGGTGGGAAGATGCAGAGGAAGGGCAGGAAGCTCAAAGGAGAGTGGTCTGAACAGGGTTCAACATGATGAGGAGTTTCTGTAAATTCAGACATCTCTCTATGAAGGGATTCTGCTCAGGAGACAGAAGTGCTGTGGACAGAGGATTGTATTTACTTGACTTTTACACTCTTGTCCCATTGACTGAAAGTCCCATGGCCCAGCCCCCATGAGCTAAATGTGATTTCTAAGCAAAAACGCTCATTTTTCCACTCTGGTGACTCTTGTGGTGACAGAGCTTCCCAGGGAGATGCTGGGTGCCAGCCCAGAGGACAATCCCTGTGCTCCATCCCCGTCCTGTGCTTTCCATGCCCTCTGAGCCCCTGAGCTTTCCCAAGCCCATGGAGCAGCAGCTCAGCTCCTTCAGGTCCCTTTCCATGTGATTAATAATTAATTGTGTCTTCTTTTAAAGCTGCAGCAGAGCTATAAATTGCACTCTTTTAAGAAGGAAAGTCAATGTTAGGAGAATTTTGAAGTGTTTTTCCTGCAGCTGGTTGGTTCTTCTTTGGCTTCTTGTCACCCTTATTCTTTGGTGTCTTCTCAAGCCTCATCTTTCCACATCTGCTAATTCTCTTTTTAAATTATTTATTTATTTTATTTTATTTTTTGTTTTTCCTACACAGTGCTGTGCTAAGCAGATGAGAAAATCTCTTTATTTTGAACTGCTGTGCCCACTAAAATCAAAACCATCACTTGTTTCTTTGCCTTGTGCTCTCTGCTCTTTGTGACTTTTCCTAGTTGGGCTTTTTTATGGTATTTCATTATTTTTTTGCATTTTCCCATGTGTTTCTTCTCATTTCCCACCTATCTTCTGTACTTTCAAACTTCTCAGCCACTGCTCTGTGTTGCAATATAGGACAGGTATTTATTTTCTGCATGGGTTTTTTTAGGGTTTTTTTATTTGTTTTGTTGTGGGTTTTTTTTTTCCTTTTTGTCTACCAACATTTATTCTGAAGGCATGGCAAGGAGAAAAACTTTTAGGTTGCTTTTTTTTAAAGAAAACAAGAAAGAACTGCTCTGAGAAGCATCAGGGTTGTGCAGGTTCAGCAGATGTGTTTGCCTTGGTGAGCTCCTGGTGCTCTGCACAAACCTGGATGGGTTTATCTGCTCTAGTGGGAACAATGGGACTTGTGATGAGCAAAATGAATTTAAAAATTTGCTAATGAACTGCTGGGCTACACCTTCCAGCTGCAAATGTTGCTGTATGGGCTGTACTGGCTACAAAAATATTTTAAAAAGGGGTTTAGTGTGGTTTGTTTTTACTTTTTGAGGGCTCCTGTGCTTGGTAATTTACTTTGTCTCCCATGGCTAAGCCCTGATATAAATTCATGATTTTTCTTCATGATTTCCTGTTCAAGCTGATAAAAGTTGATATTTCAGAGGCTGAGCTTTGTGCTTTAAATTACCCTTTGTGTAATTCAGGCTGCTTCAGGCCCTGAATTTTTGGTGGTTTTTTGGCCTTTGACAGAGTAATGGTGGCATGAAGGTGATGTGGGCTCTGGGAGAGGCTGGGAAATGCCGGATGGAGGAATTCCAGCAGCCTGCACAGAGACATCAGGGCTGCCCCATGGCAGGCAGCAGGAAAAAAATGGGAAGGGTTCTGTCATGGAAATCTGGAATGGGCCTTTAAAAGGGAAATTAATGAGTCTGGAGGAGAAGGCAGCAAAGGCTTTAATGTAAAGCAGGGTTTGGTAATGGGAGAGTGAAACCTGGTGGGTGGAGGCATGGAACTTGTGAGGAAAGGGGTGATGGCACATGTTTATAGAGATTTGCTGGGCTCCTGCAGGGATGGGATGGCATGGAGCAGCTGATGAGGGGTGGCTGAGAGGCAGCTGGAGGGAGGGAGATGCCTTTGGGAGGTTGGCTTGGGGATCCTTTGCTTTTAAAAGTGTTGGAAACTATGGAAACAGGAGGGCTGACAGCTCCAGACTGGAGTTGGGACTGCAAGCAGCTCAGGAAAACGTTGGGATTTGCGTTGGAGGATGGGAAGGATCAGGCAGCAGTGAGAGGAGACTGATAACAACCACTCACACACAAAAAGGAATTCTGGATATTCCCATTCCCTCAACAGCAGCTCTTGGGAAGGATTTGGTTTTTCCCTGACATCTGAATGTGCAGAAAAGCAGCTGTGGCCATGGTTTCTGAGTGTCTGAAGGTTCAGGGGTTCTCAGGCCTCACTCACCCTTCAAACCAACCTGGGGAGGGCTTGGGGCTTCCTGGAGAAGCTGCAGCCCCTGGGAAAGGGAAGGGCTGGAAGCTCCACTGAGCTGAGGAGCACAAAGCCGCGATAAAAAGCCAAATAGGAAGGTTGGAATGATTTTCACCCCAGCTAGCCCATCCTCTTGGCTTTTACTTTGTCTCTTTTGTGTCAATAGGAAAGAAAAGCTTTGCATGAGAGCTCTCAGCTCACATGTTAGTGCCTTGGAGCAGGAGAAGGGATGGCACCCAGTGTGTCTGTGTCCTTTTCTGGGGATGGGGCTGTGCTGCAGCACTCCAGGGAATGCTCTGCCTTCCCCTGAAGGTTGGGGCACAGAAAAAACTCTGCAAGGAGAATTTGCCACCTTCATATCTTTGTCAGATCCCCCTGACAGACTTCATTCCCTGAGAGTGAGATCTGGAGAGTTTATTGTAGAGGAGCATGAGCAGAGCTGCCAAACCCCGACATTCACACAGGACAAAGCTCTACCTGTGGGACAAAAGCTGAGCTCTGGCACAGCATCTCCTGGCCAGGATCTGGAGGTGGGAGTGTGAATGACCCCGAGCCAGCCCATTGTCCATGCTGTGTCCTTTGTGTCCCTGCTGAAGGTCCCAGCCTGTGATCAGGAGCTTGCTCAGCTTTGCAGAGGTTGCCTCCATCCATCCATCATTCATTCATCCATCCATCCATCCATCCATCCATCCATCCATCCATCCATCCATCCATCCATCCATCCATCCCTCATCCATCCATCCATCCATCCATCCATCCATCCATCCATCCATCCACCCATCCATCCACCCATCATCCATCCATCCATCCATCCATCCATCCATCCATCCATCCATCCATCCATCCATCCATCCATCCATCATCCATCCATCCGTCCGTCCGTCCGTCCAATCCTCTATGCTCTGTCCCTGCAGCTCTGGGTGGCTCTGGGGATTTCAGCTGGTCACAGTGACTTTGAGATGTCTTAGAAAGTCTCTTTTCCCAGCCTGGCTGTCAAAGAAGGAGTCAGAACTCTTCAGTTCTTGTTCTCAAGGTTGTTTATTGTTTCTTATCTATAAAATTCTTTCTCCTGGCCAGCTGAGGTCTGTTCAGCAGGACAGGCAGAGGCACACTGGTGTTATCTTTTTATACTAAAAACTACTTGTACATTATTTAGTTACTTTCCAATACTCCAATACCTATCATCCATGTTGGACAGTGAGCTTCAACCTTAAACCAATCCAACAGTGCCACCATCACCCAGAAGATGGAGGCCAGGAAGAAGAAGGAGAAGAAAGGCTGGGCATGCCCAGATCCCTCCATCTTGCCCCCTGAACCATTTGCCATTCTAAAAACCCCAAAAAATCTATTTTTCACCCCATGACAAACTAATAATTATTCTACTTGGACTTTTGTGGCTTGCAGATCCTCATATAAGGTTGGTAACTTTTTTCATGGGCCACAATCAGTCACAGGATGCAGCTCAGTGATGGAAGCAGTTGCACATCAGAGGGTTTGGTTGATGCCTTCTGCCTTCTCCAAGAGTCAAAGCAAGCTTGGCTGGACTGCAGGCAAGAGGAGAGGTGAGCAGTCTGGAGCAGGGGCTGTGAGGGAGGTAAAAGGAGCTGAATGTCCACATAGCAACATCTGAAGGGAAACTGAGAGGAATTGAATGGCCCAATGCTGAGTGCTTGCTTTGGGTGGTTGGTTTTGTGGTTTTATTTAGCTCAGTGTCTTGCTGTAAAGCCTTAAAGGGTAAAAGTGACAGTTTTGAATGTACAAGTGCGTAACTGCACAACTGTTTGGGGTTCTGGCTCACCAAAATGGGTGTCCTGCCCTGTGGCTGGGGGTGACTGCTCAGGGATGAGTAAGAGCAGGGGATGCACATCTGAGAGCAGCCCAGAACCAGCTGCTGGCCAGGGAACCAGAACCACCTCGTGAACCTTGGGGTGGTTTTTGTGCTCAGCAACCTCCAACACATTCATCTGCAAGGCACTGCTCCCATTTTCCCTCAAACTGATGCAGAAACTCTGGGCATCCTCTTGGGACAAGGTGCTGAGGGAAGTGAGGGAACATCTCCTGAATTCTGTCACACACTCCCAGTCCTTGTGCTGCAAGAGGCAGTGGAAGGACAGCCCTTCATCATCATCATCATCATCATCATCATCCTCTTCTTCCTCCTCCTCCTCTTGGAGATCTCTGGCAAAGCCACCTCCAGGCTGAAGTCTCCAAGCCTGAATCCTTCAGACATCTCCAGGTTTCCTGCCATGGCAGAATCCCCCTTGCAGGAGCCAGGCCCCCTGGTCCCTGGCACAGCTGTGGCTGCTGCATCCCCAAGAGGTCACTCAGTTTGTCACCACGCTTGTGACACGAGTTTGGTGGTGACACAGACCAGGATGGCTCTCCCAGGGCTTTTGTCCCACGTGGCACAAACGCTGTGAGGAACCCCTGAGGGAGCTGGGGGTGCTCAGCCTGGAGAAAAGGAGACTCAGGGGTGCCCTCATCACTCTGTACAGCTCCTGAAAGGTGCCTGTGCTCAGGTGGGGCTGGGCTCTTTCTCCAGAACCAGAGGACACAGCCTTAAGCTGTGCCAAGGAAAATGTAGGTTGGATCATAGGAAGAAGTTTTTTACATAAAGAGTGACAAAGAACTGAAATGCCCTGCCCGGGGAGGTGGTGGAGTCACCATCCCTGGATGTGTTTAAAACCAGACTGGGTGTGGCACTGGGTGCCAGGGTTTAGTTGAGGTGTTGGGGCTGGGTTGGACTCGATGATCTTGGAGGTCTCTTCCAACCCAGTGATTCTGTGAATTCTGTGAATTCTGTGATTCTGATTCTGGGATTCTGTGAATTTTGTGAATTCTGTTAATTTTGTGAATTCTGTGATTCTTTGATTCTGTGATTCTGTGAGTGCCCCTGCCCTCACTGCTGGAGCTCTTTCCCTCCCTGCCCTCTTTGTGTTGGATTTCAGATCACGAGATCAAAGTCAGCACTTTCTATCTCCAGCATCTCCAGCACGTGTTCCCTTTCTTTGAAGCCCATTAAGTGGTTTAATTGGGAGACAGGAGCTCTTGGTTGAGCATTTGGAATTAATGAGCTGCTTTATCCATGCTCATCCCTCACAGGGATTTTTTACCTCCCATGTCAGTCGCTCCTCACCTGTTTTCTCCCTCTTTGCTGCATTTGGGAGGTGACCAGGCTTCCATTCCTTTTGTGTGGCTGTGGCACCGTGCAGGTGGCTGGGGAAGGGTTAATCCCCCCTTCAGGGGTGTCCTGAACAGGGGTGATGTTTGTGCTCTGCTCCCAGCTGTCAGCTGTCACAGACATCTTCCATGAGAAATCCTTTCCTTAGGATTTTTCCTCCTGAGAAGCTGAGAAGTCTCAGGAACAAAATGTAAACATTGATTATCTGCTGCTGTGGAATGCAACGGGTGCATCTGGGATTGGTCTCATGTGGTTGTTTCTAATTAATGGCCAATCACAGTCAGCTGGCTTGGACTCTGTCCGAGACACAAGCTTTTGTTATCATTCTTTTTCTATTCTTAGCCAGCCTTCTGATGAAACCTTTTCTTCTATTCCTTTAGTATAGTTTTAATGTAATATACATCATAAAACAATAAATCAAGCCTTCTGAAACACAGAGTCAGATCCTCATCTCTTCCCCCATCCAAGAACCCCTGTGAACACCGTCACACTCGGCCAAGCCCCAGTGGGGATTTTCCTCTCTGTGTCCCCAGAGGAGCTCAGTGCTCTGGCAAGCAGGCTCTGCACAGCCTGGACACTTCGGTCTCACCGGGGCTGCAGCTTTTCTGTCTGTCTGTCCCAGCTGCTGCTGCCAGAAGCTGACTTTTATCTGATCTGTGGTCTTCCACCACGAGCTGATGTGGTCCCACTCTGATTTGTGCCTCGGCGCAGGTTGAGCTGTGGTCTCCCAGAGATGAAGTTTTCCTTCAGCCTTTGCAGCACAAAGAAATAAAAGCAGAGCCCCTCAGTGCCACCTGTGCTGCTCTCGCCCTGCTCACCTCCACATTTATCCCTCTGGGGCTGCAATCAGCTGCACCCCTGTGCTCTGACCTCTGCATCCTCAGCTTGAGCTCCAGAATCTTTTTAAAGGTTATTTTTCCTCCCTCTTTTCCCAAATATGCTGATATTGGAGCATTTCAGCCTGGAGGTGGCAAACACCTGGTTTCCATCAAAAGCCATGAAAGGCTTTGAGGTTGAATCCAGCAGCTGTGGGCATCAACCCTGTGCTGATCCACAGCAAATCCCAAATCCACAGGAAATGCCAGCAGCCTGGCTCTCTCCTCCATGGACATGCCTGTTGAGCACAGGGTTTGTCCTTCTTGATGTGGCAGCAAAGGCCCCAAAACGAAGCCACTTCCAATTCTTGCTGATCTCCCACCACAGGGTATTTATACTTCCCAAATTTTGGTGTCCTTCCCATCTTCCCCTTTGCTGTTTTTGATTGAGCTGGATTCCTGGTAGCACACCATCATTAATAATTTAATGAGTTAGACCCTAAAGAAGTGGCCTGAGCTGAATTTTTTTTCTCCTCTCCCTGTGACACGCTGTCAATGACCCCTCTGCTTGCACAGAAAATCCCTGTTCAAATGGATGTTTTCCCATGAGAAACTCTTGCCAAATCAGTGATTTTTTTTTTCCCCTCTCCATCAAAAGAAAAATAAATCCTGGTCTGGAAAGGTGGAAAGATTCCTCACCTGTTCTGCTCAACAGCAGTGAGTTCCAGGCTGTGCTGTAAGATCTGCCTACAAGTCTATTGAACAGAATAAGAGAATTTATTTTTTCTCCCCAGTAAATGGAGATATTTTCAGGAGGCATTTGGAGGCATTTCCTAGTCCACTTTTTATCCCAGATTCAGCTCAGATGAGGAGGGACCAGAGCGTGCAGAGCACTGCCTGCAGCCGAAGGGAGCTGATGCAGCAGGAGATTATTTGGGAATTAAATCCCCCAGAGTGGCCTGAGGGGACCTGGTGCTGCTGGAAACCACAGGGGTTTATCCAGGCACATCTGCCTGAGCCACTCTGAGCTCTCCTGGCCAGGCTTCCAAGGCTGCTCCTGCTCTGGGACGTGGCAATGCCCAAAGGTGGGAGCGGTGCCCAAAGGTGGGAGCTGTGCCCACACCTGGGTCACAGCTGGGATCCTTTCCCCCTCCAGCTGCCAGGGGAGGATTTTGCTCTTCCAAAGGTGAGATATTTGTGCCATGTGCTTGTGAGGCTCTGCCCAAGGTGTGCAAATCGTGCCTGAGGTTTTCCACGCTCCATTCAGTCTCCAGTTCTCCTGAGAACCCAACCTGCCTGCAGGGGTTTCAGAGTAGCTGGGGGTCAGTGAAATTTGGGATTTTCCCTTCCTCTCCCTCTCAGAAAAGAGCCCAAAGGATCCCCAAACACTGCAGATGTCCTTGAAAACAAAGCTCCCCGTTTGCCTTGATGCAACCCAAGCTCATGTTGCAAAACAAATTCAATTAAACTGAGAGCAGCTCCTAGTGAAATTCAAATTGGGTGATTTGTGACGGACTGGAACTGAGTATTTTCAGTTGTAAATTGGGTGATTTTTGATTGACTAGAACTGAGTATTTTCAGTTGGAAGGGACCTACCATGATCAAATTGAGTATTTGAAGTTCTCTAAAAAATTCCCTGAAAGTTTTTCCTCCAAAAAAACCCATTGAACACGGTTTCATAATTATATACAGTTTTGTTCACTATTATATATAGAATCACTCTTATAGGTAACTTGTGTTGCATACAGCCAGGTGAGATACTGTATGAAATATTCTAACAGGAAATCAAAAATGCTGTTTTTTACCTTGGTAAAAATATCAGTGTTGCTGACTGTGCTTAGTGAAGGCTTGTGCTCTAAACACCATCACATTCTAGCCGGGAGGCATTTTCTCTTTAAAATAAAAAATAAATAAACAAATTGAGAAGTCCCTGTGGAGAGCAGCCACCCTTTCTCATGGAAATCAGAAACAGGCTCCTCACTTCTGATTTCACCCCCAGAGTGGGAGGCAGAGGGATCCCAAACACTTTCCTGCTTCCCAGGGCACCAGAGCAGCTCTGGGATGTCACTGGTGTCTGTGAGACATCTCCTGACCAATGCTATTTGTCTGAATTCCCAGGAATGCTGCTGCTTGTTCTGCAGAGCGGAAAAATGTTCTATTTTTGGCCTTGACAACTTTTTTTTTTTTTTTAAATTCTGGGAATCAAATGATTCAAACAAAGCATGGCAAGGGTTTGTATAGGTCTGAGTGGTGTGGGATGGGGCAGAGCTTCAGGCAGGGACAGGAGGAATCCATTAGTGCTCTCCTCCCAGTTTAAGTGGATGGTGATGGAGATCCTGGCGTGTCAGAGCGGAGGCAGACGTGGATATGTGGGAAAATGTCTCTTGGAGCAGGAAAACAAAAAAAAGATCAAAACAAACGGGTAAATAAACACAGGAGCATATGTCTCAAGACTGGGGGAAGGAGGAAAAAAAAAGATTGGATTAAAATTCAGAGATTGAGGTCTGATGGGGGAGAAAAAATGAGATTGGATGAAAACTCAGCATCATTCCAGAGCTTGAGGTGGCCCTGGGTGAGCAAAGCACTGCCAGGAATTGTGGCTGCCCTGGATCCCTGGAGATGCCCAAGGCCAGGCTGGACAGGGATAGTGGAAGCTGCAGGGGTGGAATTTTGGGTCTTGAGGGTGCATGTCAGCCCACACCATCCTGGGATTCTGTGACTTTATAACGCCCAAAATTGCTTTAGGCTTTGCAGGTAGAACAGAGTTGGAATCCTGAGGTAACATTACTGGGAAGGACCAGCCTGGATTCCCCTTTAGGGAAGGATTTGGCTGATTTGGGGCTTTGCTGCTTCCCTCCCCTGTGGTGGGTGATGCCCTGTGTTACAGTGGTTTGTAGATGAACTTTTCCTGCCCACTTTTTAAACAAAACCAGCACCTGGAGAACATCGGGCGCGTTTGGCGTCGGTGGTGAATGAACCCCAAAAACCTCTCTCCTCCAGATCTGCCCCGTGCCAGCTCTGCTCTGGGAACCCTCAGGAACACTTTGAAGTGGGGCTGGAGCAGGAAGCTCACTGGAGCTGCTTTCATATGTCCCAGTGTGTTTGAACAGCTGCTCTGGAGGCAGCTCCAGCAGCAGGAGCGTGGTGGGATTGGTGCTCCTCAAAGTCCTCAAAGTCCAGCCTGCCCCTGCTGGAATTCCTCTGTGTGTCCTGGCATGGCTGCTTTCCTTCTTTCCTGAGAGCTCAAACTCACTTTTGTGGGGATCTGGGAAAATGAAATGGCCAAACTTTACTGATTGTGGCTTGTAAAACTGGTAATAATAATAATAATATTTTAAAAAATAAGTCTCTTGGTGCTGGGGTGTTGCAGCCACAGTCTGAAATTTCCCCGTTTCCCACTTCTGTTTTCAGTTGTCTTTCTCCCAAGTCCTCCAGCAGGCTAACATTTTCCATGGCTTGCTCACATCTAAATGACTTCCCAGGGTATTTTAAAGTGAAGTCATTGCAGTGAAGAGGCTCAAGCTGTCTCTTTGTGGTGAGGAACCTCTGAAAAGCCCAAAAGCAGAGGTTTTGACCCATTGGTCCCCCCTCTTGGGGGAGAATCCTCAACTGAACTCTTGCTGTGGTGATTAATGCTTGATTGGCAATGTGCTGCTCTGTCATGGAAAATGAACAGCTCTTCCAAAGGTTTTCCTCACTGCAGCTGTAACCTTTATCCTCCTTTTGGTTGATCTTCATTTTTGTGACTTGAGTTTTGTTATGTTTGTTAGGTTTTTGGGTTTTTTTTTTAAGCATAAAATCGTGGAATGGTTTGGGTTGGAAGGGACCTTAAAGCTGATCCCATTCCACCCCTTGCCATGGGCAGGGACACCTTCCCCCATCCCAGATTGCTTCCCTCAGTCTCAGCCCACATTGGGTTTATCCTAAGCAAGGCCAAGTATGGATTTTAAAGGAAAAATGAAATTATTTTGGTGGCTGGAGAAAGCAAAACAAATCGAGCAAATTAAAACAAAGGGGTTTCCAGCTTCCCACCTCTTTTAGCTCAGTGGATTCTACCTAAAATTGGGGAATGCACATTTGGGGGTCACAGAGTGGGACCTAAAACTGGGGAATGCAATCTGATATATAATATAATATAATATAATATAATATAATATAATATAATATAATATAATATAATATAATATAATATAATATAATATAATATAATATAATATAATATATGATGTGATATAACATAACATAACATAACATAACATAACATAACATAACATAACATAACATAACATAACATAACATAACATAACATAACATAACATAACATTATAATCGGTGGGTCAGAAAGTAGGATCTAAAATTGGGGAATGCACATCTGTGGGTCACACATTGGGACCTGAAATTGGGGAATGCACATCTGTGGGTCACACAAGGAAAGCCATGACTTGCTCCACCATGGAAGAGTGGGAGATATCCGGGCTTTCCCATTGCTCCTTGCTCTTCCTCTCTGGGCTTTGTGGGAGCTTTTAGGAGAATGCCTGGCCCAGGCTGAGCTGTAAACACGGGGCAGGCCAGTGGAGGCCGTGGATTTTTGGGTCTGTGCTGGAGTTTTCCCAGTTAGCAGTGGCAGAGGCCCTGGGCTCACAGGGATCCACAGGACCAAGGTGTGTCCCCATCCCTGGGCAGCCTTGGAGTGTTTCTCCTGGAAATGCCTCCTGAGGTGGGGCTGGAGCACAAATCCCACCTCTGGAGCTTCTCTCTTTCCCTCTTGGATCCCTCCTGCAGGCACTGGAGCAGCATCTGCTCTGCCCATCAGTGCCTCTGCCCTGCTGGCCCCCAGCCCACCTGGATTAAGGACAATTTCCTTCCCCAAGCTGGAAGCGCAGCCTGGATGGGGCTGAGGAGCATGGAGGATGTGTGTGTGAATGCCAGCCCTGGCAGGAGCCCTTCTCCCTCTGAATTTGGGATCACCTTCTAGGACAATTTACTTAATGCCCCTGCACCCCCCAAATCCAGTTCTTTCCACACTTTCCTCCCATTTTGCTCCTGAAGTCATTCAGCAATGACTTAACTTGCCTGGAGCCACTTCAGTGAGGCACAAATCCCCCCTGGAAGAGGCAGGATCTCCTGTCTGGCTGCTATTCCTGCCCAGCTATTCCTGGAGCCACAAATCCTCACACCTCGTTTGTCACGGGCCGTGGCACTGGTGTTAATTACTGTGGGGAAATTAAGGGATCCCCAGTAACCAAAGGCATGGTCAGGCAAGGGGTTTGGGGAGGAATGTGGAGTCTCTCTGTGCTGCCTCTTGGAGCAGATGCTTCTTTTGGGGGTGAAAATCAATGCTGCTCTTCCCAAGTGTCCCTGGAAGCTGCTGTGGATGCTCTGGATGGGCTCCAGCCAAGGCACTGCAGGGTGTGGGGGGGAAAAGGCAGGAAAATGAAACCCCTTGGAGCTGATCATCTCACAGAAGCCACCACTGCTGCTCCTGCAGCCTTCAAACTGCTCTTTGTTGCCATTAATTAGGAGCTCTCTTTGTTGTGCTATTTGTATTTTGCAGGAATCTTCACTGGAAAAGGAATGTCTGTCAGAATTTGTGAAACGTTTTTCTTCCTGGAAAGAGAAAGAATTTATTAAAGTCTAACTTGTTTTTTAAATAAACAATCTCTGGCACCTTCAAAAATATTTTTTCACCCAGTGCCACAGTACTGTGACCCCTTAAATCTCTAGGAAACCAGTTGTTTTCAGATGGTTCTTAAATTATCAGATGATTTTTAAATTATTGAGGAGTTTTGGCACATCCCCCATGAAGGGAGAGAACAAGAAGAATAATCTGGTGAATTGTCCAGTGCAGGAGAGGATGGGGCTCAGAATCAGAGAATAATTTAGGTCAGAAGAGCCTGCTGGGGGTCTCAAATCCAAATTTACCCAATGACATGCCAGCTGTGGGGCCTCATGGTGCCAGTGCTGCAAGGCTGTGCTGTGCTGTCCTGGGATTATTTGAATCAGGAGGAATGGTTTTCCTGGGATTATTGGGGTCAGGTGGGATGGTTTGCCTGGGATTGAGTCAGGTGGGATGGCTTTATTGGGATCAGGTGGAATGGTTTTCCTGGGATTATTGGGAACAGGAGGGATGGTTTTCCTGGGATTATTGGAGTCAGATGGGATGGCTTCCCTGGGATTACTGGGGTCAGGTGGGATGGCTTTGTTGGGATTATTTGGGTCAGGTGGGATGGTTTTCTTTGGGTCAGGGGGGATGGATTTCTTGGGATTATTGGGGTCAGAAGGGATGGCTTTCCTGGGATTATTGGGGTCAAGAGGGAGGGCTTTCTTTGTGTCGGGAGGGATGGTTTTCCTGGGATTATTTGGGTCAGGAGGGATGGCTTTCCTGGGATAATTTTGGGTCAGGAGGGATGGCTTTATTTGGATCAGATGGGATGGGTTTCCTGGGATTATTTGGATCAGGAGGGATGGTTTTCCTGGGATTATTGGGGTCAGGAGGCATGGTTTTCCTGGAATTATTGGGATCAGATGGGATGGCTTTCCTGGGATTATTGGGGTCAGGTGGGATGGCTTTCCAGTGGCATTATTGGGGTCAGGAGGGATGGTTTTCCTGGGATTATTGGGACCAGGATGGATGGTTTTCCTGGGATTATTTGGATCAGGAGGGATGGCTTTCCCCCTGCTGAATTCAAAGCCCTGCCTAGAAAGGCACTTGGCCTTCAGGATTCTGCTTCTTGCAAATAGAGTCTGTCACCAAACCACTGGAAATGTGGAGAAGGAAGGGAGAAAACCCTCTCCAATGCCTGCAGGTCAATGTCCTTCCAGGAAAATAAAAAAAGGGAATAATGGAATTTGGCTCAGGCTCGAGAACAAACACGAAACCTCCCCTAAATTGCCATCTGCAGGAGAGGGGCAGGGGAGGGCATGTTTACCATGGCAGGCTCCAGGGTGATGCAGGCTGTCAGCATTATAAAATATTCTTGGAATTGCTAACTGTTGTAGACAGTAATTCCACCTCGGGACGTCTCCCAGTGCAAATGAAACCCATTAAAGGAGGGCTCGGCACCAAGAGAGCCTGGGCACTGCTGCAGGAATTCGCTGCTCCTTGGGCCCAGCTCGTGGGGAAATGCTCAGGGAGGTTCCAGGGGAAGCTCCAAGGCCTGGGCAGCAAGGCTGGGCTGGCAGAAAAGCTGGGCTGGTGTGGAGGGGAACACAAGAGGGTTTGAGTTGCCTTCAGAGTGGAAATCACAGCCTGCAGGAGATGGAAATGGAAATAGGGAGCGCTGGATGGCAGTGGGGTCAGACATCAGGAGGGAGAAACTGCTTGGGGATATTGGGAATTAGGAATTGTTCCCTGCTGGGGCTGGGTGAGCCTGGGATCCAGGAGAGAGCCCAGAATGAGCAGAGGGATGGAGCAGCTCTGCTGGGAGGAAAGGCTGGCACAGCTGGGGGGGCTCACCTGGACAGGAGAAGCTCTGGGGTGACCAAACTGTGGCCTTGCAGGGCCTGGAGGAGCTACAGGAAAGATGGAGAGAGACTGGGGACAAGGGATGGAGAGCCAGGACACAGGGAATGGGTTCCCAGTGCCAGAGGGCAGGGCTGGATGGGATATTGGGAATTAGGAATTGTTCCCTGTGAGGGTGGGCAGGCCCTGGCACAGGGTGCCCAGAGCAGCTGTGGCTGCACCTGCATCCCTGGCAGTGCCCAAGGTTCTCGGGTTTCTGTGGTTGGGATGAATTCTGGCGTATCAGAAAGTCTTTTTTTCTCAGCCCTGTGACCAAAGAAGAAGTTGAGATTCATCAGTTTTACTTTTTGTTTATTTTTTCTTATTTATTCCATTCTCTCTCTGACCTGCTGAGATCTGTCCAGCAGGTCAGGTTGTGGTACAGGCCGTGCCTTTGGGGTGGTGTTAACTTTTTATACTACGAACTATGTGTACTTTATTTACAATAATTTTTCAATACCTATCACTTATGTTAGACAGTCTGTCTTTAAATCAATTAAAAAGTGTCACCATCCCAGTAGAAGATGGAGGACAAGAAGAAGGAGAAGGACAAGACACACCTAGAGTCCTCCATCTTGCCTCTTGGACTCCCATTCTAAAACCCCAAAACTCTACTTTTTCACCTTGAGACAAATTAACTATCATTCTACTCAAAATCTTGTGGCTCGTAAATCTTCACACAAAGTTAGTAATTTTGACTCTGAGCTTCTTGCCAGGATCTCAAATCACCCAGGGTGCCCAGAGGAATATCCTGGCTCCCACACAAGGCCAGGTTGGACTTTGGGGCTTGGAGCAGCCTGGGATGGTGGAAAGTGTCCCTGACATGGCAGGGGTGGCACTGGGTGGGCTTTAGGGTCCCTTCCAACCCAAACATTGTGGGATAAATTGATCAGGAAGATGTTGGAGGCCTTTGAAGTGAGAAAAGTCTCCTTTGGGAGGCTGTGGAGGAGCCTGTGGGCAAACACTGGAATGCCCTCCCATGTCACCACTGGAATGGAAACCAGCCCAAATAACACCTCTGGCTTTGGACAAGGAGATCCTGGCAGCTCTGAAGAAGGCTGAGGAGCTTTTGGAGAGGGATGGAGGGAGTATAAATATATAATATATAATATATAATATACAAAAATATAATATACAAAAATATAATATACAAAAATATAATATAATATAATATAATATAATATAATATAATATAATATAATATAATATAATATATTTATATATAATTTATATATAAAACATATATTTATATACAAATATATCTATGATATGTATATATAAATATAAAAATTTTAATATATAATATATATTATCTATTTATATATAAATAGATAATATATATTTATATTATATATTTTTTATATAATCTAACCATCAGAATCCATCCACAAACTACTTCAAAAACAAAAAAATGTAACAAATCAAATTAAAGCAGACAACGAATCATGATTAAACAACTTATTTAAACAATAAAATTTCACACCTTAACTTAAAAAAAACTTCACAAAATAAATTTATATGCATTAATTATGATAATAATATTAATAATAATACCTTATAAACTTCACTATGCACAGCAAACAATAAACAAATCGATCAAAAATGGTTTTTTCACTCAAAAGAAAAAAAAATTGGGCAGGGAGGATCCCTTAATGCTGACCTGGCATCTCCAGCAGGTGAGTCCTGAGGGTGGAGATCCCCCTCTCCTGGAAACCCAGCCAAGGGACAAATCCCTCTTTTCCAGTCCCAGGTAATAACAAATCAAGTCAGCACTTCAATTTGTGGTTTATATCCCACAAAGAGGTTAAAATTCCTGCTTGAATCTGTCCTCCCTTTGTGAAATCAAACCCAGCTCATGGAGTGGCAGCGCACGACCTTGCTGAGCTGGGATTCCCCAGGAGCGCCCAAACCACTAATGATGGACGTGTGGTTGTTTTGGGATGGGGAGTTCCTGGGACTTGGTTTGTTTTCATTTTTCTTGAGTGGATTTGGCCATGGTGATAAGTTTTTTGCTGGATTTGATAACAGGGACCAAATTGAGGCACTCAGAGCTTCACTGTTGAACCAGCACACTGAAATATTTCCTCTCAGAGGGAATTTGGGGCAAAGTAAGGGTTTGCCTTTCCAACACAGTGGTGATAGGGGATGGAAAATCATGGAGAGCTACAGACACACAGAAAAATCACAAAATATTCAGGACATTTATAGTAAATCATAGGCTGGCAGCAGCAAAAATCTTTGCTAAAAATGTTTGCTAAAATCTAAAGGGGCTAAAATCTAAAATCGAAATCCCTCTGGCTTGGTTTTGGCACTGAGGGTTCAGACTGGACTTGCTCTCCAGGAAGCTTGCAAGTCTCAATTCCACTGAGATGCTCCCAACAGGAGTTTGTCTTTAGAGGGAAAGCTGACACCATTTCTTACAGACAGGCTGGGGTGATGTGCACCCAGGGAAAGGTGGCAAGGGCATGGGGCTCACATGGGAAATATTGACAGGAAAAAAAGGGATGGGGAGGTGGTGGGAGGAGGATGATGCTGGAAGGTATTTGGGATCCCAGGGGGGAATCACAGAGCCATGGAACCCCAGACTGGTTTAGACCTTAAAGAATATTCAAGGTCTAAATGGCAGGGATGCCATTAGACCTGGTCTAGGAGGTGGCATCCCTGGATGTTGTCCAGGGATGTCACCCCTAGGCCAGGTTGCTCAAATTATTCTCCCTGCTCATCATGGGGATCCACATCTGGATCCTGGGAACATTTTAGTGCCCCCAGTACCAGAGAGGCAAACTGGAGCCAGTCCAGTGTGGGGTCCTGTGGGAATGGGGAGGAAGGAGAGCAGCCCAGGGTTTTGTTTCAAGGGAAGAGTAAATGTTTGGGGGGTTAAATTTTCAGGTAACAGGTCACAAGGAAATCCTCCCTGCAACACCAATTTCTCCTCCACAGAATCCCAGGAACCTGTAAATGCCCTTTTCCCCCTTTGCCATGCCTGGCAGAGGTGCCTGCAAGGATTTGTGCACAGCTGTAGAGTGGAGATGCCTCGTGGGCTGGCTGCAAGCACGGGGCTTTGAATGACTGATTTTATTTAGAAAGTTTCAAATCCACTTACTTTCCAACTGTGCTGGTTGTGCTCATTTATTAACTTCCTTCTCTACCTCATTTACTGCCTGTCAGATGTTCACACCCAGGAAATGTGTGCTTGCATAACTGAAACTTTTGCAACCTCAAGGTTCAGCTTAAGCTTCTCGTTATAATTTTTTTTTTTTCAAAAAAGGTGAGTTTTGCAGCCTCAGCCCTGTGTGCAAACCTGTAGTAAGTGTGCTGTTAGTTCCTAGGCTGAGTAAAACAGACCCAACAGGCTCTGAAAAACAGCAATGTGTGGCACAGGAACTTTCTGGTGGCTATTTCTTTTTTTTGGGGGGTGGGGAGGGAAATGCAAACAAAACTTTTTGATCAAAAATGTGAAGCAATGACAGGGTTTGTTTCTGATGCGGGTTTGTTTCTTGCACTCACTTGTTTCGTTTGTCTAAACACCACGGGGAAGTACCTGTGGCAGGCAAGTGCTCCTTTCAGCATCATTTACTGAGAAAAAAACCCCAAAAACAAAACAAAAAAAATATTAGTTCAATGTTTTTCACAGTTCTCAGGGAATGACCTTGCCCATCATTCATGTGAGGGTTTGGAGGGTGCAAGTACAGGCTGTGCCTGGCATTCTGTGCAGTTTTGCCTGTGCAGACATCAGGATGTGGGGAGTTTCATCTCAGCAGGCTGAGACAAGCCTCCCTCATTGGGGATACCCTAATTGGGAGGCATTTTTTAATATGGGCCCTGTAGGGTTGGGGGGCTCCACTTCCACATCTTGGTGAGCACACAGGACAGACCTGGAGAGCTCTGTCCATGAAGGAAAGGTGGGCACAGAGCCCAGGTCATGCAGAGACCAAGGGGATCTTTGTGATCTTTGTCCCCTTTCTCTGCTTGGGTAGAGGAAAATGCCACAGCTGCTCTGATTCTGTGCCAGGAGCAGACTCTGATGGTGGGGAGGTTGCTCAAGCCCATCTTGGGGCTCCCAGGCTGAAATTTGCTGCTGCCTGGCCAGGTTGGATTAAGGAGCTGTAGGAAAATGTGTTGTAGGGGAAGGTGTTGTTTGCCTGTGGATTTAGGGAAAGAAGGCATGGCGGCTCTCCAGGCAGGATGAGCGTGCTGTGGGAGCTCCAGAGAGTCACCAGGGAGGACAACTTCAGCTCCAGGCGGAGCAAGGGGAAAATCTTCTAATGGAGACCTGGTGTTGCTTTGCCTTGGGCAGCACATGGAGAGAGAAAGAGGCTGTAACCAGCTGCTCCAAGGGTGACACTGTGGTCTTCTACTGATTCCTCCCTAACCCAGGGAGCAGAGCAGATGCTCCCCCATGGACCTAGCTCATTTTTGGGAAGGTTACAGTTCTTGCATGCCATAAGAGCAAAATTATTTCTAAATTAAACACGAGTTAGTCAGAGCACGCAATTCTTTCTTTTTGCTTGGCTGCAATCTCAAAAGAAGAGATGGCCACAAAGATACAGGGTAAGATTGTGATCTAGCAGGGTGTTGAAGGTGTGCACTGGTGAGAGAATTACATGGACTGCACTGCCTTCTGTGTTTAACAGTTGGACTAAATTTGCAGTAATTTATCACAGATGTGGAGCATGGGCAGGCCCTGGCACAGGGTACCCAGAGCAGCTGTGGCTGCCCCTGCATCCCTGGCAGTGCCCAAGGCCAGGCTGGATGGGGCTTGGAGCAGCCTGGGACAGTGGAAGGTGTCCCTGCCATGGCAGGGGTGGCCCTGGATGAGTTCAAGTTCCCTCCCAACCCAAACCATCCTGGGATTTCCATGGTTCAGCACCAGTGCTTTGCTTGGAGAGCAGTGTGGGTGTTGCCTGCTCACGTCACACGCTGGAGAGCTCATCTGAAACCACAAACCAGAATTTGTGCCCTGGCCAGAAGAATGTGGAAACGAGAGCTCATGAAACCTTTGCTGAGGTGCTCAGGGTGCAGCGCTGCGCGTGTGACGCACGATGGGCAAATGCCATGGCGAGAGAAAACCACAAAGGTGCAGGGCTGGGACCAGAAACACCACTGATAACCTGGGCTGGGTGCAAAGGAATTAATATTGGTACTAGTGATGCCTTGAGAAGGCTGCCCTAGAACAGAGGCCAGATAGAGTTAAATAATAAATTAGGGATTTATTAAAAGGATCTCTTCAATGGATCCACCTTGGGCAGCACAAGAGCCCAGCCAGGGCTGCACCCAAGGTGAGCCAAAATGGTCACAAAATGCACCCAAGATGAACTAAAATGGTCACAAAATGAACCCAAAATGAACCAAAATGGTCATAAAATGGAGGAGTGGTCATGAAATCTCCCACTTTAATAAGTTCTGCTCCATTTGCATTTTGGAGTTCATTGTCCAATTCCAGCTTTAGCCCATGCAGTCCCATCCTGCTTGTTTTTCTCTCTTCATCCTGCTGTTATTTGTGCTCTTGGGCCTGAGATTTGGATCCTTGGTCCCCAGCTAGAGCAGGAATTGTTTTGTCTCCCTGCTCTGTGCACAGAGCTCACCATCCCTTAGTGTGAAGCCCAGACCCACACACTAAAGCAACACAGAATTTGAGAAATATAAAAGCTAAACCTGAGGCATCAGCAAGTCAAGGAAAAGTGTCCTCCAAACCATCCAGGTGAGCAGGGACAAAACAATTCAGTGTAAGCAGTTTCCCAAGGAGAAGGTGCAGAGCCTGGTGGGATTGACAGCGCTCTGCAGATGACAGCAGAGCCTAAGGGATTGTGAAGTGGGGCCACAAGCTGGGAAGTGAAACTGGAAGTAGGATCGCCAGCCAAAAGGTTTTGGGAACTTTCCCTGTGGTGATCAGAGGCCTCACAATGTGAAAATCCTGCGAAGGGAAATGTCTCTACCACCGGGTCATTTCACCTTGCCAAGCCAAATAATTTAAATGCAACCACAGGCTTCAAGAGGGGGTATCTCAGTCTGGGAAGAAGAGAAGAGAACCCAGAGAGAAAATATCCCAGATCAGGTATTAAACTGAAGGTGGAAAATCTGGGTTCAGATCCAGGGGCTGAATAATAGGGGGAATTCAAGTGTCATCCCAGAAGGCTTCCAAGCATCAGGGTTGTTTCTATAGGCTTCTGTGAAAAGCTTCAGTTTTAATACACATAAATTTTTGGTGTAAAAAAAATCCTCCAAAATACCTGAAATCATAAACTTGTTAAGGAAAAGCATAGATTCTTTCTAGAAGGGAGTGACTTCTAGCTAGAATTCAGTGGGTTGTTTTGGTGTGAGAGTTTGTTAACCTGGGGCCGTTCTCAGTCCTCACAGGTCTCCTGGCCACTTGTTTTGTAGTTGGGTTGGTCTGCTGCCTTCTCTGGAGATTTGTGAACTGCTCTTATCCTCCTCAGGAGTGTTCCATAAATAACCTTTTTTTGTTCATGTTGTTGTGGTTGGGTTTTTTGGGGGTTTTTTGTTTGTTCATTTGTTTGGTTTGGTTTTATGGTGAGTAGAGAAAATGTCTGTTCTCTCCAGAGAAATCCCAACTCTGGCTGATGTTACCTTGCATTTCTCCCTTATTGAAGTTTCTCAAGCTCATTTTGTGGTCCTGTCAGGGCATCTGGGGGTTGGTAGAGCACACACATCCTCTGCTTCTGAGCTGAGCTAACATGGAACCATGGAATCCCAGGATGGTTTGGGCTGGAAAGGACCTTAAATCCCATCCAGTGCCACCCCTGCCATGGCCAGGGACATCTTCCACTGTCCCAGGCTGCTCCAAGCCCCAAAGTCCAGCCTGGCCTTGGGCACTGCCAGGGATCCAGGGGCAGCCACAGCTGCTCTGGGCACCCTGTGCCAGGGCCTGCCCACCCTGCCAGGGAACAATTCCTAATTCCCAATATCCCATCCATCCCTGCTGAAGCTGGAGGGATTGGAGCACATGTGTGATGAGGAGCAGCTGAGGGAGCTGGCAAGGGGCTGAGCCTGGAGCAAAGGAGGCTCAGGGGGCCCTTGTGGCTCTGCACAACTCCCTGCCAGGAGGGGACAGCCAGGGGGGGTCGGGCTGTGCTGCCAGGGAACAGGGACAGGACAAGGGGAAAGGGCCTCAGGCTGGGCCAGGGGAGGCTCAGCTGGGACAGCAGCAGCAATTTCTGCATGCAAAGGGTGCTCAGGCCTTGGCAGGGGCTGCCCAGGGAGCTTTGCAGTGCCCAGCCCTGCAGGTGTCCCAGGCAGGGCTGGAGGTGGCACTCAGTGCTCTGGGCTGGGCACAAGGTGGGCACTGGGCACAGCTGGGACTCCAGGGGCTGGCAGGGATTTTCCAGCCTCAGTGGTTCTGTGATTTCTATTTATTTGGTACACTTGTTAATTTTTGCCTTCCCCCCTCCCTCCTTTTCCTTTTGCTGGTGGCACTTTGGGGCTGGTTCCTTTCTCAGAGCTCTCTGGGGTCCATGGCAGGAGGAGCAGCCTCTGCAGCAGCAGCTGCCAGGGCAGGGAGATGTCCCCAGCCCGGGGAACACGGTGTCCTCCCTGCAGCACAGAGCCTGCCCCTGCTGGAGCTCGCTTCAGGCGTCTCCACGTGTGTAGGTGCCACCAGTGACTCACAGATGAGCACACAGCTGAAGGCTCCGTGCACGGGGTTGATCTGAGGTGAGGAGAGAGGGAGGAAGGAGAAATCTTGCATGACTCTCTCAGCTGGTTCTTCGAGGCTGCTGGGGAAGGCACTTGCCTGTGAAATTCTCTCTCTGGCAAAGCAGCTTTGCAGCAGATCATTCCCAGAGGTTCTTCAGTTCTCAGCAACCACAGACAGGACACAGGGAATGGCTGGAGCTGTTCCAGGGGAGGTTTAGGGTGGAGATCAGGGAAAGGCTCTTCCCCCAGAGGGTGCTGGGCACTGCCCAGGCTTCCCAGGGAATGGGCACAGCCCCGAGGTTGCCAGAGCTCCAGGAGAGCTTGGACACTGCTCCCAGGGTGGGATTGTTGGGATCAGGAGTGTGATCAATGATCCCTATGAATCCCTTGCAGCTCAGGATAATCTCTAAAGCTGGGAAAGCCAAAATGACCGACACATCCAGCAAACAGAACCTTTCCTGATGTGTGTTTGATTTTATATTATTTAATGAGCCAAACTGCTGTTTGAACCACTCCAAAACAAGAATTAGGCCTGTGCATCCAGGCCATCTTGCAGAAACTTATTTATGTCTACGGGAGCTCTGTCTTCAAGCTTGTCCTACTGTCTCCTGCTCACATCTCTCTTGGAGGATCCAAAGGGTTTTGGAACAGGTGGATGTGGTTCCTGTGGTTTTTAGAATCAAAGAATCCCAGAATGGTTTGGGTTGGGAGGGCCCTCAAAGCCCATCCAGTGCCACCCCTGCCATGGCAGGGACACCTCCCACTGTCCCAGGCTGCTCCAAGCCCCAAAGTCCAGCCTGGCCTTGGGCACTGCCAGGGATCCAGGGGCAGCCACAGCTGCTCTTGGCACCCTGTGCCAGGGCCTGCCCACCCTGCCAGGGAACAATTCCTAATTCCCAATATCCCATCCAGCCCTGCCCTCTGGCACTGGGAAGCCATTCCCTCTTGGCCTGGCACTCCATCCCTTCTGCAGAGTCTCTCTCCATGTTTTCTGTAGCTCATTCAGGCTCTGCAAGGCCACAATTTGGTCACTCCAAAGCTTCTCCTCTCCAGGCTGAACAATCCCAACTTTCTCAGCCTTTCCCTGAAAAATGTGATTGAATAAAACCACATAAAAGCTCAAGATTCCCCAGAGTCCTGTGGGATAATCTTAGAAAATTCTACCTGTTCTTGCAGCCCTGCATTTCCCAGGGTCTAAAATTCCCATTTTCCTGCAGTGGCCTGGATCTAACCTGGACACCAGCTCCCGCTTTGTCAGGCCAGGCTTTGGGGATGGTGTTGCAATGTCCTTTGGGCTGTGGGAGCAGAGAGCCCTGGAAATCTGCATGTTTGAGCAAGTCCAGTGCAGTTGCCTCTGCTGGAGCCTGACTTCCTTCCTTGGAGCAGGCCCGAGGTCTGTGGGCTCCAAGAAGGTGGCAAGTCACCAACTTGGCATCCATAGGGACGAGGAGGGTGCGGTCCTGCTCCCTTTGCACAAAAATATCAGGGACTGCAGAGAGGAGATGAAGGTGGAAGCAAAACCTGGTTTATTTTCTTTCCTCCCAAAGCCTGTTGGGTTTCTGGCTGCTGAGAACCATTCCATAAGTGCCAGCATACAGGGAAAATTTTGGGTTTCTGGTAAAGAGATGGGGTCTGAACCTGTGGTGTTGAGGGTGGGGAATTCCTCTTGTGACAAAACTTGTTGGCATTTTAACACCGGGAGCAGAGGGGAGAGAGGCTCGTTGTGGTGGTTGGCATTGATTTCTTGGTTGAAGGAGGTGTCTGTCTGTGGTCACCTCTGCCCATGAGGTCACAGGCCACAGAGCTGGCGTGAGATGGGTCCTCATCCCTGCCAGCCCCAGGGTGATGATCTCCAAGGACAAAATTCCTCCAGCATGGGCTGATCTTTGTTTTCCAGCTTCTTGGCACACTCAGAGCCATGTTTTTGAGCCATCCCCAGTGGCCACGTGGACCTTTCCTTCTGACAGCAAGAATGGAGACTGGTGCAACTCCTGGTTTTCTTAAAAGGAGCTTTAAAACAAACCATCAGGAGTGGCAGAACTTGTTGTAAAGCGGAGGCTCCATGTTCTACTCATTACCGTGGCTCCAAACGTCAAAGCAGCGAGCACTTCCAGCATCATTGTCACAGTGCTCTTCCCTGGGAGGAGAAAATGCCCTGGCTCTGCTGGGAATGACAAACAATGCTGGCACAGGGAGAGGCAACAGGCCTGAAATCAAAATGCTTGTGTTTATAATAACTGCTTTTACAGTGGTCCCTGTAAGGCTCAGGGTCCTGTAGGGTGAGGGGCTGTTTGGGTCATTAAATAATATAAAATCAAACACACACCAGGAAGGGTTCTGTTTGCTGGATGTGTTGGTCATCTTGGCTTTCCCAGCTTTTAGAATCACAGAATAAAACAGGAATAGAACAGGGCATAATCCCAGTCCCCAAAGGGTTTGAGGGCTGTCAGGCTCCTGCACCAGCCAGACTGACACCACCACGCTTGGAGACCATGTCACAGACTGATTCTAATTGGGGAAAACAAAAAAGAAATTTATAGGCTTCTTTTTCAGCTGCAAATTAAATTTCTTCCGTCTTGTCAACGGCTTTTGGATGGCCGCTGCGGAAGGATCCTTCTGGTGAGACAAAAAGGCTGCAGAAATAATAGAAATGAGCGTCTGCAGCTGAAGAGCTTGACTGAGACTTGAAAAGTTTGCTTTGGGTGGGAGCCAGGTCCTGCTGAGGTCTGCAGGAGTTTTGCTCTTGGCCTCGGTGGGGCCGAGCTTTCACCCTCAGAGATCATGTCCTGAGGAAGAATTTAGTCTAAAATAATCCTCAAAACTTGTGTTGTTTGACTCCCATCCAGGGGTTTTTTTGGAGGCTGAGTGGCTTTGTGTTTCTGATTGACTCAGGTCACTCCCCTTGGCATCTCCCAAGGATGGGCTCTCAATAGAGAGCCAGGAGGCACAAGGGAGGGTCAGGCCTCAATCTGGGTTCCCAAACCAACAGATTCTTTAATTTATGGGGTGTAGGACTTGTTGAGTGTGCTGAAGCTGCACATCTTTGGAGGGAGAGAGCCACACCAAGGTGACAGCCAGGACCTGGTGGCACCATTGGGGATGGGGGATCCTTCCCTCCCCTCTGCTGATTTGCCGTCAAGCAGGCTTTGGAAAGAGGAAAGAGGGAAATGGTAAGAAGCAGTTGGATTCCTACTCTATGTGCCTGCTGTTCTTGATGATTTTCCCCTCCTTTTTTCAAGACATGGTGGCAGGAAAAGCAGCTTGTCCAGTTCACAGCCCTGCTGGAGATGCAACCCTTTCCCCCAACCTGCTATAGTATCCCACTTAAATCATACATAATTATCAAGATTAAAGTTTTCCTCCTGAACTCGATTGATTCCACAGCAAACCCTCAGAAATTAATTTCTTTTTATTTTTTTTTAACTGAAAGAGGGTGTGAAATTATTTTAACAGATTCCTTTTGGAAAACCTTGAAAACTGTCTAATAAATAGATCTATAGTGTATAGGCTTTCTTTGGTTGCACTTGAAGTTGTCCAGTGTGAAGTGCATGACTTAGACTCAAAAAATAAATTAATCTGTGAATCACTGACTGCAATACAGGGACTATCAGCCACCAAAAGGCTCCTTGAAATCTCTGCTGAGCTGGCCTCTCTGAAAACCGTGGCCTTGCGTGGGGAAGAATAACAAGAATAAAAGGAAATCTGAGAATTATTTGTCTTGCGATTATTTTTAGAAAAAATAATTTCTCTTTTTTTGCTGGGAGAACTTTCATTTTTCCCTGCTCTCAAATAAAGCAGTGAGATGGTCCTGCTGTGCCTCAGGCTGTCCTCTTAAAATAAAGGAAGGGCTAAAAAGATGGACCATCTGGAAGCCTGTGCAGAAGGAGCGTGCCAGAGCAGGCTGACGTGCAAGACCATCCTTTGGATGTATTTTTGAACACTGGTCAATCCACTGAGGGCTTTTTTTATAGTTGTTTTTTTTTTGTGATGAGTTGATGGCAACTTCTCAGAGGCTTTTGCTGCATGTTGCAGCGCTGGTGGTTATTCCATGAGAGGCTGAAAGGGAATTTTGGGATGCGTTGTTTCTCCCTGGAAGCAGCCTATGACTGGCACCAAAACCTCCCCCAGCTGAGTTTTGGGCTGAAATTCCAGCTGGGACTGGCTATTCCTCCAGGTCAGTGGTCTCCAAACTTCTTTTTATTATGCTCCTCTCTGTGCAAAAAACATTTTTAAGCATAGACCTCACTTGTGTGTGTGTTTATAAATTACATAATGTGCTACTGCCATCCAGGCATTTCCTCCTGCTGCACTTTGGATCATCTTGTGCATCCTACTTTGGAATCACTGCTTCAAGGGATGATGGCACAACCTTCACAATCTCCTCTTTACTGACACCTTCCTCCTCCTCCCATTTTGTTTTTTGTCTTGAGAGGCCTGGTTCCTGTGACTCCAAAGGGTGAAGTGGGAAGTTTTTCATTCTGCTGGACTTGCAGGACTGATGCATTAATCAGCAGGCTTTGCTTCATTTCTGCCCTCCAGAGATGGGCAGAAATTTGACCATATTCCTGGGAAAAGGGATGAATCTCTAGCACAGGCAGCACTCTTCTTCTTAGGTTGTGTTCTCAAGTCTCAGCCCTGGAGTTGACGCATCCCTAGGGAAACAAGGCAAATTTTAATATTTATTTTTTTAGGAAATGTTGGGGAAATCTGTTTTCTTATAATGCTGCTGGTTCTGGATTGATGGTTGACCTGGACAATCATAAAGCTCTTTTCCAACCTTAATGTTTCTATAATTTTTGGTGGAAATTTTCATGCCAAACTGAAATTTTGGTGGGAATTTTCATGCCCGACCAGCTCCACCTCCTCAAATACTCCCAGTGCTCCAAGCAGCCTCCACAAGGAGATGGTTCCTGCTCCTTTGGAGGGTGGTGGAGAGGGGCATTTGAAGGCTGGTGATTTTTTACAAGGACAAGTGATGGCACTTTCCCTCCTCTCATCGTGGCCCCTGTAGAAAGTGCTGAAAGACTAAAGGGCATCACAGTGTGGGGGCACTTGTGCTGTTTGTTTCTCCAGCCATATGTACAGCTCAGTCCTTTTTATAGTGCCACATATAGCACAACCAGAACTCAATTTTTCATCAGAATTGATCTGACCTGTATCATCCTGTTGGCTTTAGCAGAGCTAATTCCAACAGTCTGAGATTAGGACTGAAAATATGGCCCATTTAGTGGAGGTGCAGATTCTTTGCTTCTTTTTTCTGCCAAGGTCAGGATTAAATGTGTGAGATGGTATTTCTTGTTTGAACTCAGATGTTTATTAGCTCTTATCCATGTTACAGCCTCACAAACCCTGAGTTCTACAGCGCTTCACTCTAACAAACTAAAAATGGAGCTCCATCTTTCTCTCTAAAAGGCCTTTTAAGGATAAACTGTCCAATTAAGAAATGACACCTGAATTATTTTTACTTCTAACCCAATACCCAACCACCCATGGCCTGCAATGTGGACTTTTTATCCAATTACACAAAACCACCCAAACCCATGGAGAAGAAGGTGAAGAAGGAGGAGAAAGAAAAGAAGAAGAAGAAGAAGAAGGACCAGCCTCTGCCCTAAAACCTCCATCTTGTTTATATATATTACTGCATTCTAAAACCTTAAACTACTAACTCTTCCACCACGTGATATCACACACTTCTATTCAAACTCCACACCCACAATCCCAGTTCTACCATTCCATTTTGGAAGCTTCTCCATGGCCTCAGGTCAATGCAGTGTTCTCTTGGGGGTCAGGGTTTGTCTAAAACCTTAAACTCTGAGTTTCCCACCATGTGATATTACACACTTCTATTCAAACTCCACACCCACAATCCCAGATCATGGCAAGAATTGAATTCTACCATTCATTCAGATAGAACTGAATTCTGTTATTCAGTTTTGGAAGCTTCTCCACAGCCTCAGGTCAAATGCAGCGTTCTCTTGGGGGTCAGAGCCTGTCAGCACAGAAAATCTGAAATCCTCAGCAGCCAGGGCTCCAAGAACTTTGCCCAGTTTGTGCTATTCACACATGGCACGTGGTGGAGGCTTGGATTGCTTTTGTCTTGCATGGGATGTGGTGCAGGGGGGCAGGTGGCTGCCTCTGCCCACAGCAGCCAGGAAAGCAGCTCTGCAGTGCTGGGGCTGGTGGCTCTGGCTGTGTTTTATGGCAAACAGGAGGCTGAGGGTGCAGCAGTGGGATGCTGAAGGCTCCTGTGTCACACAGCAAACTGGGGCAACAGCCATGCCAAAATCACTGCAACCGGTGAGCTAAGCCTGCCCTTGTGCTCAGAGGGGGGAAAAAACCCTTTTGGTGGTCTCTAAATCTCCCCTCACTACGGCCAGAGCTTCTCCCTTCATCTTGGACTCTCAAAGGAAGAAACAGCTCTGATGGGCTGCTGACAATTTGAGAAGATTAGAAACTGTCCTACAAGATTAGGAAGCTGCAAAAAACGGGCTGTAGCTACTTTCTTTCCCAGTGTTCTCAGCTGCAGCTGAGAATCTAGACCAGACTTTATTTTTGGCAAGGGGGAAAAAATAAATCTCCTTTGATACTGTGCAAAAAAAAAAAAAAAAAAAAAAAAAAAAAAAAAAAAAAGGAGGAGAAAAAAAAAGCAAGTAAATGTTAAGCCTTGTGCCTTGAGCAAGGATCTCTTCTGCTGTGCAGCAGCAGCATTTTTAGAGCTGAAATCCACTTGCTTTGATTGCTGATGGGAAAAAAAAAAAAGACATAAAAGGGATTTATTGCAAAATAATGGATTTGATCCCTGGTAATCCTTTCTTTGGGATTAGACTTGGAATATTATTTTTGTGATCTCTGGAATTAGACTATGCTGGCGTAACAAACCAGAGCATGTGAGTTGCTCTGCAGGATGAGGGTGAGCTGTGAATAGAGAATTACTTGCACAGAACAAAGCAGATGATGAATTTACAGTTCTATTTTTGATTACTCAAGGCCTACAGGCAAGTCTAAAACCCAGCATAAAACCAGCCCCAACCCAAGGCAGAAAAGACCCAGACCTTCTCTTCTTTGCTTTAATTGTTGGTTAGAGCTCATTTTTTGAGGATTTTCCCATTCATTGGGATTTAGGAGCTTGTACCCACTCCTGTTGGTGTTGCTGTGGACATGAGATTAAAAATATCACTGGAAACCTCCTTGGTGCAGGTTCTAGTGCATGGCCACAGTGCTCTCCAGAGAAATTGGGCAAACTTGGCTTTCTCTGCCCAAAGGGTGAATCACAGGTAAAGTGCTGAGAAATCTCCCTGGGCATGTCGTTTATGGGGCTCTTAAAACAGAATAGGTGCAAAATGTGCTGTGATGCCTTGATGTGGAACTTTGAACTCCCAAATCTTTCAAAGGAAGCTGTTTCAAGGAATTTATCCCAGTTTTTCTGCCAAATTTCAGCTTTCTGCATTCAGGGGTAGCTTTTAAACTGGGGGGAAATTCTTAAGTGTTGGGGTTTGAAACAACTGATATTAAAAAAAAAAAACACAACAAAACCACCAAAAAAAGCTGTGGTCAGAGAGGAAGCTGTGGAAAGGAGAAATATTCACTGCCTGCCCCATTCCTGGGTGTGCTGCTGGAATTGCAAAGGTCATTTTGTCTCTGAACTTTGCCCAGGCTCCCAACCTCACCCTCAGCTGTGATCCCAGGGTGGCACAAAGGCATGGCTGATAAAGGAAATGAGCTCTGGAGATCCCCTTGGCATCAGGGGCTGCTGCTGTGGTGCCCTGTGCCAGCTGCTTCTCCAGGGCCAGCTCCTCTTTTGGGAGCTGTGGAGAGCCCAGCACAAGTTATCAGCTTCCCCAGCACTGTGTTTCCTGGCAAAATGTCACCTCCTGGAAGTGCTGGGGGTGGGATCGCTGCGCTGGCTCTGTGCATTTGGGGAATTATTCATGGAGTGCTCGGATGGGGATCCCTCCCAAAAACCACTTCTGGGCAATGTGATCCCTTAGGAAGCAGTCAGTGATTACAACTCGTTTTCCAGAGGTAAAACAGTCTCCTGTTCCCTCTGGGGGATGAAAAATGTGCTAATCCTTTCCATTTTTGGCTCAGGGAGGGCGAGCTACCTTTCCCAGCGTTATGGATGAGGAGCTTGGAGCCCATCCTGCTTGGCTGAGGCTCAGGAGCTTTCCTGGAGCTCTCCGTGTCTGGAGGTGGTGCTGACAGCCCTGGGCACAGCCTGCAGCTGGCACCACTCCCCTGGATCTGGCTGTGCCACCTGGATTCCCCAGATCCAAGGGCTGGCAGCACAGCAGCTCCCCTTGGAATGCTCAGGGAAGGATGATTCAGGTGGGAATGGGATGGGGGGTGTGGTGGTGACTGTTTTGCCTGCTGGCACAGAGCTGGGGGCTTTGCTGGGGATGTTGCTGCTGACGGGGAGTGCCCAGCAGGACCCTCATCCTCACTACAAACCCTGGTGGTGATGCCTTTGGTTTTAACTTTTAAATTTTTATATTTAACTTCTATATTTTTCAGATTCTGTGCTGCTTTAGTGTGTGGGTCTGAGCTTCACATTAAGGGATGGATTTGTCTCTGTGAAGAGTAGGGAGACAAAACAATTCCTTCTCTAGCTGGGGACCAAGGATCCAAATTGTCATGGACGTATTTTATGAAAAATCCTTTTGCTAGGATTTCTTCTCCTGAGAAGCTGAGAAGCCTCAGAGGAAAAGAAAACAATAATTATCTGCTGCTGTGGAATGCAACAGATGCATCTGTGATTGGCCCATGTTGGTTGTTTCTAATTAATGGCAAATCACAGTCAGCTGGCTTGGACTCTCTGAGAGTCACGAGCTTCTGTTATCATTCCATTCTATTCCTTTCAAGCCTTCTGATGAAATCGTTTCTTCTATTCTTTTAGCATAGTTTTACTATGTAATTTTCTTTTAATATAATATATATAATAAAATAATAAATCATCCTTCTGAAACATGGAGTCAAGATTCTTGTCTCTTCCCTCATCCTGGGACCCCTGCAAACACCACCACACAAATCTCAGGCCCAAGAGCACAAACAACGTGGGCTGAAGAGAGAAAAACAAGCAGGATGGGACTGCATAACCTAAAGCTGGAATTGGACAATTAACTCCAAGATGCAAATGGAGCAGAACTGATAAAAGTGACAGACCCCGTGACCAGGTGTCCATTTTGTGCCCATTTTGGTTCACCTTGGGTGCAGCCCTGGCTGGGCTCTTGTGCTGCCCAAGGTGGATCCATGGAGGAGATCCTTTTAATAAATCCCTGCTTTATTCTTTAACTCTGTCCAACCTCAGTTCTAGGCCAGCCTTCCCAAGGCATCAGTGATGCTCCAGCTCTGCCTGTCCCCCTTCCTGTCTCTCACTCCTTCCTTCCCTTGCAGCCCCCTGCATGGAAAACCACAATTAAGGTGATATCAGCTCTAACTCAGCAAAGGATCTCAGCTCCAACCTTCATTTGCTTTCTAGATTTGGACTCCTTGATCCTAAATTCCCTGGCAGCAGAGTGGTGATGCTTGGGAATATTCTTGGAGGTGATGGCAGAGTAGCCTGCCTGCATCAGGGGTTTGTGCCAAGCCAAGTCACACCTGAAGGATCAGCAGCTCATGGTTTGGGCTGTCTGGAGTAGAGACCACACAACTATTTACAAGAATGTGTAGCAATAGGACAAGGGGGAGCAGCTTCACACTGAAAGAGGGGAGGTTTAGAGTTGAAATTAGAAAAATATCCTTCCCTGTGGGGGTGCTGAGGCCCTGGCACAGGGTGCCCAGAGGAGCTGTGGATGCCCCTGGATCCCTGGCAGTGCCCAAGGCCAGGCTGGACAGTTTATTGGAAAGGGTTCCTGTTCACAGCAGGGGTTTAGAATGAGATGATCTTTCACTGATCTTCTTTACTTTCAGGGAGGGGTGTGTGTTCGGGCTATTTGTGGGCACACCCTTGCAGAAAACCACCTGCCTCTTGTGCTCTGAGCTCTGAAAAATTTTTGAGAGCTGAAATCTAGAGAGATTTCTTTTTTTGAGAGCTGAAATCTAGAGAGATTTCTTTGGTTTCCAAAGAAACCTTCACCTCTGGCTTTTATTTCTACCTTCACTTGTTTGGCTCTCAGAGCTCCTCCCAACAGTGGCTTGAACCAAAACCACAGACTCCAGAAAAATCCTAGGAGAAATAGCACTTCAACATCACTATTAGATCTCTATTGTCTTCACTCTCTAAGTTCTCTTTCCCTTTCACTGGATCCAGGAGAAATAAAATGTTACAAGCAGTTGCTTTGTGTTCTTCCCATTCTTTTTTTCCCTTCCTCCCCTTCAGGGTGAGTCAGGGTGCTGAGGTTCTCAGAGAGGCTGGGAAGAGGAGAAGAGGAGAGTGCCTGATTTCCAGGGGCATACAGAGATGTGTGACAGATGCCAACATCTGGCCACAGCTACAACAAGCAAAAATTACAGGTGGTGTTTGTGGTTAGGAAGAATCTCCATTTATTGGCCATATGAGGCATTCATGGATCCTGTAAGAGAGAAAAAAGGCTCAGTTTTTGTTTTTGTTTTTTGGTTTTTTTTATTAAAAGTGTTTGTTAGAAGAATAAACCCAGACCAACCCCCAGGGAAGGACACTTGTTTTCCAAAATCAGGCCCAGTTCCAGCTAGGGATGGAGATTTATGCCACAAACTGAGGTTGTCTTGATCCTGTGATCTGAGGGTTGCCAACCTTTGCCATCTCTCAAAATATCCATTAATTTCTTTTTTATAATATTTTATTTATCATTATATTTTTTATTTCATGATTTTTTAATTTAACGATATTTCATTTATTGTGGGTTTTTTTTATTTATCATTATATTTTATTTATCACACTGCTTATCTGGGTTGGTGAATTGTTGAGTATTATCCCATTATAAGTAAAGGTAGGTCTGGCTCCTACTCTGGAAACACCCAAAACAAATTGCTTTTAATTAAAAATGACCTGATAGAGAATGAGTGTAGACATTGTCCCACCTGTCCTCATCCTGTGAATGCCTCAGAGCACAGGATAAAGAGGATATAGGGGAGATAAAAAAATCCTGTCAGGAAGACTCCATGGCCATAAATCCATTGATTTAGAGTCAGAGTCCTCTTTAGCATCAGCTGAAGAAAACCCAGGTGAAGGAAACAGACTGCAGACCACCACGGCTGGTGGTCCAAGCTCTAAGCCCCATCTAGGAATTATAAAAAACCTCCCTTAGCTGATGGTGCCAGGCTGCAAAATGGTATCAGCTTCTGCAGGGGCAGAGGAACATCTGGGTGCAGATCTCCTCCAACCCCCCAGGCTCCTGGGCAAGCTGCTCCTGCCCTTGAGGGTGTGTTTCAATAACTGATACTGAAAACCCTCCATGACAAGGAGAAGCTGATGGGAAGCGTTTCTTCATTCTCACAAACCATCACCCCCCCCAAGATACATTTTATGAAGTGTGGGAACGCAAAAAGCTGAAGTTTAGTTTCCATTGCTCGTTGGTTGAGTTTTGCAGAGTCATTTTTCTCGCCTAAAAGTGGAGCAGTTCTCTGCTCAAAGCTGTGCTACAGACCTGATTCCTCTCTGTGGCCTGCTCACCTTGCAGGCAAGGGCAGAGCTTGCTGATCTAGCAAGCCCTGACTGCTGCCTTTCCCCACCCCATCACTTGAGAGGGTTTCTCAGACAAACCTGTGTCATGACCTTGATTTTATAATCATTCTCATGAGGGGGTTTTCACAGGGAGGAGGAGGAGGGGAGGTTCTGCTCCTCTCAGCCCCAACCACAGCCTGCAGAGCACCCAAGGCTGCTGAGGAACCCTCAGCTGGTGGAATGTCAGAATAATGGCACAATGGAAGTAAAATTACTGATTTCTGAGTGAGCCCTTTCCTTTGGAGTAACACTGCCCTGCCAGGGGAAACCTTGGGGTTAAAACAGGGGATGTTTCACAGGAGGGACCTGGAGCTGCTGCAGAGAGCCCAGGGCAGGCACCAGCATGGGCAGAGGGATGGAGCAGCTCTGCTGGGAGGAAAGGCTGGCACAGCTGGGGGGGCTCACCTGGACAGGAGAAGCTCTGGGGTGACCAAACTGTGGCCTGAAGGAGCTGCAAGAAGCATGGAGAGAGATCCTTTAGAAGTGATGGAGTGACAAGGGGGGATGGCTTCCCACTGCCAGAGGGCAGTTCTCTTCTGTTACCTGGGCAGTTTTCTTTATCTCTTCCACACCCAATCCCCTCCAGGAGATCTCTGCTGTTCATGGGCCATTAATTATTAGTTATCTTCTGTTCATAGGCCATTAATTATTAATTATCTCCTGTCCATGGCCAGTGAGTGTCCCTGCATGGCTGATCCAATCCCACCATCCCATGGGGAGATGCTCCGCCCAGGGGAGGAGCCAAGCATTCCTGCCTGGATCCAATCTGAGCTTTGGGACCCCACAGCAGCCTTTGCCCCCTGCATTCCCAGAGGAGCAGCTTTCTGCTGCCCTGCATTGCCAGAGGAGCCCAGGCCCATCTCCAGCAGCCCTGGAGCTGCAGAGGAAAACTCCCCCTTGTGCAGGATCCCTGCTGCAGCAGAGCCACAGCTGGCACTGCAGGAGGGCTGAGCCCCCCTGGGATGGGGCTGGGACACCGCCCTGACACACAGGGGGCAGGGCATGCTCTGGCTCTGTTTATCTTTTTGTACTATTGCATCTGTATTTTAATTTTCCTAGTAAAGAACTGTTATTCCTATTTCCATATCTTGCATGGGAGCCCCTTAATTTCAAAATTACGATAATTGTGAGGGAGGGAGTTTACATTTTCCGTTTCAGGAGAGCCTCCTGCCTTCCTTAGCAGACACCTGTCTTTCAAACCAAGACAGATGGTCTCTGGAAAGAACTAGTCCATTGCTCAGGACCATCCAAAAGAAGCCAAAATGCTGTGAGGAATCACCAGCAAAGGAAGGGAGAGCACCACGATGCTGCAGCACAAATCCACCACGCCCTGGGAGCAGTTTTAGTCTCCCCAGCTCAGAAGGGAGGAAACAGAGCTGGGAAAGCTTGGGGAAGGATGGAAGAACTGGAATGGCTTCTGTAGGAGGAGCTTTTTAAGCCAAGTTGCCTATGACTGTCCTGCTGTAAGAAATTGGAGTGTAGCAGGTGGCACCAACTTCAGCTGGAGACAGGCTCAGATTGGGCAGGAGAAGGGTGCTGCTCTCAGGACACACATTTCCCCGGCAGAGTCCCCTGGTTTTGGGGATGTGAAGAGTTTCTGTGAGTTTAAAAGGGTGATGAATGAGTTAATGAATGAGCAGAGTGCTGATGGCTTCCAAAATGACCCACTTCATAAAACCCCTGAGCAGCAAAAGAAGCCGCAAGAGTCTCCAGGTGAAATTTCCCTGTTTTCATGTTTCCCTTGTTCCTACACCTCTCCCCGGGTTTTTGGGCAGAGTTCAAGGCAGGGTATGGCCTCAGGGGATCTGCAACAATGCAGACATTGTCACGCTCTCCTGGCACAGGAAATCAAAGAGACCTTCCCTCTTGAGCACGGATGTGATGAGCAAGTGATTTCTGCTTTACATCCTCATTCAAGCTGAGCACCTGATGATGAAGCCCAGAGTTCAGAGACTGAGGGATGGAAAAACTCAACTCCCCCAAACCATTCTGTTTCAGGACACCTGTGCCACCAGGTTTCTGAGTAAAAGAACTACTCACAGGCTGCCTCAGGATCCAACCACGGAGCAATGTTGGCAGGATAAAAGCCAAGTAAACCAAAATGCTGAATAAGCAGAGAAACCTGTGCCACTTGCAACGTGTTCTCAGCTTCTTTTGCCAGCAGAAGAGGGTCCTGGGCTTGTGGGTGATTCACTTTGTGTCACTTGGCTCCACCTCAGAGGTGAGGGTTTCAGAATTACTCACAGCCCCGTGCTAACGGAGCGGATCGGGTGATGCTGCTCAAGTTTTGCACCCTTTGAACCCAAAGAGGTTCTGAGCAGGTGACTTCAAAACGAGACCTCCACGTTCTTTTTTTTTTCCCCTCCCCCAGTTTGAGGCAGGTTTCATTCCAGTGAGTCCTTGTTTAGACTGGGTGGCTGGTATTGATTGAGCCTCAGCACAACAATCTCTGTTCTTCACTGGGAAGGGACAAGTGGGCTTCAATTATGGATGACAGAGCTCTTAACCATTACCCAGGCATCACAAATTCATTTCCAAAATCCTAGAGCCTGTCTTTTCTAATCCAACTCACACAAGGAAGGAAGGATTCTGCTTTGGTACAGACTGCTTGGAGGCCTGGGCATGATCTGGCAGAGATGGAACCAGCTGGAGTGCATCTAAAAAGTACAACCCTCTTTTGACTCCTGAGATTTTACCTCCCTTCCCTCAATTTCCTCCCCAAGGAAACTAGAATCTAACACACAGGAACAAAAGAGAAAAACCCCCAAGCCTTGCTTAAGCCATATATCCAAAACTCTTGTAAATGGAAAGTTTGGAAGCCAGAGAAAACTGTTTGTTGTGCCAGATAGGGCTATTTTCAAAGTCCCCAAGTGTATTCCTTTGCCCTTCTCTCATTAAAAAGCTACAATGGACCCTGCACAGATGTGTTTTTAAAGGTGTAAAGAGCTGCCCAAGTAGCTGGAGGGATCACAGATACTGTTGTGAGGACTGTGGTGCCTCAGCCTGGCTGGGATGCAGCTGTAGGGGAAAATACCCACCTTGATCAGAGTAGATGGACTTAGGAGGTGACTGCAATTGTGAATTCTCCCTCAGCTTGTGCTTTCTGCTGAGTGGAGGCTTGTTTTATTTTCCCCCACTTCTCAACTACATGGCCACCTTTGTTTCAGCCATGAAGCCTCCTTGGCCAAACAAATATTTTTATTAATACTCATCAGCAAAATTATAAACAGATACTGAGAACCACGGGCTCAGCTCTGATTGTTTGACCTTTAGTTTCTACTGACAACAGCAAAGTAAACAATTTCTGTGGGGACTCAATGCTGATTTCTGCCACAAATAAATTAGAAAATGAGATGAACATAGTGAACTTTAATTTATTAAACAGAGACATGAAGCCATTGAAACTGGGAGCTGCCCTGGAAGAATTGATACCTGTGGAGCCATGAGTGTCCCTGGCAAAATGCTGCTCTTTGCTCATCTGGCAGGTTGGATTAGGATGGATCTGCCCAGTGGTGTGGACTTGAGCTTAAGTGGACTTGAGAAGTGTGTCTGCCCTCCTGAGTAGTGCTCAGGGTGGGTTTTCAGAGCCAGCAGCTCCCTTGGGGAACGTGAATGGGCAGGGAAGTTCCTGCGCACAGTTCTGGTGTTCCAAGAAAAGGAGGATGTGAAACTGTGGGAGCAGGTCCAGAGAAGGCCATGGAGCTGCTGAGGGGGCTGGAGCACCTCCCTTGTGGAGCCAGGCTGGGAGAGCTGGGGCTGTGAGAAGGGTGTGTGGAGACCTCACAGCCCCTTCCAGGGCATGAAGGGACACAGGGAGGCTGGAGAAGGACTGGAGGGACAGGATACA
The DNA here is from genome assembly GCF_027579445.1 of Ammospiza nelsoni. Taxonomy (NCBI): domain Eukaryota; kingdom Metazoa; phylum Chordata; class Aves; order Passeriformes; family Passerellidae; genus Ammospiza; species Ammospiza nelsoni. The sequence continues at coordinate 32,216,145 of NC_080640.1, forward strand.
GGGAATGGCTTCCCACCTCCAAAGGCAGGGTTGGATGGGATATTGGGAATTAGGAATTGTTCCCAGCAGGGTGCCCAGAGCAGCTGTGGCTGCCCCTGCATCCCTGGCAGTGCCCAAGGCCAGGCTGGATTTTGGGGCTTGGAGCAGCCTGGGACAGTGGAAGGTGTCCCTGACATGGCAGGGGGAGGAACTGGACTGTCTTTAAGTTCCCTTCCAACCGAAACCATTCTCTTCATCTGTACTTTTATGATCCAAGCAGAGCGTGGAAGTAAAACCCCAGATCCCACTGCTTTATCGCCAGATAGGAAAACGCTGAAACCTCAAACACAGACGAACCTGCAGAGAAAGTAAAAGGCAAAAAGCCCTGTTTTTAGCATAGCTCCTGCCCTCAGCAAAGAGCAGGAGGCAGGTGGAGTGCTGCTGAGGCTGTGTGGGGATGGCTGGCCCAGCAGGCAGCCCGGGCCTGCTGCAGTCACAGGGTTACAGCAGCCCCATGAGCCGTGCTGACCTTTTGGGAGCTCCCATCCCTCCCCCACAGCCTGGGACAGCTGTAAACATCCCCATCATAAAGACACAATTGTGAGATCCCATTTATTTGCCATTAGGAGCTGGCCTGGCACGGCCCTGGGTTGCCCGAGGGGCTGGGCAGGCCGGGCCTGTCCCTGCCCTCCTGCCATGGCCTGGGACCATGGCAGGCCACAAACGCCTCTGGGCTGTCCCTGAGCCCCTCCTGGCGCCAGCCTCGCTGGGACAGCTCCTGCCAGATGGAAACAACAGCCCAATTCCCTCCTGGCCTCTCACCAGCTCTTCCCATCCCTTCTGCTCCCCCGGGTGCAGGCGCTGAGGCTGGGGAGGAGGGCAGGAAGTTGCTGACGCGGGCGGTTGGATTTGGGTTTGAACACCATCCAGAAAGGAGCACCAAATATTAGTAAACAGATCAGGAAGCGTTTCCGTGTTGGGCAATAACTCTGCTTTTCCATGGCAGCCATCTTCTCCAGTGGTTTTTCCACCAGAGAAAAGGACCCCACTTGGTTGCTTTGCTCAAACATCAGCGGAGCGGATCGGGTGATGCTGCTCAAGTTTTGCACCCTTTGAGCCCAAAGAGGTTCTGAGCAGGTGACTTCAAAACAAGACCTCCACGCTCTTTTATTTTTTCCCCCCTCCCCCAGTTTGAGGCAGGTTTAATTCTAGTGAGTCCTTGTTTCAGACTGGGTGGCTGGGTTCACTGGGAAGGGACAAGTGGGCTTCAGTTATGGATGACATAGAACTCTTAACCATTACCCGGGCATCACAAATTCATTTCCAAAATTTCAGAGCCTGTTTTCTTTTCTCCTTGAGCCCCTTTAGGTCCTGCCCTTCAAAGCCAGGTCTCTGGGCAGGTGCTGCAGCAGAGGATTCTGATTTGGGCATGTGTTGTATTTGTGGGGTTCCCCACATGAGGAAGGAACGATGAATCTGACTCCATGTTCTCAGAAGGATAATTTATTATTTTATGATACTACATTATATTAAAGAAATCTATACTAAACGATACTAAAGAATACAGAAAGGATACTTACAGAAGGTTAAAAAGATAATAATGAAAACTTGTGACTCTTTCCAGAGTCTCAACAGTGCTTGGCCCCAACTGGCCAAAGAGTCAAAACAACTCGCACCAGAATCCAGTGACACAATCACCTGTGAGTAAACAATCTCCAAACACATTCCACATGTGAGCACAACATAGGAGAAGCAAATAAGATAAGAATTTGTTGTCCTTTTTCTCTGAGGCTTCTCAGCTTCCCAGGAGAAAAATCCTGGGCAAAAGTATTTTTCCAGAAAATGTGAATGCCACAGGCACGGGTCTGATTCTTGCAGAGCACAGGGTGCATGCTCCTGGACATCCCAGGGGATTACAGGATCCTGCAGCCATGTCCAGCATCTCCACTATGATCCAGGCTGAAAAGGAAAGGATCAGGATGCTTGGCCTATATTGCTTGGGAAAAGAAGATTATGAAGCAGTTTCCTGGCCGTGTGGTGAAGAGGGAATTACTGAGTTCCGTGGGCTCGTCGGGGCAGGGACAAAAGGCCTGTCAAGTCCTGCTGCTTCAAGCTGCAGTCAGTCCCATTAGGAAAAAGACACAGGAATGAATCAAGCACTGCATGAAATCCTGGTTTTACCCTTCCTCAGCATCCAGGGATGAACCCAAGCTGCTCCTCTTGGAACACGTGATGGAAATAAAACAGTCTCTGATTCAGGAGGACTGAACTGCCCCAAATCTGTGTTTCTGTGCTCTCCACCATGACCTCCACTCAACAAGTTCAAATTTAGGGGCTTGGATAAGAAACCTGTGGTCAAGGGCAGGTTTTGGAGAGAAGACCTCAATTTTGGGCACAGCACCTCCCACTGCTGGTGTAGAGGGATGCTGATGTGGGATGGAGGTGGCACCAGCATGAAGAAGAGGAGCTGAGAGGATAAGGGTAAAATCATTTCAAATGAGACAATCCTGACCCACAGCCATCAGCAACCCTAAAAGCTAAGGAGGAAGAAGCAACAGAATTTGTCTTTTTTCGTGTTGAACTCCATGAGATGGTGTGAGAAACCATCTGATCTAACACCTCGTGTGACCAAGGCACTGTGACTGCATGAATCATCCCACATAAACACCTGGTGATGCTAAAGGTGACACTGTGACACCCACAGCTTACCACTTGTTTTGCCACTGGTGGTTTTCACTGATACCATCAGTGCTGCCTGCAATAACTAACACATGGCATGTCCATTTGAGAACCAGGGTCTCCAGGGAGATGCCACCACATCCTTGTGCTCTCACCATTTCAGTCTCCTTCCTACACCTTTGTCCTGCTTTTTCTGGTTAACAAAGATAAGGGGCCTGTCTCACTCCAACCTCTGCCATGGACAGGGATACCTTCCACTATCCCAGGCTGCTCCAAGCCTTGGAAACTTCCAGAGATCCAGGGTGCCACAGCTTCTCTGGGCGCCCTGTGCCAGGGCCTGCCACCCTCACTGCCCATCCTGGGCATCCCTCAGCCCCAGCAGCAGGGAGAACAAAGGGAGCAGGAAAAGTGAGTCCTGCAGGACCAGCTTTGTTACAAAGTGAGGGAGCTGGCAAGGGGCTGAGCCTGGAGCAAAGGAGGCTCAGGGGGCCCTTGTGGCTCTGCACAACTCCCTGCCAGGAGGGGACAGCCAGGGGGGGTCGGGCTGTGCTGCCAGGGAACAGGGACAGGACAAGGGGAAAGGGCCTCAGGCTGGGCCAGGGGAGGCTCAGCTGGGACAGCAGCAGCAATTTCTGCATGCAAAAGGTGAATTAGTTCTTATCCATGTCACAGCCTCACAAACCCTGAGTTCTACAGCACTTCACTCTGACAAACTAAAAATGGAGCTCCATCTCTCTCTCCCCAAGCCCTTTTAAGGATAAACTTAGGAAATGACACCTGAATTATTTTTGCTTTTAACCCAATAACCAACCACCCATGGCCTGCAATGTGAATTTTTTTATCCAATTACACAAAACCACCCAAACCCATGGAGAAGAAGGTGAAAAAGAAGGCGAAGAAGAAGGCGAAGAAGAAGGATCAGCCTCTGCCCTGAAACCTCCATCTTGTTTATATATATTACTGTATTCTAAAACCTTAAACTCTAAGTTTCCCACCATGTGATATCACACACTTCTATTCAAACTCCACACCCACAATCCCAGTTCCATCATTCCATTTTGGAATTCAATTCCAGGCTTGGCAGGGGCTGCCCAGGGAGCTTTGGAGTCCCCATCCCTGGAGGTGTCCAAGGAAGGGCTGGAGGTGTCCCAGGAAGAGCTGGAGGTGTCCAAGGAAGGGCTGGAGGTGGCTCTGGGCTGGAGATAAGGTGGGCATTGGGATTCCATGGGCAGTGAGGGCTTTTCCAAGCTCGGGGATTCTGGGGTTCTCTAAACACCACCCAAAAGCCCTTGGAGGGAATTGCTGGTTCAGCCTCCTTGCCCAGCTGGGAAGCTGATGCCAGGTTTAAGGAGTTTTTCTGGCTGTGGGCCGGAGCTCAGTCGTGTGCTCAGCTCCTGCAGGGCTCCTCTCCAGCTCTCCTCGCTCCGGGGAAAGCGCCGAACGTGCCGGGGCGTTCTAACGAGCTTTCCAAATGGTTCCTACCCCTCTGCTCCCAGGCCAGGCCTGCATGGAGCAAACAGAGCTGTGCCGAGGCGTGGATGGAGCTGGAATCCTTCCCCAGCCGTGGCCAAGTGGGAATAAGAGTTACTTCTTTATAGCAGATGTGTAGCTCAAAGTTCACCATAAGGGCACTCACATCGAGAGCACAGCGTGTATTGTTCTGCAAGAAGGCTCAGCTCAGCCCTTCAAAAGGCTCTGGAACAACTAATTTCATTATTCAAAGAATAAAGTGAGGCAGAGGGAGCCAAAATTAACCCTCTGGAAGCAGGAATTTCTTTAGCACCCTGTGCTTACAGATGCAGGCAGAAAATCTGCCTTACAGTGTCCCAGCTCTGTTTTTCTCACTAGTTTAGGAGTTGGATGTCTTATTCCTCTCAAAATGACTCCCTGGACCCAGGCCAGGCTGAGCACCCCCACATTAAGCCCTCTGTGTGTACACTGCAGCAGCAAATATGGTTCAGGATTTTCATCTCCATTTATGACTTCCAGGGAAAATCAGAAGCACATTTATTTTTTTTAAATTATCCATACAAAAATGGTCGTTCTTTTACTGACCAAATTAAAAAATAATACTTGCAGACAAGAAGGAGAGAAGAAGACAAGTTCCACAAAAAAAAAATTCACCTATTTTTAGGCAGATTTGAGCAAAGAAAAATAGACTCCTTTAAATTATGTCTCCTCCTTGGCCAAGGATCGCTTGACCATGTGGCTGGGGCAGGAACCATTCCTGAAATTCTCCCTGCCTGACCAAATTCCTCTCTCTGGAGCTGAGCTGCTCGCTCAGCATCAATCCTACCTGTGAGTTAAGTTCTGAGGGAAAAGCCCAGGACACCTAAAGGAAATCCCCCCATAGCATGGGTGGATAAAGGCTCAGTCAAGGACCATGTGCAGATGGGTCCCTTTCATTTACTGCTCCACTTCCAGCACACGGAGCAGGGGTGGAATTGAGATGGGGCAGAAACCCCGGGCTTCTCCCCAACCCAGAGCTGCTCAAAAATCCTTTGGTGAGTCCCTTGGCAATGGCCAGGGACCGCCTGGGGCTGTGATGTGTAACAGGGATTATTTACACTTGCTCCCATCCTGCTGTGCCTGCAGCTTGCATTCCCAAGCTGGCCCCCAGGACTGCCTTTAAATCAAAGGAAAGTGGGATTTGCACTACCCAGGTGCGCTGAGGGAGGCAGCAAACCCCAAATGACCGGGATGAGGGGTGCTGATGATCTGATTTGGACCAGACTCGCTCCAGCTCTCCCTGGACAGAGCAACACCCGCGCACAGCCCGTGGCTATTGCAGCATCACATCTGGGAGCAGCTCGAGAACAAAAATCCCTTTGTCCCGGCGTGTTCCCGAGGCTCCATCCCTCCCATGCCGGGGAATGTGTGAATGCTTTGCTGCAAACGGGAACTGGCTAAATTCGAGGTGCTGAGCCGGGATTTTCTGCTGTGGAAAAGGTGGAGAAGTGTGGGGAATGGATTTATAGAAAATTTAAAAAACTTAACAGAAGGCTCATATGTCAACTTTGAGATAAGAAATGCTGGCTTAGAAATGTCATGGAATAGGATAGGTATTGTTAAGAGAGGAATAGTGCTAGAAATCCAGTTTTAAAAGGTAGTTTTCTAAATAAGACTAGATACTTTAGAGAAATAAAATTATGAAACATATTTTGTAAACTATTTACGAGGGGTAATTTTAGATGATTAGTTTTAAGGTATTTACAGCATAGTGCAGCTAAAGCTGATCGAGAGATAAGAAACACTTATAGTGTATTGTAAAAGATACAGAAACAGTTTCTGATTGTGATGGTGTGAACGATAACATCTGTATCATCTCACTCTTCTCATAGGACTAAAAATAGAATGAAAAGTTTAATGGAATAATAGAATAAATAATAAAAGAATAAGCTGCCCCATCTCTGGGTCAGAAAAGCACATAATCCGACAGCACAGGAGAGTGGCCCATCCCCTCCTCTCCCTCCAGCTCATCCCCTTTCCCTGCTCTCTGGCTCGGGAGCCAGCTGCCAGGACAGAGACTGACCTATATCCAGCTCTGACTGCCCACCACGTTTTATTTATTTATTTTTTTTTAAACCCATTTTCCCCCAGATCTGTTCTGAAAAAGCACGGTCAAACCCCTGCCCGTGGCGCTCGCATCCCCGCAGGGAGCCCTCGGCGCGCAGCCCGCGGCACGGGGGAGATGCGAGCGGCTGATAGCGCTGAGAAAGGAAGGATGTCGGGCCCGGCACAGGTGAGGGAGGAGGTGCAGCGGGGCTGGGCTGCAGCCCTGAGCACGGCAGATAATGTCACGCTGAGCTGCGGTTCACCGCAGCGGCCCCGTGACCGGCCCGGCGGTCGGGCGGCGGGGGAACAGCGGAACGGGCTCGTTTTCCCACAGCGCGGCTCGCACGGGGCTGGCTGAGAGCCCTCGGCACTGAAAACCCTTCCCCAGAGCTTCGGGGATGAGGGACAGACACACACACCCAGCTGGGTTTTTCCGTGGGATGAAAATTGGGAAAGGACAAGAAGCCTTTCCAAGCATCACCACAGCCTCCAAGATGACAGCAACCTGTCCTGCACCCCTTTACACGAAATTTCTCTACTGGGTTAAACACTGTCTCAACCATGCAAGTCCTCGGCACTGAAAACCCTACCCCAGGTGTTTGGGGATGAGGGACAGACACCCATCCATGGGGTGAAAACTGGGAAAGGATGAGAAGCCTTTCCAGGGGTCTCCAGGGGTTTTATCACCACAGCCTCCAAAATGACAGCAACCTGTCCTGCACATGAAATTTCTCCACTGGGGTTGAGCCAGTGCTCAACCCATGCAAGCCCTCAGCACTAAAAACCCTTCCCTAGATGTTCAGGGATGAGAGACAGCCACACACACCTGGTTGGGATGAAAATTGGGAATGGACAAGAAGCACGAGGTTTTCCAAGGGTCTCCAGGGGTTTCATCACCACAACCTCCAAGATGACAGCAACTTGCCCTGCACATGAAATTTCTTCACTGGGGTTGAGCCCTCATCATTAAAAACCTTTCCCCAAATGTTCAGGGATGAGGGACAGCCACAAACACCCAGGTGGGATGAAAATTGGTAAAGGACAAGAAGCACAAGGCTTTCCAAGGGTCTCCAGGGGTTTCATCACCACAACCCCCAAGAAGACAGCATCCTGTCCTGCACCCCGTTTACCCAACACAAAATTTCTCCTGAACACTGGTTCAACCCATGTGAGCCCCTGGCACTAAAAACCTTTCCCCAGATGTTCGGGGATGAGGGACAGCCACACACACCTGGCTGGGATGAAAATTGGGATGAAAACTGGGAAAGGACCAGAAGCCTTTCCAAGGGTCTCCAGGGGGTTCATCACCACAGCCTCCAAGATGACAGCATCCTGTCCTGCACCCCTCTACCCAACACAAAATTTCTCCACTGGGGTTGAGCCAGTGCTCAACCCATGCGAGCCCTCAGCACTAAAAACCCTTCCCCAGATGTTCAGGGGTGAGGGTGTGCCCTGGTTCAGGGAAAATGTTGGAGAGCATAAACAGAAGAAGACGATTGGAAATCAAAGCATCATATAGTCAACCTGAGACATTGTGACAGCTACACACACCCAGCTGGGTTTTTCCATGGGATGAAAACTGGGAAAGGACTAGGAGCCTTTCCAAGGGTCTCCAGGGGTTTCAACACCACAACCTCCAAGATGACAGCAATTGTCCTGCATCCCTTTACCCAAAATGAAACTTCTCCACTGGGGTTGAGCCCTCAGCACTGAAAACCCTTCCCCAGATGTTCAAGGATGAGGGACAGCCATACTCACCTGGCTGGGTTTTTTCTGTGGGATGAAAATTGGGAAAGGACAAGCTTTTCCAAGCATCACCACAGCCTCCAAGAAGACAGCAACCTGCCCTGCACCCCCTTTACCCAACATGAAATTTCTCCACCGGGGTTGAGACATTATGGGGATTTTTGAATGAGTTAGAGATGGGGCTTCTGAATTGGTTTTGATGATGTGGTTTACTTCTTTTACATAAATAGGAAGGGTGAGTTTGGCTCACATATTTATTGTATGGTTTAGAAGGTCATAAGACCCCTAGTTATAAGACTTCTTAAGGATTTATTGACTAATAAAACAAGGATATTTACATTTTTTACTTAATCTTTAAATATTTTGTCTTATGGACTCATGTTACAGTGTAAGCTTTCTTAGCCAATCATGTTAAGACACACAAACCTACAGTACTGCGTTCTAAACTTCTTGTTTACCTTTGTAACTACTTCTATTTTTATATCTTTAAGACTCTAAACTTTCTTCTTTTTAGTTAATGTGTCTCTGCTTTAAACTACAAATCCAAATTCTCCCTTCTAGCACCTAAGTTTGGAAGCCTTTTCTAAGGTCTCAGATAAAATCCTGTGTTTAATTCCAAGCTTGGCCTTACAAATTTCTGAGAGCTCCTTGCATTTTGGATTCCACAAGCCATAACTCTCCCCCTGTTTCAATTTATTTACCTCCAGGGGAGAAATTTTACTTGGAGCTTCTTGAAGATGAAGCCAGTCACTCTCCCTCCTCATCCTCCTCAGCAAAGGGGCTGCTCTGTGCCCATGGGGCTGATCCTGGAGGTGCCACCTGAGAGTGGGAATGAAGCACAAATCCCAAGGAGGATGATGCCAGGGAGGAGCTGCAGTGATCAGGGCACAGCAGCAGCAGAAGGCTCTGGGATTTCAGCTCTGCCTCACAAAGCGGCTTAGGGACAGCACAGCAGAGCCAGGGGATGGATTAGAGGCAAAACCGGCTCTGGCTCCGGGGAAATCTCTGCACGGGGGCTCAAGGTGCTCACAGAGTGCCACGGTCCTCCCCTGGGAGCAGCTGGGTCTGTCACAGCCTCCCTGTGCCCTGTCCCCATCCCTTGGAGCTGGTCACTCTGGCATTTGCAGCCCAGCACACGCTGCCCTGGCCCAGGCAGCCCCAGAGCCCTCAGTGCCACCTGGGGATGGTGACCCAGACACAGCCAGGGTGGCACACGGCCAGGTTCCTCTTCCTTGCACTGACCCAAGGAGGAAACTCCTCTGGCAGTGTCACACCCCACGCTGGTGGCACTGCAGCAGCAAACTCTGCTTTGAGTCTGGGGCTGCACCAGCACAAGGCTGCCCCTCCACCCAGAGGAAATGTGGTCACAGGGATGCTTTCAGCTGGGCAGCACCTCCCACCTGCAGCTGACTTTTAAAAATAATAAAAAAAAACAAACTCAACACAAAAACCCCCAAGTCTCCAAAACTAAATTAATCTCTTAAATTATTTTCATATGCTTGCACAAAACCACAGCCTGAGTCTCTGGAGACAGAAGAGACTTGTCTGGTTGATTTCCTGGGATTTTCCCTGCATGGATGTGAGTTTTGATGGCAGATCCATACATTGCAGCCCTGTTCCCATATTCCCTGATCCCAGAGTAAGAGCAGTGGCTGCACAGGGTGCCACAGGCCAGCCCTGCCATGGGATGTTCCCTGGTGGAAATTACCAGAGCTGGGAGCTGGAGGGCTTTGGGAACCCATGGCCCTGCCTTTCCTTGTGATGAGGAACACAAGAACATCGTGGTCTGGGAGCTGGGAGGCTCCAGCCCCACTTCAGGCAGTGCTCATGGCACAGATGAGAGCAGACACAGCCAAGCCCCTTGTCTGGGAACAAGCAGAGAGAGGCTGGAATGGATGGATCTGCCACTTTATCAAAAATCAGGAGAAATCCCAGGAAATCAACCAGACAAGTCTCTTCTGTTGCCACCCTTCTGGATACAGAGGGCTCTTTGAAACATCACCCTGTATGGGAATTCCACATCTCCCTGCTCCCAGCATTCACAGAATCACAGAATCACAGAATTTTCAAGACTGGAAGAGACCTATAAGATCATCTAGTCCAGCCAATGTTCTAACTGTTCAACTAGATCATGGCAGCAAGTGCCACATCCAGTCTTTTTTTAAATTCTTCAAGGGATGATGCCTCTACCACCTCACTGGGTAAATGATTCCAGTTTCTGACCACTCTTTCTGTGAAGTATTTCCTTCTTACTTCTAACTTACACCTAGCTTGACGCAACTTGAGACTGTGTCCTCTTGTTCTATCCATTGTCGCCCGGAGAAAGAGGCCGACCCCCAGCTCACTACAGCCACCCTTCAGGAAGTTGTAGAGAGTGATGAGGTCACCCCTTAGTCTCCTTTTCTCCAGGCTGAACAACCCCAGCTCCCTCAGTCGCTCTTCATATGGCTTGTGTTCCAAGCCCCTTATTAGTTTCGTTGCTCTCCTCTGGACACGCTCAAGTAACTCAACGTCCCTCCTAAAGTGAGGGGCCCAGAACTGGACGCAATACTCCAAGTGAGGCCTCACCAGTGCCGAGTACAGGGGAAGAATGACCTCTCTGCTCCTGCTGGCCACTCCATTCCTGATACTGGCCAGGATGGCATTGGCCCTCTTGGCTACCTGGGCACACTGCTGGCTCATATTCAATCGACTGTCAACCAGCACCCCCAGGTCCCTTTCCACCTGGGCACTGTCCAGCCACTCCATCCCCAGCTTGTATCGGTACAGGGGATTATTATGGCCGAAGTGCAATACTCGGCACTTGGACTTATTGAAGTTCATCCCGTTTGATTCTGTCCATATGTCCAGCCGTTCCAAGTCTCTCTGCAGAGCCCTACACCCCTCTAGTTGATCTACACTCATACCCAATTTGGTATCATCAGCGAAACTACTAATAAAAGACTCTAATCCCTCATCCATATCATCAATAAAAATATTGAACAAAACTGGTCCCAACACAGAACCCTGAGGGACACCACTGGTGACTGGTCGCCAGCTAGATGTGACACCATTCACCAGCACTCTTTGGGCCCGGCCATCCAGCCAGTTTTGAACCCAGCAAAGGGTATTCCTATCCAGACCACGGCCAGCTAGCTTGTGTAGGAGTATGCTATGGGAAACAGTGTAGAAGGCCTTTCTGAAATCCAGAAAAACAACATCTACAGCCTTCCCTGCATCCACTAGCCGGGTTACCTGATCATAAAAAGTGATCAGGTTAGTTAGACATGATCTACCCCTCCTATTCCTGCTGCCCAGAGGAACACATCCAACAACTCTTCCTCTCCACCTTAAAAAAAAACCAAACAAACAGATAAAACCAAGCAGGTTTTACCTAAATCATCTTAACTGGAGGGATGCTGCAGAATTGGTAGCCTGGCATGATATTGTCAGGAAAATTTCTGCATGCAAAGGGTGCTCAGGCCTTGGCAGGGGCTGCCCAGGGAGCTTTGCAGTGGCCAGCCCTGCAGGTGTCCCAGGCAGGGCTGGAGGTGGCACTCAGTGCTCTGGGCTGGGCACAAGGTGGGCATCATGGGCTGGCAGGGATTTTTCCACCCCATTGATTCTGAGATATGAGGAAGGAGCAATTTGAGACTCACCAGGACTTGAAAAAGCTCCAAATTGAAAATCTCATGACTCAAAAACCATCTCTGAATCTGTGATTTGGGTACTTTGAGGCATCAGGGTGACCAAAGCTGAGAGATTGGTGAAAGGAAAAGTCAGAGACATCTGCACTGGTCTGTCACTGCTGCTGCTGATACAAAGCCCCTGAAAGAGCATCACAGCCCTTCAGAGAGCAACCATTGAGCCAAGCACGCCTCACATCCAGTTTTCTGCCTACTTTTAAAATTAACAAGTCTTAAATTCTTAGAGTCACTTAAAATACTCCACAAGAAATGGCCAAAGGCAGCAGTAAATCACAGTGGTCAGCTGGTGTGACACAGAACGTCAGATTTGGGTGAAATGAAGAGATAAAATAAGAAAAACAGAGGCTGAATTGTACTCCCCTAATGGTTTAAATCCTGTCTGCTGTATTTTGTTATTTTCAGTGCTGTGGTAGAGAGGTACTGGATTTGTGACATGTGACTGAAGAGGAAGAGCAAGTTAAAATGCAATTTAGAATAAATAAATTTTTTCTTGGTTAACTTCTGAGTAATTTCTGAGCCCATCCAGTGCCACCCCTGCCATGAGCAGGGACACCTTCCACTGTCCCAGGCTGCTCCAAGCCCCAGATTCCAGCCTGGCCTTGGACACTTCCAGGGATCCAGGGCCTGCCCACCCTGACCACCCTAATTCCCAATATCCCATTCAGCCCTGCCCTCTGAAGTAAGAAGGCATTCTCCTCGTCCTGTCACTAGAACAAGGAGAAAATAAGGAGTTTCCAGTGAATAAACTCTGCAGCTTCATGGATTTTTGTGCTGCTTCAAGTCAGGCTCCTCTCCTTGACATAATTTTCATGGGCTGTAAAAGTATCAGGAGACCTGGCAAGAGTGCTGGAGCTCTGTGCCTCTGCCTACAGCCAGGGAAAGTCTTATTTTAATCAAAGCAACCACTCTGAGCACAGATCCTGGAAAATTCAATTTAATTCCATCCCAATAATTATTCCAGGGCGCCAATACATTTTCCTTTATTTGTTTCTTGCAAGATGATGTTGATGTTAAACTCAAATTCAATCCATCACGGCAAAAATTCATAATTAATCTAGAGGAATTTTAGCAGCCTGAGTTTGAAATTGCTGTAAATAAGGCTTCACAGCCTCTGCAAGGCTCATGGCAGACTCTATGCAGCCATCAAAGTTGGAACGAGTGAATCCATCACCCCCACAGATCAGGAGAGGCTGAGTGTGAAGAATCATCTGTCCTGGACAATTGGGCACAGCTCTGGTGACCTGAGAATGACAAACATAAAGGGAGTGGGGAGAGAAGTATTTCATTTACCTGAATTTCACACACACAGAAAGATCTGAGTTCCTGAGAAGCACATCACAGAACCACAGGATGGTTTGGGTTGGAAGGGACCTTAAAAATCATCTCTGCCATGGGCAGGGATCTTCCACTATCCCAGGGAGCTCCAAGCGCTGTCCAGCCTGGCCTCCCACTCCAAAAGATCCAAACATTAACCATCAAAGCACCACAGTAAAATATTTACTTCTGGGAGATGAATAATTAGAGTAAAACTTGATTGTGTGTGGAAATTTAGAAACTGTACAGTTTGTTGTGTTTTATTCTCAGTAGACATGACTTGTCTGAGATCCGAAAAGTTGTGAGGGTGATCTCACATCAGCAAAGTGGGGCTTGCAAAATCCCAGACAGGTTCAACCTCCTGTCTCAGGATCACAGAACCCCAGGATCCCTGAGGCTGGAGAATCCTTGCCAGCCCCTGGAGTCCCAGCCGTGCCCATGATGCCCACCTTGTGCCCAGCCCAGAGCACTGAGTGCCACCTCCAGCCCTGCCTGGGACACCTGCAGGGCTGGGCACTGCAAAGCTCCCTGGGCAGCCCCTGCCAAGGCCTGAGCACCCTTTGCATGCAGAAATTCCTCCTGCTGTCCAACCTACTAAAAAGCATGATACTCTTACAAATTTCTTTTGATCATTTCATGGATTTCCACCCAGTAAGCCATTGCTGTGTCTCCTCATGGGACTGTCAGCTTCCAAGGAATTGTAACCCCTCACCCTTTATTCAGCTGAACAGAGGACTCTATCCAGGTATGGCAAATCCAGAGCTTCTCCCTCATACCAGTTTTAAATCAGTACTTAATTTATTCCTGAATTTTTCTCACTGATCGAGCTGAGTACAGACAATGCAGAAAGACATGGCAGAAAAAGTCTTTTTTGAGTGTCCCCTCTCTCTTTAGCTAGCCAGTGTTTATTTGGTGCTGGCTGTGCCAAACAACTCCTACCCCTCCTGGTATTTGGTCAAAGATCTCGGAGGTGTTTTCCAGCCTCAGCAATTCCATATAAAGTGACTGTGCCAAAGGCACACGGTGGGTTGGGAAGCTGCTGGCTCTGAATGCTAATGGTGCCTTCCCCATAATTAGAGCAAAGGGGATCCAGAGCTGCAGCTGTGCTGCTAAGTAGTGTCAGTAGAATTTTGGAAGTCCTAATCCCTCATCTGCCATGGATAATTGTAATGTCTGCATTTTAATCCCAGGATTGTGTTTGGCCATGTGAAGGATGTTACAGCCGGATTTAATTAACGAGTAGGATAAATCCCAACTAAAAGAGTCAGGGGAAACAGGCACCCATCTTATCAGTTCCCTTGGCCTCTGTGGCAACAGCTTATTATAATTGAAAGTAAAGAGAGCTTTAGGAGAAAGAGGGAGCTCTGCCCCAGATATTTCATTTAGGCACTGATTATTTTATAGGGTGGCTTTAGAGATCTCTTTATCGAGATAACGGGTCTGACCTACACGGACTTATCTGCAACCTAAGACATATTGACATTCATCCACCAAATTACAGGCTGCTGATAATTCCTCTTGTGGCACCAGCAGCTGCTGGACTCAGAGCCCTGGCTGGCAGCAGGAATTGGATGGGGTTTGGGAGCCCTTTCCAGAGCTGGATATATTGTATTTGCAGGGACTACCCTGACAAAGGCAGGAATGATGCATTTGATTTTAGGGTTTTTAGAAGGTTAATTTATTACTTTATTATATTAAAGAATATTATAATAAAGAACATAAAATATATAAAAACTATATTATATTAAAGAATATTATATTATATAATATAATATATATAATTATATATTATATAATTATATATATTATATGTAAATATATTATATTAAAGAATGTTACATAAACAATTATATATATTATAATTGCATATAATATTATAATTACATATAATATAATTACATTTATATTATATTATATTATATTATATTATATTATATTATATTATATTATATTATATTATATTATATTATATTATATTATATTATATTATATTATACGATCCTAAAGAATACAGAAAAAGACATTTACTGAATGTTAAAAAGATAATAATGAAAACTTGGGACTCTTTTTAGAGTCCTGACACAGCTTGGCTGTAATTGGCTAATGAGTTAAAACAACTCCCACCAGAATTTAATTAGGTAATTACTTTAGGGTAAACAATTTTTAAATACATTCTACACGAGCAAAGCACAGGAGAAGCAAATGAGATAAGAATTGTTTTCCTTTTCTTTGAGGCTTCTCAGCTTCCCAGGAGAAAAATCCTGGGCAAAGGAATTTTTTCAGAGAATGTGAGTGCCACATGGATCCAACTCTCCCCTGAACTGATAAAGAGGAACTTAGAGAACACACCACAACTTTTGTAGGTTTTATATAAGTATTAATACCAGTGCTGAGGTTGCTTTTGCAATCCACCAGTACTTTACTTGCAGAAAAATAAACTTTGTGCTAACAAGACCAGGTTCCCAAATTGGATGCAGATCAAGGGGTATGAGCAGACTCCACAACAGCCATCCACAGCAACTTCAAAAAAGGAAAAAAATTTAGGGGACTGCTTTAAAAGTAAATATTTTGCATCCACCTCCACGTTGAAATTCACCAATGTAAATTAACTTGAGAGGCTTTGGGTAAACATGGAGATACACTCCAGTACTTTAGGAAATCACCAGCAATTTCCTTGGATTTTTAAAAGAAGACTGCAAAATATGCACATTTTGCTATTGTTACCCTTAGGTAGGTTACTTTTAAATACATTTTGCAAAACATTCTGTTAAACTGAGCTGGGCCAAATCAAATAACAACAGTTAGTTCGTCTGTACTTCTGCTTTTCTGTGGCAGGGTGGGAATTTTGCTAATAATACCACGTACTTTTGGATGCACAGAGATGTATTGAGTCATGATTTTTAAATACCAGCGAAAATCCCACCGAATTACGTGGGATTTACTTCCTTCCTGTACACTGCTCCTACCCCTGCTTACCAGGAGAGCTGCACAACTCACTGCTGAGCCAGGCCAAAGGTGTTAAAAAATGGCTAAAAGTGACCTGGCTGTGCTGGCCAGCCCTGGACGCTGCTCATGGCTGCCTGGAGGAATTTGTTATGGATGCTGAGCAACCATCCCCTCTCCTCTTGCTCCCTGAGGATGGAAAACGCGGCCCCAGCAGGTCCTCCCAGCTGAGTACCTGGGAGTATCTCCATCTGTGGCACTTGATGCTGCTGGGTTTAGGCAGGGAGGGCACAACCCTCTGCAGGTGGCTGAGGATGATCTGCTGCACCTCGGCGGGGTCTGAGTCCAGGTGCTCGCTGCCAAAGGACACAGTGGTGTGCACCACCACCGAGGGCCCAATTTCAGCAGAGTCTGCAAGAAAGAAAGGAAGAGGAGAGGTGCTTTTGAAGCATTGATCTTTCACATCTGCCTTCCACACGTGCTGACAACTGTGCCTCTGGCCTGGGAGTCAGTAAGAGCAAAAATATCTGTGGTACCACTCTTTTCTTCCAGATGGGGAAAAAGCACATGGAATGAGAACACAAGTCAGGGAGGAGAATCTCTGCAACAGCCTGGCCTTGGATACTTCCAGGGATCCTGGGGCAGCCACAGCTTCTCTGGGCAATCTGTGCCAGGGCCTAACTGTAAAAAAATTGGCGGTTTTATCTCATCTAAATTGACCCTCCCTCAGTTTAAAACCATCAGCCTTTGTCCTATCAGAAAAATTTGTTCTCATCTATGAAATCATAGCTCAAGTGCTGACATTGATCCCAGCAGACTTGGAAAGGGCCAGGCTTTGTTCTCTGCAGCAGATGATTCCTGTCCCCTTGGCATGTTGGCTTGTCACCTTACAGACAGCCTAACAACCAGCAGCCAGAGAATTTGCCTAATTAGGGGATTTTTGGGTGCCCCAATGAGGAGGATGGAGCAGGACACGATGTGGGTTATGCTGCATTTCAGCTGAGCTGGTTGTTCAATCAAGTGATTCCCTCAAATCCCTCCTTGGGAAGCCTCTCCTGGTTAGACCTTTGTTTGGACTAGCACATTCTCAGAAGAAGATTTTATTTTCAGCAAACCAGTGTTTTCTGACCCAGGAATCCACAAAGAAAGAGGTGCTTGAACACTTGCTGATCATTCTGGCTGTTAAGCACCAAGCTTGATGAACTCCTTATCTCTGCCCTGCCACTGAAGAAACCAGATCCTCAAGATCCCCTCTGAGAAGGTGACACATTCCAGCTTTCCAAAACGATTTGTTGGAGTGCCCAGGGTCATCCAAGGGTCACAACCTGGTCTCCAGCAGAAAACTGTCCATGGATGTGACAGCCACACATCTCCCACAGGAGTGTTCTCCTCATTTTAGGGGAACAGCATTGAGTATTTTTCTCACGTTCCCGCCCAAAACCTGGAGCCGTAACGGATCCCGATAAAAACCGCAGTGCTTTTGTTTCCTGACCCTCAGGGATTTCTAAGCTTCCTGGGGAGATGTGTTTTGCCATCTGAACCCCATTCTAGTCCAGGGTAGCAGGAGGGGAAGGGTTTTTCCACATCAAACAAACTCTGGAAGAAGGGAATGCTGCTGGGGCAGCATGGAGAGCGGCAGAGATGGACACCTCCAGACAGGCTGGAACTGCATCCCTGCTCCCTGGGAGGCTTTACACAGTGCCAAAAGAGAAGTCAATGTGCAGGCCTCATAAACCCTACCTAAAAGTTAAAAATGAGCAGTGATTAACTTTACTAACCTAGAAAGCAAGAGAGGGGGAGGGTCACTTTCACAATGCCACGCTGCTGTTTGGGAAGAGGGCCAGCAAGCTTCCCCATTATCCTCAGAAATTCCTGTGGTTCCTAAGGTCCTGTATTCTCCCTGGAATAAAATCTACTCCATGAGAAGGCACATTTGGGAGGAGTCATGGAAAGAATGGCACTAACTTTTTCATATTCAGAAACTCAGCATTTCATTAGCCTTACCAACAGTTTCTGATTATTTTTCTAAAAGGCAGGCAGGGCTGGCAGAGGATTACAACACAACCGGCTGCATAACAAGGCAAGAACTTAAATAGTTCTTTAACTCCTTCATCTTCCTAAAAAATCTTATTTCAGGAAGGAAAGGAATCTCTATTTCAAAATTGAAGAGGATAGTCAGGAATTATACAATGCCAAAAAACCTGCAAGGCAGATCTTCCCTTTAAATTACATAACCCCACAATCCTGGAGCAAAAGAAAGGAACCACTTCCCCTTTGATGTGTCATCTATCTTTAGTCCTCCTGGAATGCAGAGAGATGCAAAGACTGCAGTATTCCAGAAATAATTGATGCTGGAGAATTCCCACTGTCCCCCCCGACCTGGTATAAATATGGATGGGGTGTTTGAGGCAGCCAATCCCACAAAGTGTTTAATATTCATGCACGCCACACGGGGAATTCAGCACACGCTTCTGGTGGGCTCTCCCTTACGTAACATCACCTCTGCAGGCAGGCATGGGATTCTGCCCACAGCAGCTGGGATCCTCAGCTGCTGGGAAAAGCCTTCCCTCCTGGAGGCTCATGGTTACACCAGGAATTGAGGCATCAGGGATAATTGCTTTATCAAACCCTGCGTGATGACAGCAACAAGGCCGGTTTGGGTTTCACTGGTGCAACGCCCACGAGTTGGATGTCTCTGCTTTACTGAGTCGAGGCAGGGACTGCCACATCTCACACAAGTGACAAGGACACTCTGGGCTTCCAACAGCCTTTGCTGCTGGCCTTTGAGGGCTGGACTAGCTGCTTTAGGGAGATGTTATATCAGTCCCTCAGCAGAAAGCTCAAGGGATCATAGAATCATAAAATGGACTGAGGATCATCCAGCTCCACACCTCCTGCAGGGAACAACTACCACCTAGTTATTTTCTCTGGATCTCTACTGTTCAAGGCTGTTTATTAAAAACCTACTATTTGAAGAGGCAGTGAGGGTGAGATAAGCCTCCATTTATTGTTGGATACATCAGGTGAAGAAACAACTGGAGAAAGTGATGGCTTTTAGGGAATGATGACTGCCCTGGAAGATCTCAGCTGCCTTACCCAGCAATTCTGCTTGCTCTGAACGTTTACTTTTTGGTTGTCACCATCCTCTTCTTCAAATGAGTCCAAATAATCAAGGTTGAAGAATGAAAGAGTGGGAAGGTGATGAGTGGAGTGGAGTTAAAAGGGACAGAGAGGTGCTCCTGTGCCTCCCACTGAAATCTTCTGCAGGACACTTAAAAGCACAGGAAGAAAAATGCAGATGCAAAATACTTGCATATGTGCTAAAAGAAGCATAAAGGAACTTTTTATTCATGTGTTTTCGTTGCAGGACTTCACATGTAAATAAATTTCACACTCAACCTCCCTTGCCTGTGCTGTCTAAAGCCTGTCTCCTAGGAAGAGACACACACACACAATTTGTTCTTCTTGGAAAAATTTGCTCATATAAACAGAACTCTCCCACAATTCAAGGGAAATTTTCAGTGAGAAAGGTATGTGTCAACACTGATGTTCTGGTACTTTCTATGTATTTGTCAACAATATGCCCCAAATAATGTGCTTTGTTCTTGGTTCAATTGCATCTGGAGACAGCAAAGCTGTTTGATAATTCCATCACAGTTCCATATTTGCTGGTTTTGGTGCTGGGGCTTTGAGAGACCACATGTGCAGAGAAGTGGGGAAAGTATGGGTGAATTCCTGCTTGACAATGGTAAGGATAATATCAGCAGGTCCTATTAACTATCAGGTATTTTTCATTGAACACAACAATGGAAACAGAATCTCAGATGCAAGAAAATCTCCAGCTGAACGCTGTCAGTAACAAGGAGACAATGCCAGAAGAAAAAAGATCACTCTCTATTATTTGGCTTTCCTTAGGCTCTTTTTTCACATATTCACCTAAGTCCCTGCTGGAGAAAGCACATCAGGGCGTCTGCATCTTTATTTTGGCCAGTCCAGCCATTCTTCTCTTTTGTCAGATCAACAG
The DNA here is from genome assembly GCF_027579445.1 of Ammospiza nelsoni. Taxonomy (NCBI): domain Eukaryota; kingdom Metazoa; phylum Chordata; class Aves; order Passeriformes; family Passerellidae; genus Ammospiza; species Ammospiza nelsoni. The sequence continues at coordinate 32,236,071 of NC_080640.1, forward strand.
GCTAAATTCTTACGGTAAACAACAAATTTGTGCTTGCACAGAGGGAGGGAGAATCTCTCCTACAAGGAAAGGCTGAGTGAGCTGGGAGTGTTCTGCCTGGAGAAGGGAAAGCTCTGGAGAGATCTTAGAGCCTCTTCCAGGGCCTAAAGTGGCTCTGGGAGAGCTGGGGAGGGACTGGGGACAAGGGATGGAGGGACAGGACAAGCAGGAATGGGTTCCTAGTGCCAGAGGGCAGGGCTGGATGGGATACTGGGAATTAGGAATTGTTCCCTGGCAGGGTGGGCAGGCCCTGGCACACGGTGCCCAGAGCAGCTGTGGCTGCCCCTGGATCCCTGGCAGTGCCCAAGGCCAGGCTGGATGGTGGAAGTTGTCCCTGCCTATGGCAGGGGGTGGAACTTTGTGTCTTTAAGGTCCCTCACAAGCCAAACCATGCTGGATTCTGTTACTCTGATTGGTCTGCAAGTGTTTTTTCTTGAGCTATTCTATGCTACCCCACTCCTGGCAGGTGAAACACATTTAATAAATAAAACACACACTTCCCCAGCTGCCATCCTCCAGAAAGACAGGAGAAGGGTCTGTCTTGGGGGCATACTCTCCAAGCCCACAAAGCACGTGCAGCCATTTCAGGGGCTCTCCCTGGTCACAAAAGCAGCCTGGCCAACTCTGAACTGGGCTGAGCAGCTCCAATTACCCAAAGTCATTCTTGCTTCCAAGCCTTGAGGAGAGAGCAGGAGCTGGGTGACGGGAGACAAACGGGCGAGTGCACAGACCAGTGTTTAAACAAAGGAACCCCAGCTCTTTCCTGGAATAGCAACATTTTGATGTCTCCAATCCTCTGACACCGGTCTCATAAAGGCAGTAACATAAACCATGTGCTGGGGGCTGATTTTCTGAGGGCCAGCCCGCTCTCATTGTGTGCTTCATTACAGGCCAAAGGCGACATGAAACACCATCCGCCGCGGCCGGGAGTTGAACACTGGAGTTAAACACTGCCTCTGTTCAGAGCAGCAACACTCAATTAAACAGCATTTCTCATGCTCTGCACCCTCCATTGTGGCTGTGTTTAAGGGGAATAATGGGAGCACTGACCTATATTGCGCTTCTTGTTATCGATGGAGATGAAGCGCACGCAGGGATTATCGGCGATGTAGCGAGCGGCCCAGGGGACACCAATCCCCGTGCCAGCCTCATAAAACAGTCCCAGGGCATAACGGGATGAGTAGCTCACAGATTCCAGTTGCTGCTTTTGACTTTCATTAATTACTGTGAAAAGAGAGGAAAAATTAAATAAATAAAAAAAGGGAAAAGGAAATCAGACAATCCCTCTCCGCTCAGAACATTAAATATGGGAATGCTGCGGTTAAGCTGATTATTCCTTCCTGAAAATGACCAGACTGCTAAAACTAAGAATTTAATATTAAGCCCAGTGCTTTGTAGTTTTTTTCTGGTTTGGGGGTTTTCCTGTTTTTTTGGTTTTTTTTTCTGGGACACCTCTTCATGAAGTTTTAATGGTGCATTATGTGGAGTGTGTCCCTCCCCCAGCTGCTGGGGGTTCATCACCCAGCTCTCCCTTCTAACTTGAAATTTTGATGATTTTGGTGACTTTTTGCTTCAAATCTTGTCTCAAAGGGTGAATAAACAGCAATAAAATGCTTGGGTTGCCTCAAGGACATCAAGTAAATGGTCCTATGGCTCGACAAGTACCAAAATGATTTCACATATCAACAAAATGAACTCAGAGCCTCTTGAACCTCTGGGGAGAAGAGCCCTGTGACTTCTGTGCTGCAATTCAAATGACTGAAGAAAACCACACTTCAGCCTGCAAAAGGTTTGTAGTGAAGTTCAGCTCCTTCAGCTGAAGGAATTTTAAAGCAGCTTGGAAAATTTCAGAGCAAGCATGAATCCTAATTCCTTCCTACAATTAACTCTTCTATCTTCTAATTACAGCAAGATCTGCTTTTTTGCTGCAATTTTGTAATCTTCATAAAAAGCTGCACAAAGTAGCATTAGCCCCATGGTGAGCATTCAAATACTATTTAATTTCATGCCACAGGGAAATCCACCAGCTTGGCTAATTGTGGAGTTCAGTCCCATGTCTCTCCTCCTGTGACTGGACGGATGTCCAAGGCTCCTGGAGCTGGAGCAGCACATGCAGAGACAACAGCTCAGCTGATGTTGCATGAAGAAAGGAACAGCTCACCCCACAATGGGGCAGGCTCACCAAACTCATGGCACAGGATTGTATCCTGCCAGCTCTCCCAGCTGAGGGGCTCCTGGTGGGCCTCCCCCACCAGCCTGATCTAATGCCCAGCACACCAGAGGATCACAAGTCAGATTCTGTCACAGGCATCTTTATGAAAAATCCTTTCCTTAGGATTTTTCCTCCTGAGAAGCTGTGAGGCCTCAGGAACAAAATGTAAACATTGATTATCTGCTGCTGTGGAATGCAACAGGTGCATCTGTGATTGGCCCATGTTGGTTGTTTCTAATTAATGGCCAATCACAGTCAGCTGGCTCAGACACAGAGCCCAAGCCACAACCCTTTGTTATCTTTCCTTCCTATTCTATTCTTAGCTAGCCTTCTGATGAAACCTTTTCTTCTATTCTTTTAGTATAGTTTTCATGTAATATATATCATAAAATAATAAATCAAGCCTTCTGAAACATGGAGTCAGATCCTCGTCTCTTCCCCAATCCAAGAGCCCCTGTGAACACCGTCACAAGATTCCACTTCAAATCCCACCAGAAACCCACCCTGAAATGTCCCCAAGGGGAAAAAAACCTGAAAAAACTTGGGGTGTTTTTTCACACATTTTCCCCATAAATTTGCTGGGGAACAGAGAAATTGAGAGAGCAGAAAGAAGCAGTGACCAAGGCACAAAACCTGGGGAGAGGAAAGGAGGAGAAACAGGCATCTGTAGGTGGTGGTGGAGGATGCAGGACTGGCTGAGCATGAAGGGCTTTGAAGAAGCTCCCTTTGCCTCTCCAGTTCTCCCTCTGAGAAGGAGCTGAGGGGTGCAGCTGCCTCTCACCCTGCACTAGATCTTCCCAAGAAGGATTTACCCCAAGGTCACTCTGCTTTCTTCCTCCCCTGGGACCCACCCAGGGCTCCTGGGTGCCATGCCAAAGGCCCAGAGCAGCCTGGCACACCCATGGCAGGGCTCTGGCTTCCATCCCAAATTTCTGTGCTGCTCAAAGGCTGACCCAGGCTCCTCAGGCCTGTCTCGCCTCCATCCTCTTCCACAGCTTCCCTGCAGCTCCTGCAGCCCTCAGGACAGGGGGATGGATTCACATTCATGGGGATGGATTTCTTGGCTTGGAGGGGAGGCAGGGATTAAGCAGGGCTGTGGGGCAGGAAAGGATGCCAGAAGGAGAGGATCTTGCCCATCCCTCCCTGCTGGAAGTGTTCCCTGGCCTAAATTCCTGAGCTTAATGTGGTGCCAGCACCCAGGAACATCCAGGGCTCTCCTCCAAGCAGCAGCAGAGATTTCCCTGGGGCTTGTCCCAGCTGAGCCAGGGCACAGAGCTGCTGCTGGACACATAAACCCAGCCCAGGGGACAGATCCCACACAGAACCCTCCCTCTGTCCCCTCTCAGGAAGGAGCTGGGCCCAGCTGGGCCCCCAAATGTCCATCACCACTTTCTTACAGCCACCACAAATAACCACACTGCATTGCACATCCTTGCTGTGCTCCAAAAGAATAGAAAAGTCCTATAAGCAAGCAAATGTAAAGTAAAATCCCATCTAGAGCACCACACTTTGTCCAGGTTGCTCTGGCTACTCCTTTTCCCTTGGGGAAAGGAACATAAACAAGACCTCCTCCAAATTCCATGCAATGGAGCTGAGATTCTCTGCTCCTCAGGGTGGGAATCTGCTCCGGGTTTGTTACAGGGAACCCCTGAGCAGGTACAACCTTCACAACACTCAGTGCTGCCGGAGCTGGGGTGGCCAGCTGACTCTGCAGCACCTGGTTTGAGAGCCACCCTGTCCTTATGGAGCTGCCTTCAGGAGGTGTCAGAGGTCACCAGGATGTCTCTGGGGTTGAACAGCCCCACGTTGGGCACCAAAATATTGGAATTAAATCCCAATATTGCCGAATGGAACGTGCCTGGGCTCGTCTGACCCTTGCTGCTTGACCAAGGGTGGCAGCTGTGGTGGCTTCACCTCAGAGACACCTTTGGCTGGCTGGATGTGTGGTGTTTCACTCCAGAGACACCTTTAGCTGGCTGGATGCTGCAGCTGGGTGCTTGGGACAAGTCCAGGCAAGCAGGAGCTCAGGTTTACCTCTGGTGGAAAGGCTTTAGGGGATGGTGAAGGAAAAAGGAGTTGGGTTCTGCTGGAGGGTTTGGATCCAGAGCTTTATTGCTAGCACTCAGGCCTCAGAATGCAGCAACAGCTCCAACAGAACCAAGAACCGCGTGGTTGCAGGGTGTTTTAACCCCAGGGAGAGGGGGAGGGAAGGGGTAGGGATGCCACCAACCAGGTAAGGGGGGCGAAGTCTCAGGGAACAAATGACACCTGGATGGCCCAACGTCCCTCCAGGACTGAGAGGCATCTTTTGAACTTTGCTGATTACACAGCCCCTTTCTGGAATGCCAAGATTGAGGGACAGCACTCAGCAGGGGCAAGGGAGGGGATGGGAGAGGTTGTTGGCACACCTAGGGAAAGAACCAGGATAACTGAAACAGGAGATTACACCACACTGCAACAAGGATGGATGCTGGATAGCTGGATTGAGGATAAACTGAGATTTTTTCAGGTGTAAACAGGCCCCTGAAGGTGGTGCTTGGCCAGGGGATGATGGGGAAGTGCAGGATGGAAGGAGACCAGCTCAGCTGGGCAGGCCAGGACAGCAGAGAAGAGGGAAGGGAGGCAGCTCCAGAGCTGAGACCTCCCAGACCCAAGGGCTGTAACCAGCCAGGGCAGCTCATTCTCATGGCCAGGGAAGGAACAGCTTGGGGAAGAAGTGACTTTTCCAAGCCTTGGGGAGATGGATAACAGCCAGGCTGAGGACGGGCTGCAGTGCCCAGCACCTGCAGGTGTTTGGGGACAGTGACAGGCTGCTCACCTGGTGACATATGAACCCCAGAGGAGCTCACACAGGATCCTTGAGGCTGGAAAATCCCTGCCAGCCCATGGAGCCCATCCTGTGCCCAGTGCCCACCTTGTCCCCAGCCCAGAGCACTGAGTGCCACCTCCAGCCCTTCCTGGGACACCTGCAGGATGGGGACTCCAAAGCTCCTGCCAAGGTCTGAGCACCCTTTCTGTGAAAAAAGGCTCCTGCAGACCCAGCCCTGCCCTGTCCCAGGCTAAGCCAGAGCTGGGAGGGAACCTGCAGACTGGCAGCAGGAGGGCCCTGGAGCCCTGGCCAGGCTCAGGGCAGCTGTCCCAGGTCACTGGGGCCACATCAGGGCATCCTTGGGCATGGGGATCCCCCAGCACCCCATCCCAGGGCTGCTCCCCTGGGGCTGCCTGGGGTTCTCTGTGCCCCAGCTGTGCCTCTGGTCTCTTTCTGACCACACCAAAAACCAGAACTGACTAAAACCCATCATCCCCAGCAGTCAGAGTTACACCCCAAAATTTGAAAGTTCATTAATTCAATTACTGACATGTGTTTGCCAACTAATTTCCTTCGCTACTGCTTAGGTTCTTAAAAAAAAGGTCTGTGGTTCACTGAGTTCTGAGCAGCTGTGCATTTACCAAATGGAGGAAGTTTTTATAGCTTGAGAAGACAGGCAAGAAAGTGACGTCAAATTTGAAATCCAGCAGCTACAAAAAAAGCTGAGCTATGTGCAAAAACAAAGCTAAGAGTTGTAGGATTGAGGTTTTTCCCCTGCTCCATCCATTATGCATTTCAGCAAGGCCAACAAGTTGATCTAAGGACATGGAGAGAACCTTCATTTTGAATTTCCATACTTTTATTGGTTCAAATGAAAACCAGACTGTTGTTTTAATGCTGGGTATGAAACCACAAAATAACTATTAACTTTTCCCCTTCCAACAAAAACGGTTACGATGATTTTAATAACATTTTGGAAATAAAAAACAACAAAACAACCCAAGCTTTCAGAACACAGTATTGCCCAGCATAGAGCCATAGTGATATTTTTAAAGCAATGCATGAAGACATGAAAATCTTGTATTTTCCACTGCAAGACTCAGCTCCAGCTGCACTGTGAGCCACTGAAGTGAGTGTCCTCTGGAGATTTCATCACATCAAAGCAAGGGCCATGTATACTTTATTTGCTGTTTCTGCAGACACTGACAGCAGAGTGGATTACTTATCTGTAACACTCAATAAATACAGCCAGGGCCTTTTATCTGCTGTTCCAGGGCTTTAATGTCACCTCGCTGCCTCGCTGGTGCTGTGGGAAGGAGAGGACACAGAGATGCCACCAGGGCCAAGGCTGGAGCTGGCAGGCTGGGAGCACGGCACCGTGCCATGCAGGAGGGAGCCCAGCCTCCCACACAGAGCCAGGGAGGCAAAAATAAACCCAGCTGTGCTAAAACAGCCTGGAACTGACTGGGCTCATCAAGGTTTCACCCTGGGCTCTTTGCTCTTTTCTGCCAGAAAGCGCAGGAGGAGGTTGCAACATCACGGAATCACAGACTGGTTTGTGTTGGAAGGGACCTTAAAAATCATCTCTGCCATGGCAGGGACACCTTCCACTATCCCAAGCTCCATCCAGCCTGGCCTTGGGCACTGCCAGGGATCCAGGGGCAGCCACAGCTGTGCCAGGGCCTGCCCACCCTGCTCGGAACAATTCCTAATTCCCAATATCCCATCCTTCCCTGCCCTCTGGCAGTGGGCAGACACCCTGCTCTGCAGAGAGGCACAGCTGCATCCCTCACCACCAGCTCCTGGCAATTCTCACAGAATCCAGCAAGGACTGGGCTCCCTGCTGCACCTTTGAGCAAGAACCACCAAGGCTCAGTGCAGGACTCAGGGGGCTGAAACCACGTCAGAACTGCAGGGAACACCAGATGCTGCCATGTGAGAGGTATTTAAAACACCACTTGTTTTGGAAAGTTTCACTATTGCTAATTCAGCACGGCTAAAAGCTTGTGGGGACCGTGTCCCCATGAAGTCACCCCATGACATCAGAGCTCAGCTGGCACGCCAGGAGCCAGCTCCTGCATGACCCCAAGGGTGTGTGGGCAAATTTGGGCAAAGAAACCAAGATCCTGCTTTAAAGGCTTCCAGGGATGAGAGGGAAAAGCCTCATTTTGTCTCACCAGCTGAGTGGCAGAGGGGATTTTGCATCCTGACAATCAGCAGCTCCAAAAAAGGGTGACAAACAGCCAGAACTATCTTCTGCTTTAGTGCACAGCAGCCACTGCCTAGAATGCTCAAAATCACTTATTAAGGTATTGCCAAGGTGACTAAATCTAGAGCTAATAGACATGACCAGCCACCAAAGCAGTAAGGATAAAAAAAACCCCTTTGGCAGTACTTGAAGGAATGAAAGTGCTGTAAAAACTGCAAAATATGAGGATGCTGGACTTTTTACTTCAGGAGAAGATGGCTCTTTTTCAACTTAACTTCTTTCACTTCTTAAAATTTCTTATTCTAATAATTCCATTTTGATGGGAATAGCATTAGGGCCTGGCTTGAACTTTGTGACTTTGTCACTGCCTAGCCACCCTGCAGCTTCCTCCACCTTCTTCATTTCTTCTCCCATTTTATTTCAGTGACCACCTGCCTCTCTCACAGCTATGCCCTCAACAACCCCACCACTGACCCTGTGCCCCAAGAGGTTTTGTGGCTTCCTTAGCCTGCTTTGCTTAAGATTTTAGTTGCAGCAAATCCCCACACATCACCCAGACCCTGCTGGTGGCAGGGCATCTGTGAGTGCCCAGTGACCACCACCACTCTGAAAGCTGAAAAGGAAACTGTGGTTAAACGGCTGCAAAGATATTTTCAGCTCAGGTATCAGGCTGAGATTCACCCAGCAGAATGGACAGCTCAGATGGTATCTGCAGGGACAGTTTAATATCACAGCTCTGCTCAGGAGGTGACTTGGGCTGGCGCGTTATCACAGCATTCATGCACACACAAAGCCTGCTTGGATGGGCACCTCTCCTTGCCCAGCAGGGACCTCTCCCGCTGCTCTCCAGAGGCAGGAGCTGCTGCCCTGAGCTCTGCAGCTGTGTGGGGACAGAGGACAGGCCCTGCAGGCCAGGCCCTCAGCAGTGGCCATGCCACTGGCCCTGTGCCACCACCGCGCTGGCCGCAGCCCATTCCTGCTGCTGCTCTGCGTGGGAGGGAGCAGAGGTTATGAGAAAGGCTCCACTTCTAATCCAGCTTCCTTATCAAACAGCTCAGAAGTTTGTTGGGTTGTTTTTTTTTTTATTTTTAAAAAGGCAGTGTAACAGTTAAAGCCGGCCATGGCTATGTCTGCACTGAAATGGTCACTAAATGCAGTTATTGCTGTGATATTCTTCCCACTGCTGGAATAATCCTGCTCACCTCTGTGCGTGTGTGTGCAACAAAAAGGATTAATTACTAAATAATTACTTCAAATCACAGCAGCCCTGGCTCACTTGGCACAAAGCTTTGTTATCTCAAGTCTGTGGCACATGAAGGAAAGGCACATTTAGAAATATAGATGATGTAAAGGAAGAGATGCTGGGGGAGAAAAAGGCAGCACAACTGAGTTTTTTTTATGAAGTTCTTATTTTGAGAACTAAGCTTGGGTAACTGTCCATCAGCTGCTCTGGATGAGATGATTAGGAATTCACAGAATCACAGGAGAGGTGGGGCTGAAGGGACCTCTGGAGATGATCCAGTGCAGACAGGGTCACCTGGAGCAGGTGACACAGCAGCACCTCCAGGTGAGACTGGGATGAATCCAGAGAGGGAGACCCCACACCTTCCCTGGGCAGCTCTTCCACCCTCATGGAAAAAAGTTCTGCCTCCTGTTGAGGTGGAACTCCCTCTGTTTATGGCCATTGTTCCTTGTCCTCAGTATCTCACTCAGTATTAAACTAAAACCTTGCATTTTCACAAGAAACATTTCCATTCATCTTCTGCTCAACCACACGAGTTCAAGTTCTGAACCACCAGAGAAATGGAACTGCTCCTTTCCTAGAACAGGGGGCAAAGCTGGCACAGGGGCTGGGAGCCACCCACTCCTGTCTCCTGGAGGATGGGAAAAAAAAAAAAATAAAAAAGAAAAGAGGAGGGATGAGGAACTAGGGGAGAAACTCAGTGGCATCTTCGCCAAACACTTCAATGCTCAACTCATACTTAAAAAAACATAACAACAAAACAGCTCCGATCTCCAAAGCAATCATATTTTTGTTACTTTTAATAGACAATTCAATTTTTAAATCTGGCAAAGCAATAATATTTTTTGTTGCTTTTAACAGACAATTCAATTTTCAAATTTGGCAAACCACTATCCTTATCCCCAATTCCATATTTTTACCCTGCATTACACACAGCTCCACACTGCTCTCTCCACCCAGCATGCTCACTCTCAGGTGGGTTTAATGCACATGCTGACATCACATTCACATTTCCTTGTGTGTGTATTCATGAAAAAAATAACTTTTCAGCCTGGTTATTGGGAGGGCTGAGCTGTGAGGGCAGAGGCTGAATCTCAACCCAAAATCTGGTCGTGCAATGCCCACACACCACAGCATGGAAATGCAGCTCCCTGTGGGTTATTGCAGACATGGTTTTGATCCAAAATTAATGACAAGTTGAAAATGTGAACCTCTGCTAAGCTTCCACCCTGGGAAGAACAGGATGTGACATTTATAAGCAAGCAGAACTAAAGGAGAAGACAATAACTGAGTGTTTCTCACCACCCAAACCCTTCCTGTGGTTACAGCACAACCTGCCTGGGGAAAGGAAGCCAGTCCTGTCATGGTTCTAAATGCCCACATTTCAGAAATTTCTTCCAGTTTGGTTTGGCTGTGCAGCCTCCAGTACAGAGTAACTCCTTCCAGCAAGGAATTCAGAACCCCAGAATTTTCCAGGAGATTTTGGGCATGCCTGGAAATTAGATTCACTCAGAAAGAACCCTGAGAAATTAGTCAATAAAGCTCAAATAAAAAATAAAGGCTCAAATAAAAAATAAAATGCATGTGTGCACTCCAGTTCCTGCTTTGTAAGCATTCAGAGGGAGATGCTGATGATACACATGGCAGATTAGCAGGACTGCAAATCTATTTCCATACAAAACCACATTTTTAGTGTGTTATTCTCACAGAGCCCACTAATTCCTGTAGCTGGATGTTGACAGAAACCAAAGACATCTTAAGAAAATCTGATTTATTCAGGGATCTCTACATAGATGTAAGACCTTACCTTCGAGGTAAGAGACTTGGAAAAGCCTGGCTATAAAAAATAAAGCTCATTGTCACATTTCCCCCGGATTAATCTGCAAATTAATTTGCAGAAGTTACTCTGTAACTTGATGTAGGAAGGAAGCTCCTCTAAGTCCTCTGTAATGACAGGGCACAGCAGGAAGATGAAACTGGATTAATTTGCAAATTAAGCTTCCTTCCTACATCAAGTTCCAAAGTACTCCACGCAGTTCTGGTACTCTCTGGTGCCAAAACGTAAAAGCTCATTACTTACATAATCACCATCATAAAACATTTAGCAAATAACTTCTTCACCTACTGTACACACAGCATTGAGCTGAATAATAAAGCCAGGAGGATTTATTTTCTTTAAATATTCCACCAGTTGCTGAAATAGCATTAAAAGCTTTTCAAGGCAACCAAGCAAGAGGTTGGAATATTGCTCCGCGCTGTGACTCAGGCAGAAGAAACACATCAATAAATTGAATTAGATCTGCCTGATGTTTGTGGTTTCTGTAGGGCTGGGACACAGCAACTGGGATTCTCCCACAAGGTCCCAGGGAAGGCAGACTCCTGGAAACCCTTCCCTGTTTCCCCTGGAACACCTTCCCCCGTAAAGCAATACCAGGCAGTGCAGTGCAGCTCCACAATATCAGACTCCAAAGCTATTTCCATTTAAATAAGAACTGGAGGAAAATGCTTTCAGGCATTAATTATTGAGGAAGGATTCAGCTGGCCTCTGGAAATTTCCACTTAAGAGGAGATATTAACATATTTTCTTCACTTTTTAAAGTGCATCTGGTTCCTTACCAGGAGGATGCACAAGCAAGGAGTACAGGGTAGAGCTGTGCACATAAAAAGTCAAAGAAATTGCATTTAACTTTGAAAAGAACCCCCTTGGGGTGACTTGTAGGGGATTTTCCCCCCCATTCAGGCCAGACTAGTAACTTTCAGTACTACCTCTAGTTGGACCTCTGCTTTTGGAAAGGCAGAGCTGGAGAGGAAGGCACAGCCAAGAAGGGTTTTGCTGCCATCCCCTCCTCCCTGGCTGTCCAGCTGTGCTTCCCATGAGGATTTTACTGCTAAGGAAAGGCTGTGTTAAATACTGAAGGGTCTGTCTGCTGCCTCACTTAGTTAAGAAAAATGCTTGCTGGGGAGCTGAATGACCTTGCACATCTGTAGGGAATTTCTGGATGTCTGTCCTACTGCTCATTCTCAGCATTAAGCTTTGTTTTCTCAATTCATCATAAACAGCCTCCCCTTTTTTGATATTATTAATGACTGTGAGCTTCTATCTGTCACACAATTTAGCTGAAATGCTTCCAGGCTGCTTCTCCTCCTTCCAGGGGTTTGGCCTGGAGTTGTCTCTGTATTTTACCATCCTCAGATGGGTCCTCTACCAGCTCTGCTCATTTCCATCCCCTCCTGAGCAGAACCTCAGTGATGCTGATGGGGATTTTGCAATACCTTGAAGTACTGGGGCAAATCTTAGACCATCCTCTTCCTGTTCGGAATCCTATTGTTTATATATTTTTATATTTTTATATATTTTATATATAAAAATAAATAAAAATATTTGTAAATATATTTATATATGTAAATATATAAATATTATTTATTCCTATATTTATTTATTCCCCAGATCCTCCCTTTTGATCAGGCTTAGACAAAAAATTAACAAATTAAGAGTAAGACAAGTCTTGAATGGTTTTTTTTGTTGTTGTTTTGTAAGCATTGTATTTTACCATCTGTATTTTACAGATTCTCTAAAATACAGATGTCTCTGTATTTTACCATCCTCAGATGGGTCCTCTACCAGCTCTGCTCATTTCCATCCCCTCCTGAGCAGAACCTCAGTGATGCTGATGGGGATTTTGCAATACCTTGAAGTACTGGGGCAAATCTTAGACCATCCTCTTCCTGTTCAGATTCCTATTATTTATATATTAATATATTAATATATTAATTTATTAATTTATTTCTATATAAATATAAAATAATATTTATTTATATAAATATATAAACAAATATATAAATATTATTATGTATTATATATAAAATATTTATATGTGTATTATATATTTATATTATATATAAATAAATATATAAATATTATTTATTCCTATGTTTATATATGCCCCAGATCCTCCCTTTGGAACTAGTTTAGACAAAAAATTAACAAATTAGGAGTAGGACAAGTCTTGAATGCTTTTTTGGTTACTTAACAGTAAGACATTTATGGTCTCTTCAGATAGATGCATCAAAAAGGTGTTTGATGGTTTATAATGTTCTGTGCTTGAATTAAAACCTGATTAGTAAATTTGCAATACCTTGAAGTAAGTTGGACACCTCACTTCTCCAAGAGATGCAAGCCATGATGGTACAAAAAAACCCAGAATTTAGTATGGATTTCTTTCATTAAATCTGCAAAGAATGATCCCCTTTATGGAGGTGATTCCTGACAGGAAATACCTTATCAGCTGTCCAATCTATCCTGCTTCCACCACAGGAAACCACAGAGCAGTATGAAAGCAAAGAAAGGGGAAAAAAATGCTGCACAAAACAAATCCCAAAGAGAAAAGGGGTTTGAAAAGGGGTTTCTTAGTGTGAAAGGCTGGGAGAGCTGGGATTGTTCAGCTGGAGAGGAGAAGCTTTGGGGTGACCAAATTGTGACCTTCCAGTGCTTGGAGGAGCCAACAAAAAAGGAGGAGACTCATTACAAGCGCCTGGACAAGGGGGAATGGCTTCAAACTGGAATAAAGCAGGGCTGGATGGGATATTGGGAATTAGGAATTGTTCCCTGGCAGGGTGGGCAGGCCCTGGCACAGCTGTGGCTGCCCCTGGATCCCTGGCAGTGCCCAAGGCCAGGCTGGAGCAGCCTGGGACAGTGCGAGGTGTCCCTGCCATGGCAGGGGTGGCACTTGGATGGGCTTTGAGGTCCTTTCCAACTCATGATTCTATTCCTGAAGCCCCCAGGAGGGCAGAGCTGCAGCAAGAATATTTTTCCCCATCTGATGAAGTTCTGTGCTCTCTCTTGGATGGGTGAGCTGAAACCTCACTAAATACCAAATCCCACTGCTCATTCATTCCACCTGCTGTGGAATGTGTCTAAGACAAAAGGATCAGGATGACAAAGTCACCAGTGAGAAAGGGGGAAAGGCACTGACACAGGGACATGCCAGTGGTGCTAGAAAATTCATGACAAATCACACACAAATATTTGCAATATAAAAAAAAAAACAAACCCTAAATTATATTTGGAGGAAGTCTGTGATTTTCTACTGTTGGGAGAAATCTCATCACGAGCTGAAACACTGAATCCATTTAAATGTAATTTAAACTCCCAATGTGGCTTTCAAGCTTCCAGAGGCATACAAATGATGTCAGAGGGTAAATTCTCATCCTGCTAAGACAGAGCCAAGAGAACTCAGTCTGGTTGGTCAACACCTGTAAGACAAGCAGGAGGGAGGGGCAGCAAGTTTAAAGGGAAGAAAAAGGGGGAAAAGGCAGAGAGGTGACACAAGGCAAAGACACTCATTTCCCTCCTCATCACCAGAGAAAACAAAGATTTGCTTCATACAATCCACCACAACTCTGTCTGTGCAAACACAGGGCTCCACTACCTGGCACTAGCAGCTTTTTGTGATTATCTTTCAATATATTTATATATCTATATAAAAATCATATAGATATATATTTATATTTATATTTATATTTATATTTATATTTATATTTATATTTATATTTATATTTATAATATATACAAACACAGAACATTTATATATTATATACACAAATTAAAAATTATTTTTATATATATATATATATACAAACACAGAACTCCACTACCTGGCACTAGCAGCTTTTTGTGATTATATTTATATATTTTATATTAATATATATTTATATATAATATATGTAAAAACAGAACATTTATACACATAAATACATATTATATATATATATATATATACACACAAACACAGAACTCCACTACCTGGCACTAGAAGCTTTTTGTGATTGTCTTTATATATAATCATACATATATATTATTATATATAAAGATTTATATATATTTATATAAATATATATAATATATAAATATATATTTATATATAGTATATATACAAACACAGAACATTTCTATATTATATATATAAATAAATATATATTTTAATATATTATATATATATATATTCAGAACTCCATCACCTGGCACTAGAAGCTTTTTGTGATTGTTGTTATATATAATCATACATATATATGATTATATATAAAGATTTATATATATATATTATATAATCTCATATATATAATATATAATCACATATCTATATATAAATACATATATATCTATATCTATCTATCTATCTATATATCTATCTATATATATATATATAATCTTTATATATAATCATATCCAAAAGTTCCCTGTCCCATCCTTTACTTCACCCTAAACACTTTATTTTTGTGCCTTTCTGCCTTACCAGTATTTCAGGGAGTTAAGGGGAAGGAAATAAAGCCATAAAGTGTATTCTTCCAAGAGGAAAATACAACTTTACTGAAGAGAAAAGTTGTTATAAAACCTAGTAGCTAATGAGGAAGTTTATTTTTAGGAGGTTTCTGCACTGTAATAATTAGTCCAGGAGAATCTGGGACACACAATTTCAGGGATCCTCATCCTGAGACAAAGCTACATAACACTGGAGCATCTCAGGGCTGGGGATCTTTATAATCACCTCAGAAACATCTACACATCCAAATTCAGATGGAATTTAAAGTCTAACATTCATAACATTGTGTACAGGATGATAATAATAAAAAAAAATCAAATCCATTTACTTTCATCTGAGAATTATCTCAGCAGTCTTACAAAGCAAATCCTCTTGCTGGGGAAGAAGAAGGTTTTGGACAATGGAAAATGCCAGCCTGGACAGACATTTCCTGCAGGAAGAAATTCTCACCCATCAGATCTTTCACCCTTTACATGACTCTCATCTCCTCTAAGAATGGCCCTGACAAACCTTTCCTTTTTTGAACCCACACCAAGTTCTGCTGGGTTTCATAGGAGCTACCCGAACTGTGAAAAACACAATAAACCTCCTCAGAGAAATCAAGAGACAGAAATCAGGGGTATAAAATGTCACTTGGGATCACACACGCCACACTGACACAGAGCACACATGAAATTTGGGGCTTTTGTTTTATTCTGGGTGGTTTTTAATCAAATAAGTTGTGGCCAGATTTCTTTCTAGGTTTTATTTTGCTGCTCTTTCTTTGCCTTTTTGGTTTTTTTTTTGTTCCCTGCAGCTGAATTAGTTCTAGACTTTCTGAGCCCTTCCTGCCAGAAGTTCTAATAAAGCAAAGACTGAAAAGCTGAAACAAACAGTTTTATCCTTCTGCTATTTTTAGAAGCCCATTTGAATTCTTATGTGCATATTTCAGTAACTAAAAGGGCAAGGGAGAGGGGAAAAACATAATTTCTGCTGTGTTCCAGCAGCAGAAGAATCTAAAGTGGATACAAAGTGAGAGAAAAGGGAAAAAACTGGGACTGGATAAAGGAGCAGGGAAAGAAGCAAAAGGGCAGATGAGAAAACCAAGGCAGTTTGTGCAGAGGAAAAATAACATTAAATGCAAGGCAACAGGACAGGAGGAAAAGACAACAGAAAACTGAGTAGGGGCAACAGATTTTCAAATAAAAAAAGTTCAAGGAAAATAAGGAAAAGTGTCAAACTTTTAGGGAACAGTTTTCAAAAAGCAAGTGAAAGATGAATCAAGGGAAACCCAACTAAAGGAGGAAAACACAGAACTGAGGTTTCCAGAGAGAGGCAGCCCAGAAGGAAGGCTCACATAATAACTGGGATTAACAGGCACTTCTGCCAGATGTTCTGTCTCCCTGAACTCAGCAGGAACAATGGGATGGCTCCCCTTACTGAACTGGCAAGGAGTTTTATTTTGGGTTACACACTTCAAGAATTCCAGTTGCCTTGGCCGGTGCAGAATGCCTGAAAGTCTCTTTAAAGATTTCCACTGCCACTGCTGAAAAGAAGCATCCAGAGAGATGCTGCTCTCCTCCCAGATATGCTCTGTGGGTTTTATTTACTCTTCTGAACAGCAGAACCGTAACACATCTCTCCATCAAAAGCAGAATAGCTGAAAGTCCCTATAATAACCTAAAAAGTTGCTGTATTCTGTAACTGAATGCTCAGCCCCAAGCAAGCTCAGAGCTCATTCCACCTTTTCAGAAAAGGCTGAGACAACACACAATCCAACCTGGAAAATTATTCAGGCCCACCAGGAGCTCAGAGATGCTAAAATACACTAAAAACACAATAAATGCAGAAATTTTCAAGGCCAGCTTGAACAGAGCAACCAGCTCTTGTGGAAAGTGTCCCTGCCCCATGGTAGGGGGATGATTTTTAAGGTCCCTTCCAACCCAACCATCCTGTGATTCTCTGATCCTGTGAAATGGGTGAGGAGCTGCCAGTGGGTATTTTTAGTGGGCTCCTGCAGAGATGGGTAAGAAATTTTAAAAATGCACAAACAATTAAGTAAATGTCAATGGGAAGTTACTAATGGCACAAAGTGGGCAGCCCTGCAGGATCTGTACCTTCCATGCAGGAAGCTGGAGTAGCAAAAGAAGCTGGAGCTTAAATTTCATCCTGAAATGACAAATTCTGACCTTAAAAAGGAGCTGGAGGAAAAAAAGTTGTCTGGGAGATGGGATAATTAAGGAGGCTCAGCACTTCTCTGGACAGAGAATTCCCACCTCTAAGAGGATCAGAAAAACACTTCAAGAGGCAACAACTGGAAAGGAAAGTTTTCAGAAACAGGTGGTTCACTACCAGGTGTTCCATCTTTGAGGGTTTCTGCAAACCCTGAATGTGATTTATTGTCATCTGAGAGACCAGGCTCCACTCAGAATGGGAAGGGAGGGATGGCCTGTGGAGGGCAGGGAAAAGACACTGACTGAACAATCTTCCAAACTTTAAACCATCTGTGAGACCTGTGCAAAGTCTCTCCTGCCATCTCAGCAGCCCAGAGAGAGCTGGGAAAGGACTTTTCCTATGGGAATGGAGTGACAGGACAAGGGGGAATGGCCTCAAGTGAAGAAGGGAAGGTTGAAAGTAGATATTAGGTTTAGATTAGATATCAAGAAGTAGTTCTTTACCCTGCAGGCTTGGGGGGAGCACCATCTCTCCTTCCCCAGCCTGGATGGGAGCCAAGACCCAAACAGAACATCCCCAGCCTAAGGTAGCCCAGGGACTCCCTCAGCCCTGTCAGCAATTCTGATCCTTCCTGCAGCACAGCAGGAAACACAGAGATCCATCCCTGATGTATATATACAATATATAATGATGTATTTATATGATATATATAATATAATACAGAGACATCACAGCCTTGATGGGTTGGCCAGGGGCTGAGCCAGGCACAGAGAGCTTCAGGCAGGACAGACAGGGCAGGAGGCACTGGGAGCACTGGGAGCACTGGGAGCACTGGGAGAACTGGGAAAATTGGGAGCATTGGGAGCATTGGGAGCACTGGGAACACTGGGAGCATTGGGAGCACTGGGAACACGGGGAGCACTGGGAGCACTGGGAGCATTCAGAGCACTGGGAGCACTGGGAGCACTGGGAGCACTGGGAGCACTAAGGGCACTGGGAGCACTGGGAGCGCTGGGAGCACTGGGAGCACTGGGAGCATTGGGAGCACTGGGAGCACTGGGAGCATTGGAAGCACTGGGAGCACTGGGAGCACTGAGGGCACTGGGAACATTGGGAGCACTGGGAGCACTGGGAGCACTGGGAGCATTCAGAGCACTGGGAACACTGGGGGAACTGGGAGCACTGGGAGCATTGGGAGCACTGGGAGCATTCAGAGCATTGGGAGCACTGGGAGCACTGGGAGCACTGGGAGGATTGGGAGCACTGGGAGCACTGGGAGCACTGGGAACACTGGGAGCACTGGGAACACTGGGAGCATTCAGAGCACTGGGAGCATTCAGAGCACTGGGAGCACTGGGAGCACTGGGAGTACTGGGAGCACTGGGAGCACTGGAAGCATTGGGAGCACTGGGAGCACTGGGAGCACTGGGAGCATTGGGAGCATTCAGAGCACTGGGAGTACTGGGAGCACTGGGAACATTGGGAGCACTGGGAGCACTGGGAGCACTGGGAGCACTGAGAGCACTGGGAGCACTGGGAGCACTGGGAGCACTAAGGGCACTGTGAGCATTGGAAGCACTGGAAGCACTGGGAGCACTGGAAGCACTGGGAGCACTGAGGGCACTGTGAGCACTGGGAGCACTGGGAGCACTGAGGGCACTGGGAGCACTGGGAGCATTCAGAGCATTGGGAGCACTGGGAGCACTGACCATCTTTCCCTTCTGACTTTTTCATTCCCCTCAACTCCTCTCACTAGCACAGAAAATACAATATTTAATTTCCCAGACATGGTCAAAGCAGCTCAGTGTTTAAGGTGGCTCTTTAACTCTGGATTAAAGAAACCCCAACAAAAATCAAACCAAAACCAAATCCCCCAGATGCTGCAGAATAAAACTGATACCACTGTAACCACATGAAAAATACTATCATGATAGCTGTAAAAACAGCATTTCCAGTTTTGAATAGTTGCATGATACAATCAAAGCTCTCTGATAAAAACTGCCAAAAATAAAAAAAAAAAACAACTCTTGAAGCCCCAGTCTCAATAACTAGTATTGAAAACTGCTTATTTTTGACAAATCCCTTCATTCTGTGGAACTCAGGATTGTCACAAAGGCCACAGAAACCCATTAAGTGAGTGGTCCAGGCTTCCAGGGTATTAGGTCTCTTCCTTGGATCAAGTTGTATATGCCTAAATATAATCCAGAATAAGCAGCTAAATGTTATCACATTCATGGTAAGTAACAGCAGAGCTTTTCAACTTAAATAGCCAACCCCAAAAGAGGAAACTTCTTCTGGAGGAATGAAAACACCAGGAAAACCTTGTTGAGTCTCAGAGCACAGGTTCTGGTCCTACAGAAATCTCTGAAGAGATTCAGAAGGGAAAATGAATTACAGCTCAGTCCTTTCTGCAGGACACTGAAGGGATTTTCTCACCTGATTGACCAGAAAAAAAACCAGATCAACCAAAAAACCCACATAACACAACAAAGAAATCCTGTCCAGTTATCTGGAAACAAATTCTTTCCAAAAACCATGTCCTGCTCTGCTCTGTTAGCTCATCCATAATGCACTTCCCTCATTAAAAGATGTTATTCTGACTCTGGCCTTTGGCTGAAAACAGAGCACAGCACGACAAGTGCATCCTAAACATGTGGAGAAGTTGCAGTTTTGCTTGGCATTAACACACTGTCCCTTCCTACACTTGTGGTGATTTACAGGAAGGTTCTGACCAGGCAGGAATTCAAAAAGCCCCAGCCCTAAGTGAGGCTTTTTACTTTTCATCACACACACACACACACACACACACACACACACACACACAATCAGATACATCAGTATTCAAATTACAGAATGACCATCATGGATATTTCATGGTTAAAAATACCCCAAGCAATGCAGTCAACACCAGCCACTCCAATTGTTTACAGGACTGCAAACTCTTATTTTTATAAATAAAGATTTCATCTATATGATCAAAGAAAGATTTCTTTGCAGCTACACTATTTAAAAAAAAAAAATAGCTTTTCAAGTTCAGAAAACACTTAAAGAATGAAGCTTCCCTAGTCCAAGTCTCAGCCTGCAGCAGATTTTACAGTTGAGTAATAAACCCTTTTAAAACATGGTTTATTATGGAAATACTGTCAGAGCCCTAATGAAAGCAGGCGCCACAACAGCAGAGCTGCCTCTGCAACAAATGGGCTCTGCAGAGAACACCAGGCAGCCCCTGCCCTGCCCATGGGGGGCTTCCCTGCCATCCCACCCTTCCCTTTCCCTGGGATGGGATCCCTGGAACTGCAGCTCCAAGGTGCACACACCTCCTGCCATGCCACGGAATCACTGCAAAGTTAAAGAGGGATTTTAAACCAGACTTTAGGGTCTGAGGTTTAACTCAGATTTGGCTCAAAGAGATTGTGAAGAATTAAGATCCCGTCTCAGCAATATGTCATGATTTTCACTGAAATATCCTGGACTCACTAAAGGCAGTTTTGCCCACAGCTTCAGAGCCCAAGTTTTACTCAAAGTAAAGCAGAGAATCACCTGCTCACCAGGAAAAAAAATATTTTAAAAAAAGGGGAAAAAATGATGACAAGAATTTGGTATATGCTGGCAAAATGGATCAAGACTGAGAGTTTGATAAATGTAAAAAACACCTCAGCACCCCAGAAATTCAGAATCTGTGTAAAACACACTGAGGGCACCTATCCCAAGCAGGAATGTTCCCAGAGCCTCCCCTCCTTCTGCAGCCTTCCCTCCAGTTTTGACCATACCTTCAGAGCCCAAGTTTTACCCAAAGTAAATCAGAGAATCACCTGCTCATCAGGGAAAAAAAAAATTTAAAAAGGGGAAAAAAAGATGGATTATGACAAGAATTTGTTATATGCTGGCAAAATGGAGCAAGATAGAGAGTTTGATAAATGTGAAAAGCACCTCAGCACCCCAGAAATTCAAAATCTGGGTGTAAAACACACTGAGGGCACCTACTCCAAGCAGGAATGTTCCCAGAGCCTCCCCTCCTTCTGCAGCCTTCCCTCCAGTTTTGCCCACAGCTTGAGATTCCAAGTTTTACTCAAAGTAAATCAGAGAATCACCTGCTCACCAGGAAAAAAATATTTTAAAAAAAGGGGAAAAAATGATGACAAGAAATTGGTATATGCTGGCAAAATGGATCAAGACTGAGAGTTTGATAAATGTAAAAAACACCTCAGCACCCCAGAAATTCAGAATCTGTGTAAAACACACTGAGGGCACCTACTCTAAGCAGGAATGTTCCCAGAGCCTCCCCTCCTTCTGCAGCCTTCCCTCCAGTTTTGATCATACCTTCAGAGCCCAAGTTTTACCCAAAGTAAATCAGAGAATCACCTGCTCATCAGGGAAAAAAAAAATTTTAAAAAGGGGAAAAAATGATGGATTATGACAAGAATTTGTTATATGCTGGCAAAATGGATCAAGATAGAGAGTTTGATAAATGTAAAAAGCACCTCAGCACCCCAGAAATTCAAAATCTGGGTGTAAAACACACTGAGGGCACCTATTCCAAGCAGGAATATTCCCAGAGCCTCCCCTCCTTCTGCAGCCTTCCCTCCAGTTTTGCCCACAGCTTGAGATTACAAGTTTTACCAAAAGTAAATCAGAGAATCACCTGCTCATCAGGAAAAAAATATTTTAAAAAAGGGGAAAAACGACGCTTTATGACAAGAATTTGATATATGCTGGCAAAATGGATCAAGATTGAGAGAGTCTGGTAAATGTAAAAAGCACCTCAGCACCCTTCTATCAGAGAAATTCAGAATCTGTGTGTAAAACACACCGAGCACTGGGATATAAATATAAATATATATTTATTGACACTGAGGGCACCTATCCCAAGCAGGAATGTTCCCAGAGCACAGAGCCTCCCCTCCCTGGGTCTAGGTTTAATCCCACAGTTCCTTACCCCGAGGCAAGCAGGATTTTTTCTTTCCCACTCAGTTCTGTTCATTGCAGAAGAACTTGCCTGTCCCTGGGGAAACTGTGGGAAGATCCTGCAGGGCCAGCCAGGGATCCTGGCCACATCCTCAGTGTCACTGAGTTTGCCTCCTGATTGCTCCATGTCCTTCAGCTCCTCTCACCAGCACAGAAAATATTCCATTTTTAATATTTTTAATTTAAAAAAAAATATTTAATTTTACATATATGGCCAAAGCAGCTCAGAATTTAAGGTGATTCTTTAACTCTGGATTTAAAAACAAAACAAAACAAATAAAACAAAACAAAGTGCAGGGGAGGAGGGAGGAAAGGGGGTTTCTGCCTCCAGGTTTAAGGAATGCTGGCTGTGCCACGAGCCTGCTGGGAGGAAGAGGATGAGGATGAAAATTCTTCAAAGAGAGTGTGTTTTCTTTGTGTTTTTATTTCCAGGGTACATAATAGGCACAGCCTCCTCTTAATTTCCTCAAATGGCCACATTACCAATTTCTTTTTGTAAGAATAAGACCAACTTCTTGGTTTCCCCCCAAAAAACCATCAGGACAGCGGGGATAATACCAGAGGAAAAGCAGACATAGAAATACACCATGTATGATTTAAATCCGGGTTTTTCCAGTAAATGAATCTTTAAATCCAGGGAGAGGGAGGCAGAGCAAGGAGCCCTGGTGGGGACACAGGAGGAAGCAGTGCTGCAGATGAAAAGCTCATGGGCTGAGCTCTGTCCAGCCCACGCAGAGGAGGCCAAGGAACAGCTCAGTCCCACAGGGATTGCAGAAATCTGGGAAGCAAACACTCACCAGAGCACTTTCCACTTGCAAGCCCAGCAAGGCCTGCTAAACCCAGGCCTCTCTCAAGGCAGGATTTAAAGGGGGAGATAAATTTATCAAAGGCAAGGAATGGAAGAGACCCCTTGCCCTTCCCAAAAAGCTGAAAAATCACAAACCAGAGCGATCCCCACTCGAATGTACCAAGCATCCTCTGGCTCATCCATCACTGGAAGTGTTCGTGCCAAGACTGGATGTTCCTTTCTAGATTGGCCCCAATTAAAACAGTCCTGTGGCCTCCAGGGCACTGTTTTATCTGGTCAGAGTGGTCCCTCTGGGCTTTCTAATCTGTAATCTGATTTCCATTCATGGAACAGCACTGCAGTGTGCTCTCCTTGGTTCCATCCTTGGAAGTGTCATGCGGTGCAGGATGTGGTAAATAAAAGCACATAGCTCTTATTTTTAAAGCTGGCTGGGCTGAGATAGGGAGGAAGGACTATTTGTGGGTGGTTTAAATGAATGTACTATATTTAATTCATGGCATTCATCAGATGACACAGCAAGAGGCACAGAACAAGGATCAAACAATTAAGATTTACTGAGAAAATGCAGTAATTCCACTGCTTTGGAATGGCTAAGGAGGGCCAGCTCTTCAGCCAGCCACGAGATTTTCCTTTTCCATTTATCAGTCTCCCCCCAAAGCCTGGCAGTGAAATACATATTTATTCCCATTAGGTTTGGTGACATCATATATTTAAGAACATACCAAATCTCCCCGTCCCACTGATGAATTCTGGTGTGTAAAATGGGAACAGAACTGAAAAATAACCTTGTCTGAGCATGAGCTCTCAGCACTGCACTGGTCCCAGCTTGCTTCCCATCACTTTGAATTTTTGTGGATTTGCTAGAGTGGAGGCGGCCAAGTGGCTCTTCTTATATATATATATATATATATATACACATATATAAAATATTCTTTATATATATATAAAATAAATTATATATAATATTATTTTATATATATAAATAATATATAATATAATATAATATAATATAATATAATATAATATAATATAATATAATATATATTATATACAGTATATATAACATATATAACATATATTTTTTATATTATATATATAATTATATTATGTATATATATGTGTATATATACATATAAATATATATATATAATATATGTAATATATATAATATATATAAATATCAGGCCACTCAAAAAGCTTGGTTAGATTTTTATGATACATACAATTAATAAACCTACCTGGCCCAAGAATGTCTTTTTTTTTTTCCCTGAGTGCCCTATTCTCTCTCCAATTTTCCACACAACCAACAGACAAAAGAAGGTCTCGTGTGTTTCCTTGAGAGGAATTCTGTAATTAGAAAGAAATTTGACTGATACAAAGTTAGCTCAGGGGAAAACTGCAGGAATTGTGAAATGATCAAAGTCACTTGTAAAAACAGACAGAACCAAACATTTGCTCATGTTTATCCAATGGGGCTCCAGAAAAGAAACATTAATGAACATTTTAATGGGACATTTCACAGCCTAGATAAAAGCTGTATTAAAAAAATAGTAATTCCAAATCTCAGGCAACTTAGGAGTATAAATGAAAACAATGAGCACTCTCCTACTTTTTATATGATAAGCAAATCCCTGTTTATTAAATATCAAGAGCCCAATTTCCATTCCACAGGAGCTGCATGTCTAATTCCTCCCAGCTTTTCTGGAAGACAGCACTGCAGGGACAGACAGCCATTCTCTAAAGCCCTGATGTCTGTGCCTCTGAGTGGGACCTCCTCAAAAAGGGGACATGAAAGAACTAAACACGCACAAAGGGCAAAATGCACAGCCAGACTAACAATAAATAGCACAAAAGAATAAATAGCACAGAAGAATAAATAGCACAACCAGGCTGTGATAGCACAGCAAAGCCTTGCCTGGCGTGTGTGTGCCTGTTCCTTCAAAGTTCACAAAGTCACATCCATCTTTGATAAAGCAAAACCACACACGATGGGTTCATTGCTGCTGAGCCCTCAGAGCTTGGTGCACTGGAATAACAACCCCAAGCTGGAGTTTGGGAGGCTCCAGGTCGTTTTCTGCACGGCAGATCCCAGCCTCACGCAGTAACCAAACCATTCCCGGCCTCTGCTCGCTCAGCCCGGCATTCCCAGGGATGCAAACTTCCCCCAACACAACCAACAGAAAATAAAACACCACAAATTTATGCAAATCTCCCCCCAAACACAAAGGGTTTTTAAATTTGGGGTTGTCCAGTGAGAGAAGGCAGTGCAAGGAGCACCTCAGAAAGAGAAAATGAAAATAAAAGCCATACTGCCGCTCAAATTCTGCATATTTATTCTTTCTCATTTCAGCCAGAAAAACAGAATTTTTTTTTGCTTTGCACAGATTGCTCCGTGGAGAAGTTGTGATTTAAAAAACTTGCATTAAAGTTAAATAAAAAACTTGCATTAAAAAGTTGCATTTAAAAAACTTCCATGGTCCCTGCAGCGGATTTAAGGCTGTGAGCTGTGTTCATGTTGAATAAGAAATTACAGAGTTTTCAAAAAAAACTCCTGAAAACAGAGCCAGGGTGGAGGTGGCCAAGTGGTTGTTGTGCCTGCCCCACACTGCCAGGCCAGTCCAAAAGTTTGGTTGTAGTATTAGTATTACTGTTGTTATTATTATTGTTGTTGCTATTGTTATTATTATTATTACTACTATTATTACCATCATTATAATTATTATCATTATTGTTGCTATATTTATTTTTAAATTTAATTTTTATTTATTTAATTTTAAAGTTTTAAATATCAATTAATTAATAATTAATATATAATAGTAATAATTGTAATAATAATAATTTGATTGTATTATTATTATTTTAAGGATAAATACTAATGTATTACCCTTATAAATACCTATAATCAATTATTATAAATTATAATCTAAAACCGTGATAATCATCAATTATACTATTAATTAATAATATTAATATTATCAATAACTACTAATTATAATTATTTTTACAAATATTCATCATTCATATATATATTATTATATATTCAGTATATAATGTATTATATTTTCAACCTATAATTATATACTATATATTATTATACATAATAATAATATAATATATATTATTATATATAATAACAATATAATATATATTATTATTATATTATGTATATTATATATCACTATATATTCAATATTCGTATATATTTTTATAGGATTTATTATTTGATTTTTATATTTATTTTTGTTTATATATTTAATATATTTAATAATAATAATAATAATAATAATAATAATAATAATAATAATAATAATAATAATAATAATAATAATAATAATTTTTAAATTATAAATAGAGATCCAACTGAAAATGAAGTTTAAGTCCTGCCCTCCCAGATAACATTGCTGCTACTTCCAAGCTAATATCAAGTTGTGCACACCTGATGGAGGGAACAGTGAGGCAGCTCAAAGTTCTCATTCTTTTCCCCAACAAGCTTTTATTTAAAAGCTGCATGAATAAATCTGATAGTGATCCTTCTGTATCACTTTTTTTGGGTTTTTTTTCAAACAAAAAAGTAATATTAGTTCCAAATCAAAACACAGAGTTTTAAAAAATACAATTTCTATCATGCTCCATATATTGGGATTGGCAGAATAAAATTTAGCAAAGAGCAGACAGGATTTGCCCTTTTTATTCATCCCAGATTATGAAAAATAACACAATGCTGATTAAAATCTGAGGAAATTTTGCAGAATATGTTTTGGGGTTCTTGGGCAGCGGGAGTCTTGAATAAACTGGGATGAATAAAACCCCCAAAAAAACAAAACAAAACAAAAAGAAAAAAGAGAAAACAAAACAAAAAAAAAAAGTCAAAAAAACCCCAAAACAAAACAAAAAAAATTTAAAACCACACACACAAAAAAAAAAAAAAAAAAAAGCCCACCAAAAGCAAGAAAAACCCCAGAAAATAGGTTTTGCAGAGCTCCCAGAATGCTGGTTGTGCACAGGGACACAGAAGATTCTCCCCATCCTCCTAAAACCACTTTGAGGAAGTCACAGATGCCAGGGAGAGCCTCTCCAAACCCCGTATAAGATTTCTAATCCTAAAACCATCGGTGACTCAGAGCTGCAGCCGAGTGAGTGAAAGTGCCGACACCAACCCCAGTGCCAGGGGTGAGCTGGCATGACAATGACAATTCTGCACACTCACTTTCAGCCAGCCAAAATGCCTCCCAAAAATAGCACCAGAGATATGAGCCCTCATTGGAAGTGTCTGAATTACCAGCATTCCTAATTTGAAAAAAAAAAAAAAAGAACTTTATTGATGACAACTCAGCAGGTTTCCATTCCACTGTAATTAATCTAATGAAATATTCAGAGTATTTAAAGGGAAATTAAGGATTGCCTCCACAAAAAGAAAATTCCTACCTGGCAGCTTTGTTTTTTGTTCATCATACAGATTTACAACCCATTAATTAGCTTTTGGGAGATGTTTTAGGTGCCCTGCAATGAATGCACATCTCACACTGTAAACTGCACTGGGATGTTTTGGAGCACAAAACCCAGAGTGGTAATGAACAATTAATTTGTAAAGGGATGCTAAAATTTAGGGCTGGCTATTTGACACATAAAACATATGACACTACACCTGTGCAGCACTGATTTTTACTTTACTCTGCTCTTTGCTAAATTTTATTCTGCCAATCCCAATATATGGAGCACGCTAAAAATGATATTTTTTAAAAACTTTGCATTTTAATTTGGGAACTAATATTACATTTTTGTTTGAACAGCACTTTACTTCCTAAACTGCTGGAAAACAACAGAGAAAATGCAGAATTGTGGGGGAAATCTGGAAGGTCAACACACATCCAAATTAACTCCTCCAGCAAGAACCTCATCCTGTGTCTGTGCTTTGCAGCCCTCTGCATTAAAAACACTGAATTTACACAAAGCTGAATTTATTCTCCCTAATTTTCTTCTATTCCCATAGCTCCTCTTTGCAGAGGTCCACATCTCCTCTTCTATTACCTAAATAAAAGGAATTAAATGCTTCCTTAGACATACCTGCTCTCCACTACCATATTTGAAAAAAATCCTCACAAAGTGCTGAAATTCAGTCAAAGCACAGCATTTACACTGCCCTGAAATGAACATTTTTACACAGTAAAATGAAGCATTTTTGGTACCAACTGTTCCCACAGAAAGGGAACACTCAATCCAGTTTCCCCAAACGGGAAAAAAAAAAATAAAATAAAAAGGCAAGGAAAGCCATTTTTAGCCTGTACAAAAATACAAAGAACTGATATAACCCACAAGGAAGTGTGGCTTGTGTGCACCACTATTAATCTATCTTGACTGAACAATATATATATATTTTATTTTTTTTTAATTTCACTCTTCCGCCTCCACTTTTTGTTTGCTGTTGAGGACAGATAAGTGCTCCTGGCAGTATCACTGAACAGGAGCTATTGTAAAAGCAAAGAAAAAAATAAATAAATAAAAATAAATCTCAGTCCCTCAGGTTCTGAGAATTTCACTTGGGGCTGAAAGGTCTCCAACTCCAGGTTCATGCTGGAAAAACAAGAAATCTTTCCTCTGTAGAGGGTGCTAACCCAGTCAATGAGGGGGTTTAAAATTCTGATTAAATCCTGAAAGGTTCTGCCACTGCTGGGCAGACAAACATCACCAAGACAAAGAATCCCACTCCTGGATGGTCTTTAAGATCCTTCCCACCCCAAACCAGCTCGTGGTTCTGTGATTTTGCCAAAATCAAAATAACCCTGGGGAGGAGGGTGCTGGAACACCCAGGGATGGAGAGCTGCCTGCACTGGGAACCTTGCAGTGATCAAGGCTGATTAAGAAATGCATGGGGAGTTCTTGCCTTACCAATGTGGAAAACAAAAAAAAAAATTTAAAAAAAAATCTGACACATTAGGAGTTTTCACACAGAAGGGACTGGCTCATCCTAGTAAATATTCCGAATTACTCTGTGCACATTTTGTTTTTAAAGGGATTTTTTAAATCAGTTCACAGCTGTGTCATCTTTTGTACCAGCTTTGTCAGGCCTACTAAATCAGCTTTTTTTTTTTTTTTTAATTTATTTACTCTGAAGTGTCTTTTTAGGGAAGGTTTAGAACTGTGCCAAGAAATAAAAGTGCTAAATCTTCTCAGACATGAAGGTATCTTAAATAACTGTGTGGCTGTGCCTTTGATCATTTCAGGGTATAAGCTTGGCAATGCCGCTGAGAGGAGTTATCCCCTCTGTTAGTTCAGCAGGTCCTGCACTGAGAAAACAGAAACACTTTGAGGATCACCAACATTTATCAGGAATGAAGCAGAAGATGTAACTGGCAAACCAAGGATTAATTGAGAGCAATTGCTCTCTCTGTAACTTGATTATATTAATCAAGTAACAGTTAGGGGGGGAAATAAAAGGGAAAAAGAGATTGTTAACAGTAATTATCCCTCTCTTCTGCAAAGCTGATACATGCATCATCTTCCTCTTTGCTAAAACTTTGTGCTACACAGGCATCCACCACTTTTTCTTTCTTCTTTTTCTTTCCAGCTAGCTAAAATCCTGTCTGTGGAGGCAGAGCTGTGACACAGGTGGCATTCAGGTTTTGGAGGCCACATTTTCTAGACTTTAATTTAGCTACTTGTTTTCCTAGGGGGGGAAAAAAAAATCAACACTTTTTTGGGATCATCCCCTCTGTTAGTTCAGCAGATCCTGCACTGAGAAAACAGAAACACTTTGAGGATCACCAACCTTTATCAGGAATGAAGCAGAAGATGTAACTGGCAAACCAAGGATTAATTGAGAGCAATTGCTCTCTCTGTAACTTGATTATATTAATCAAGTAACAGTTACGGGTGAAATAAAAGGGAAAAATAGATGGTTAACAGTAAATTTGATACATGCATCATCTTCCTCTTTGCTAAAACCTTTTTTCTACACAGGCATCCATCACTTTCTTTTTCTTTCCAACTGGCTGAAATCCTGTCTGTGGAAGCAGAGCTGTGACACAGGTGGCATTCAGGTTTTGGAGGCCACAGCCTCTGGACTTTAATTTAGCTACTTGTTTTCCTAAGGGGAAAAACAAATCAACACTTTTTTGGGATCATCCCCTCTGTTAGTTCAGCAGGTCCTGCACTGAGAAAACAGAAACACTTCAAGGCTCACCAACCTTTATCAGGAATGAAGCAGAAGATGGAATTGGCAAACTAAGGATTAATTGAGAGCAATTGCTCTCTCTGTAACTTGATTATGTTAATCAAGTAACAGTTAGGGGGGGAATAAAAGGGAAAAAGAGATGGTTAACAGTAATTATCCCTCTCTTCTGCAAAGCTGATACATGCATCATCTTCCCCTTTGCTAAAACTTTGTGCTACACAGGCATCCACCACTTTTTCTTTCTTTTTCTTTCCATCTGGCTGAAATCCTACAGAGCTGTGGCACAGGTGACAATTCAGGTTTTGGAGTCCACAGCCTCTGGACTTTAATTTAGCTACTTGGGGAAAGAAAAAAAAAAATCAACATTTTTTTCTTGTCCCCACCTTCAGCTGGATTTTTTTATCCCCTTACTATTCCCAGCAGCTCTGCAGAACTCATTTCCCTCATTCTTTTGGCTTTCTAGGATAAAGAGGCAATTGCACCCTTCAAACCTCATTATGGGGGAAGAAACAACTGAAGCAAAATCTACTTATGATAAAAGGGTCAGTGGAAATTTGGCAATTAACTGTGAGCAGGATGAGCTGCACAAACTGCCAGATCCAGGGTTCCCTCTCTTTGCGGCACAGTTTTAAAAGTAAATTTAATTAATTTTTTTAATACACTTTTCCAGGATTCTTTTACCCCCACTTCATCAGGGTTCTGAGAAGGCATTGCTGCATATTCATGAAAATATCCAGCACACACTGGCAAATCCTTCTGGGTTTTTTTCAGCTGCTCAAATTTTCCATCAATTTTAATACCCAGCCTTTTTTTTTTCTGCTGACTGCTTCTCACTTCTTCCTTCTATTCCTGAATTCAGGGATTCAGGGATTCCATATTTTATTTCCTCTTCTTCTTTATGTGGAGACATTTAAAATTTTTTTAATTTGCAGGATAGTTCCTGAATTTTATTGGAGGGCTTTTATTTTCATTTACCAAATTTCTCACAAGATAAATAAAGGAATTCATAGTTGTCTCCTACCAATTTAATCTCAGACAATTGAAGGCACTCAATTTAAAAATTAATTTTTGAGTCAAACAAACACCCAAATTGCAGCTAAACCTCGCAGTGCTCTCTTCTGGTGGAGGATGTGCTCTAAGTGACAGAGAGATAAAAGAGAGGCTCAAAATACCTTCCCACAGGAACAAAACTTTGCTTTTTTATTGCTGTCCAACCTAACCCTTGTCTTTTGATTCAGGGAGCTTCAATCAGCTTACTTCATCAGTATTTTGAGCAATAATTCTAATTAAACCCCACTAATAATGTTGATGGGGAAAAAGCTTCTCCAAGTATAGATTTTCCTAGAGCTAAACCCATAAGATTATAAAGCTGCAAGCAGCCACTGTGACAAAAGAAGGTGAGGTGCCAGAAGTTCCAAACAGAAATTGATAAATCCTTCTCAAGATCCCATTAAAATCTCCTCTGGGAACAATCTGCAATCTGCAAATCACACTCATTTCTTTAGTCATTCTGCAAAACCATGATCACAAATCATCAAGCAATCACCCACCAAATTTTATATTCTTGTAGCTTTTTATAAGCTAATACAATCAAATAATTATTATTACTATTGTTAATAGTATTATTAATAATACTAATTAATATTATTAGTAGTATTATTAATAATACCATTACTATTATTGTTTATTATTATCTATAGTATATATTTATTATTATATAATAATATAATAAATATATAAATAATATAAATACATTAAAATTATAAAGAATAATTTTATTATATTATATGACATTATATTACATATATTATATATATTATATATATTATATATTTTATATTATATTATATTATATTATATTATATTATATTATATTATATTATATTATATTATATTATATTATAGTATATTATAGTATATTATAGTATATTATAGTATATTATAGTATATTATAGTATAGTATATTATTTATACTATATTATATTATTTATAGTATATCTAATAATCATCATTATCATTATTGTTATTATTATATTTATATTTTATTTATTTATTTAATTTTAAACATCAATCAATAACGAATAGTATTATTAATAATAGTAATAACATTATTATAATATTTTAATGGTATTATTAATAGTAATAATAGTGTGTCCCCATGTCAGCTGCATTTCAGGGCAACCAAACAAGGGCAGGAGGCACCTCAAAAAGAACAATTTGGTTTTACTCATCCCCTTGGGAGATGCTGGGAAAGCTGAGCCTTGTCTCCCACTTCCCTCTTCCCCAAGGGGAAGGAGCAGAACCTGGGACAGCAAACGTGACCCCTGCAACCACAGAGCCACAAGAGCCCAGCTCAGAAAAGACCTGCCTGCTGCACCACAGCCCAAAAAACCCAGAACAAACCAAAAAAAAAAAAAAACCCAGGGCAGCACCAAAAAAAGGCAGAAGCGGGCAGAGGGGAGAAGTACGGAGTGAAAAGTGGAAGTAGAAAGAGAGCGTGACAGCTCTGGTGTAGCTGTCTGTCCTTCTGGAGTGTGACTCAGCAGAACAAAGGGTTTTGTCCTCATGCAGAAACAAGAGTCCATTCTGCACAGGAAGAGGCAAAAATTCACTGTCTGGAATGTGACTGCAGCTCCAGTGGCTTCCCTGGGGAACGCCCTCAGCTGCAGACCAGCACCCTGCTCCACATCAGCTGTGCAGACTCTGCTTTCCCTGCACTCAGTGGAAATAAAACAGAAATTTGCAGAAAAACTAGATGAGTGTGAGACTGTCACAGCTGAGAAAATTCACTTTTGCGTGGAATAAATCTGGAAATAGATTTATTCTGTTTATAAATGGATTTATGAACTGGAATACTATGGAAGGACACAGGTACAGGACAAACCCTGTGCCTCCACCACCCTGACCCAACACTGAAATTGTCACCATACAGAAGTCACCAGGTTTAAGACCAACATCTATATTTGAAATACTTGTACTTCCCTTTTTGCACCAGTTCTGTCACATGCATGCATGTTAAAGGAGGCTGAAAGGGGAACATGAACAAACAGCTTTTAAACCATCAATTTTAAAAAAAGATGTTTTTAGCAGTACCGAGACATGCAGCACTTGGTGATCAGACCCAGCTTATCAGCACTTGGAGTTGAACACCACGTGGCAGAAAAAACAAGACACCTATAACTTTATCCAAGGACAGATTTTTCTGCAATATCTGTGTTTGGAATAATTTCTGTCACTCTTCCTCTCCAAGCATTCCCATGCCATCACCAGTGGATTTTCTGATGAAAACACAGCACATTATTCTACACCCAGAAATCACCTGCTACCATGCAAAGCAGCATGCTCTGCGGGTGTCAAAACATCAAAGTTAATATAAATTAAAATTAAAAATAAAAAATAAAATTTAAAAAAGTTAAATAAAAAGAAAACAAAAGTTAATTTTCTTGGTTGAGTGAAGCCATGCTTAGCCTCACTTTGATGGAATAAATCTCCACCTCCATCCATGCACTCTTCCTGTTTTTATTAAAAATCCTGAGTGCAGTTTTCCTTGCAGAGTGGGTGAGTGGGAGTGTGGAGCACAAGTAAACCCTGTCTCTGCACGTCACAGTTGTGAAACACATTCTAAATAAAACCATATGCTCCCAGAAGGAAAATTTCATCTCTCTCCCCTTTTGCTGCCTGCTCAGGTCGGCCCCAGTGCAGGGCTGAAGGACTGCAAACGCATTTATAGAAAGGTTTGATGAGAAACTGATAAAATTCATTCCTTTTTTTCATTCATTTCTTTATTCATTCTGCAGGGTGAGTGCACAAGAGACTTAATTTTAAGAATTCTGTGATTTGGCTTCTCCTCTTGAAAGAGTTGGGAATTGGTGCCAACTGGTACCTGTGATGTTTTAGAGTCTGAAACTTCAGTGATTTCCAGATCATCTCATGATGATGAGGAGGAAACAAACAAACAAAAAATCACAAATCCACTGTTCTAGCAAAAAAACCCTCTTAATAACAGATTTATTCTACAGCTGGTTAGAAAATTCTGTAGTTTGTCCTCACATTTAACACTTCAGTGATGCCCTGTGTGGCTCTCAGCTATGAAATTTAACAAGCCATTCTGTCAATTCTTTGTAACATTTTACAAAATGTGCCTGTCATGCCACAGAAATAACTGACCCCATGTTCTTCTCTTCCATTCCTTATTTTCTGTCCAAGCAACTGCCTTGGAGACACAGGGAGGCTGATCCAGGAACGTGGGGAGCAAAGATAAACCACTTAATTTCTCCCTCCTATCTTCTTTTGCTGATCAAAAACACAGCAAAGGGGAAGTGCCAGAACTTTTTCATTTCTCTGTATAATATTTAATTTCCCATTCTGGGTTATGCCATGAGCAGCTTTCCTCCCTGGGTCTGCACTAGGTATTTTGGACACATATAAAGTGTGTTACCTTTTTTCCTCCCATCCTTTGGCATCTCAGCTGTTGCTCAGGTTGCTCTGAAGGAAAAGGGCAAACCCAAAAGCAACACCTTCCAATGCTGCAGTTGTGGAATGATGGGGAAAAAAGGAATATTGGGAAAACAAGCCAGAAAGTGTAAATAGCCAGGGTATTCAGGAGTGCTCATCAAACCCTCATCTGTGTGATCAGCACTGAACCCCAGGCTCACTGATAAAAGGGAAGATAAACTTCCCCCCCAAGCTGAGGCTGCTCTGTTGTGCAAACCACAGCCCCACTCCACAGCTCTGACAGATAAAAGTTGTTTAATGACTAAATTTCCATTAGTAATAGGGATTTTTGCTTGTTTTCCAAGCACCTTCCTCGCCTGGTTTTCAGATCTATCTAAGGCATAATCACTACCAGAGATGGCTAAAATAATAAAAACTAAATTAAATTAAATCTGTGTACATTTGTAATGCTTCACCCACAATCGGTTTCATGTGGCTTGGAGTGGATCACATGTTCTGGGTGTCTTGTCTGGTTTATTTCTTTTGTTTTATCACACATTCTTTCATTCTGAGTCCTGTCTCTGCTGTCAGGACTCTCCAAAGGGTTTAGACACGCAGCCAAGCATGCAGAGCACGTGTTCTGGAGCACAGATAAATTAAACAAGCTGTACCTGATTGCAACTGGGCCCTCCTCTGCCAGCATTTTGCCAACTTTCATAAATCAGACACGCAATCAAGTGCACAACTTAAAAAACCTGGATCTCCACTCTCCTTTTTTTTTTAGCCTGTGAGAAGGGGAGCCACAGCTAACAAATCCTAATGCTCAAAATGTGACACACAGTGGAGAGGGGGGGAAATAAAAATATGATTCCTTGAAAGTTATTGACAGATCAGCTACAACCTACCAGAGGCTGAAAAAAGATACCAGATGGAATTAAAAAATCCTTGCTATTAGTGCATCAAACCAAACGCTGTATTCTAAAGCCAAACTCCGCCCTCCTCCTGCTGCAAGGAGCTGCTTCTTGGAAAATTGCTTATGCCTTTATTGGAGGTGACTATTGACTCTAATAGATAAATGGGACAAAGAAAAAAAAATAAAACAAAGCAGAAATACTGTCATAAAACACTGTCCAGACTTATCTGCCTTGCAAATCCCATTAAGATAAAAAATGATACTAAACCTCACTTAAAATTGAAGCTTAAACCTCCACAAATTGTTATTAATACTGAGTACCTTGATGTTTGACTTTACAATAAAATATAAGAGATAACACACATACAAGAAAAAAAAAAAAAAACAACAAAAAAAAGGGAGATAGGATTTATGGCTGAAGGAAACATGACAGAAAAGAAACAGAAAAGAACAAATTCTAATTTAAAGTACACCAAGTAAGAATGTCTTTCATTGCCTGTAAACACATAATATAATATGATATGACAGATATGA
This sequence comes from Ammospiza nelsoni, assembly GCF_027579445.1. Lineage (NCBI taxonomy): Eukaryota > Metazoa > Chordata > Aves > Passeriformes > Passerellidae > Ammospiza > Ammospiza nelsoni. The sequence goes on from NC_080640.1 coordinate 32,271,882, forward strand.
TATGATATGATATATGATATGATATGATATGATATGATATATGATATGATATGATATGATATGATGATAATATGATATAAGCAGCACAGCTCCTCTGGCAGAAGATTGATGCAAGCTTAAAAAACACAAACCCAAACCCCTTAAAATCAGCATTGATGTAAACCCCAGTTCAGGCCAGCAAACCACCTGGAAATCCCACATAGGATCCAAAACTCTGACAATTTTTTGAGCACTTCCAAGACATGAAAGCCAAACTTTTTCCCAAACAAGCCTCAAACTGCTCCCAAGGAACTGTCAGACCCCTTCCCTGTGGGATTACTGAGGCATTCTACCTCCTCCTGAGGGTTTAAAAAATGAAGAACTGATGTGTTACATTTATTTTCCAAACACCTGCTGGTGTTTCAGGGCCTGAAGCAGCAAAGGCATCGTGACTGTCACCAACAGGCAGGACAGAGCTGGGAAAATCACATGGAATTCTGAACCAAGGGGCAAAAACTTGGAGAAGTGAAGCTTTAAAAGCCTGGCATAACCATGGGCACTACCAGGATTTTAAGCAGAATACAAATTGAGACTGGGATGCCTTATTGGAATAATTCTGATAGCGCCACAGATATGTCATTTATTGGTTATATATGTTATATATAAATAAATAATTATATTATATAAATATATATTAACATATTAACTATATAAAATAAAATTAAAATAATATATAATAGATACATCCTAGATAATATATTACATAATTATATAATAATATTACTAAATAATATATTATTATATGTATATTACATAACTATAATTATGAAATAATTATATATTGCATAAATTTATATATTTTTATTCATATTATCATATAAGTTTTAAAAGCCTGCCATAACTATGGCCTATTATATATAAATATATATCATAATATAATAATTATATTAAAACAATAATAAATTCTATAGATAATAGATACACCATAGGTAATATATTATACAGTATATAAAAATATCAATTATATATTACATAATATATAATTATGTAATAATTATATATTACATAAATTTATATATATTTTATTTATATTATTATATGAGCTTAAAAAGCCTGACATAACCATGGGCACTCCCAGGATTTTAAGCAGAATATAAATTGAGACTGGGATGCCTTCCTGGAAGAACTCTGATAGCACCACAGACGGGTCATTTATTGGTTATATATACTATATAAAATATATATTCCTATATTAATTATATTAAAAATAATGAAATAATATACATAGTAGATATATCCTATACATTATATAATATACAATTATATAATAATAATATTGTGTAATATATTATATGTGTATTATATAATATATAATTATGTAATAATTATATATTACATAAATTTATATATTTTTATTTATATTATTATATAAGTTTAGAAAGTCTGCCATAACCATGGCCTCTCCCAGGATTTTAGGCAGAATACAAATTGAGACTGAGATGCCTTCCGGGAAGATTCTGACAGCAGCACAGATATGTCATTTATTAGTTATAAACATTATATACAAATATATATTAATACATTAAATGCATTAAAATATAATATTAAAATAATAATAATAATAAAATTATATATGTAATAGACACATCCTATATAACACATTATATAATATATAATTATATAATAATATCATATGTATACTATATAATGATATTATATAAATTTAGATATTTCTATTTATTTCTATTTATATTATTATATAAGTTTAGAAAGCCTGCCATAACAATGGCCTCTCCCAGGATTTTAAGCAGAATAAAAATTGAGACTGGGATGCCTTCCTGGAGAAATCCTGATAGCATCACAGATATGTAATTTATTAGCTATATATATATATATATATATATATATATATATATATATATATATATATATAATATATAAATATATTTATATATCAATTATATAAATAAAATAATACATATTACATACATCATATATAATATATTGCAATAGATTTATAATTATATATTATATATAATATAATAATTATATATAGTTTATATATTATATTATGTAATTGTGTAATAATTATATCTATTATATATTTATATACATTTATATACATTTACATGTTTCTATTTATTTATATTTTATTTATATTATTATATTTATTATATTGATATATTATATAAAATATAAAATATATTTTATAATATATTATCTAAATTATATATGAAACAATTGTATAATACAAGATATAATTAATAATTTTATATAATTAATAAGTATAAGAAAAATATATATTATATTATATTGTATTATATTGTATTATATTGTATTATATTGTATTATATTATATTATATTATATTATATCTTATTATATCTTATTATATCTTATTATATATCATATTATATTTCACCTGTTTCCAAGTGTGCAGATGCTGACATGGCCAGGATCCTGCAGCACCAGCCCGAGGCAAACAGACTTACACTGACATCTAAAGGTGTCATTTACTATCTGATGCCTCATAAAATGTCTGAAAAGGGCCAGCATCTTGTAAAAAGGTAACAAGACAGAAAAATATCAGTATTTCATTCTTACAATGAGGGTCCCAGTATTTAATTCTCACAATGCGTGTCCAAGGCCAGGCTGGATGGGGCTTGGAGAAACCTGGATAGAGGAAGGAGTCCCTGCCCATGGGATGAGATGAACTTTAAGATTCCTCTCAAACCTACGTTCATCTGCACATAAAACCCAATTTTGAGGCAAATTTCCTTGTTTCAGTAAGAATTATGTGGTGTTTTCTTCCATCTAGAAAACTCAGTTTTTGCTAAATTCTGTCTTAGGGAAAAGGATGCATCTTTTCCTTGGACTTGGGCACAAATCCTAGCTGTGATTCAGCGACTTGAAAGCAGGTGGTTGTTTCAGAGTTAATATTTTTCCCTGCTTTTAAGTTGGTTTTGAGCATAATTCCCATTAGAAAATGTGAATGCTGGTTTTGCAAGCAGCATGGCTTAAATCAGAATATATGACAAGGTCTCTCATCAGTGATCCTAAACACACCTCCTACTGTGCCAGAGAGAAATGGGCAGGGAAACAGACGGCAAATCTATTTCTTTTGTGCTTTTCAAACCTTGTTGTTCTGCAGTCACTCCAGAGCCTGTGAGACACTTAAACCTGCACACAGTTCACAGAATAAAATTTATTTTCCTGAATTTCCATAGGCATCCAGCCTGTTCTCCCTAAAGTACAAATGCACTGGGAAGGGAGCAGTAAATCCTTCTTCAAGCAGAGGTGCACACCCATCGTCTGTGCCTGTGCAGAGCCTCACATCCTGGCAGAGCTCTGCTTCTGAAGGATTAATTTGGGAATAGAACTGGAGGCTCCTGGTGCTGACTCTGGGAAGCCTGATCTGCATGTCCCTTGTTCTGTGGAATAAATCAAGTGAAGAGATAGCTTTAATCCGTTTTAGCAAGGTTCTTTAAACTTGAAATAATTTGTGGCAGCAGAGTGGCCTGCTGCAACAGGAGGTGCTTCATCAGCTGAGTCAATAAAGGTGGCCAATCACACCATTTCCTAAATTACACCAGCCCTTCAACAGAGTTTGTTTTTAAATAATTTTTTTAATAGTTACAGTGCTTTGAGCATCCCAGGCAAGGTGGGGAGAGGAGGGAATTAAAACCCTAAGGAGCAGCAAGGCCACCAGTAGTGAACTCAGGCTTTCAAGGCAGCACAGGTAAACCCAAAACCATCTGTAACATCTCACCTGATGGCTCAGGAAATCATTTCTGATTTCTACAAAAGGTGTCTGAGTTATTCCTAAGGCTTCTTTAATCCAAGAGCACACCAACATTCCTGGAAATTACAAAGCTGAGTGGGGAAAGCTGACAGCAGGCTCCACAAAGAATTCAGGTTTGACTCAATGCAGCCAAAACCTCATTAGGTTTAAAATTAGTATTTTTCCTCTGCTTTAATCCAGATGTGGACTGCAAAAATAACTGAAAAGGTCACAGACATGTCCGTGGGAGGTAAAGATAATCTTTGTAAAGAATGGTCTCAATTACAGTGATGGGAGTGGCCAGCAACCATTAAAAAATCCTCTAGAAATCCACAAAACCCCATCCAGTCCAGAGGCACTGCCTAAACTATGAGAATGCATTTAAAAAAACATTGTCCAGTGAAGGCTTTTGTCTGCCTACTTGATTGCAGCACTAAAAAATAAATAAATCCCAAAGCAAGCAATTAAATGTAAGGACTGCTTGCAAACCTGCACCAGACTTTTCAAGGGTTCGCAGCTCTATAAAAGCCACAGTTTGAGTGGCAGATTTCACATCAAAAAGAAGGCTGTAAAGTCCAAATCAGCCTGTGGTCACCTTTGCACATTTCTGTCTCTCAAGTGTGCCCAGAAGGTTTGGTAACAGGAAAGCAGAGAGAGCTTTCCCAAATATATTTTTCAAAAAAAAAATAAATAAACCCAAGTGAAAAACTTCAAACAAAAAAAGAGAAATATTTTACTGAAAGGTGACACATAACATTATCATATATCCCAAAACCAACCATCAAAACCATTTTAGATTCAGGATCTGAAAATTCAAGGCTGGTAAAATTGCCCTAACTGGACTTCCTGAGGAATGAGATCTTACAGCACATCCCAGCCTCCTACAGGACAGAAACCAGCAGCTCATTAGACACACGTCCCACAAGACACAAATAGAGAAGTTTCAGAATTGCTCAGTTTGGTCTCATTTTTTGGCAAGGAACTTTTTTTTCCCCCAGCCCCCTTCCTTTTAGGCTCATGGCAGAAAAAGCAGCTTTGGAAAGATTTCTCCATCTGAGCCTAACCCCTGGAGAGAACCAAAGACTGGGAAAAAACTGAGAGGTATCTGTGTTTATTGTTGGGATAAACAAACTTCAGAGCATTTATTTGTTCTGTTCCAAGTATGTCCTGTGCTCAAATACCATCACCTTTATTATCCAGAAAATAAAAACCCCACTTTGTGCACAAGGCTGATCCTTCTGCACGTTCAGCTGATCCCATGTGTCTGTGGTCCCATTCTCTATTTTGGGTATTGGAATGACACAAAAGAGCTAAAAAAGCATCAGATAAATCTGTGACCAAGAGCCCTGGTGCTGCTGGACCCTGCCAAGCCAGCCCAGACTGCAGTGGCAGGAGAAGCACATCCAGGTTTAAGGAGTTACAAACAGCCACATCAGGCAGACTTGAAAGTGTCAGCACACAAAAAAAAAACCTTTTTTTCCCCAAACCAGCCCAGCTAAATCAGCACAATCTGCTGCCAGTTTAAGGTGCAGGTGCTCTGAAATCCCTCCTGGGACTGCACAGGAAAGCTGAGCTCAGGACCCAAACCACAGAATCACCAGCACTCGCTGAGAGGGCTCAGCCACTCTCCAGCCCCTGAGCTGCTCCCTGCCCTTGCTGGAGGAGCAGGATGTGCCAGCAAGTCTGTGGGCCACATGGTGAGCTGAGGATCACACCACTGAGGCTGCTAAAAATAACTCCCCCACCCTTTTTTGGGGGGAGAAAGGGTGGGGGGAGCGTGTCTGAGGTGCCACAGCCAGCTGTGCTGCTGCAGCTGGAGCTGGGGCAGGGACTGCTGGAGAAAATGCTTCTGCCACGTCCCCAGGCACTGCAAGGTGATGCTGTGACAGAACAGGACTCACTTTCTCTGCAAGGTGACTTTTTGAAGTGCTGGTACCCATGTCTGGTCAAAGGATGGGCAGCCATGGAGGGGGAACCAAGCTTGGAGAGAAGAAGCTGCATATTTTCCTCTTCCAGCACATTGCATCTGGTTTTCCTTCTGTTTTACCCTGACATCTGTCAAATAAAGACTTTCAGCTCTCCACCCAAGACAGGCAGCCTCAGCTGACAACACCAAAATGCAGAGCAGCCCTTTATCTAACACAGATTGGATTTCACTCTCCTTTCCAGGCCTCCTCTCTGCTCACACACGTGGGGTTTCTTCCCCACACTCCCCACATGGAGAGGGCCACTGGCATCAGTGTGTTTGACAGGTTTCCAATGTGCTCCATAACTGCAGAATAAACCATTACAAGCACTGTAGATATTTTAAAAAACACCTAAAAGAAGACCAGGTTTTCAATGTGCCAAATAAGCGCAGGATAAGATCATTATAATCACTGTAAATATTTCAAAAAACACCTAAAAGAAGACTAGGTTTCCAATGTGCTCAATACCTGCAGAATAAACCCATTATAATCAATGTAGATATTTTAAAAAACACCTAAAAGCAGACCAGGTTTCCAATGTGCCCCATAACTGCAGGATAAGCCCATTATAATCACTGTAAATATTTTACAAAACACCTAAAAGAAGACCAGGTTTCCAATGTGCTCAATAACTGCAGGACAAGCCCATTATAATCACTGTAGATATTAAAAAAAAACCAAAAAACTAAAAGAAGACCAGGTTTCCAATGTGCTCAATAACTGCAGGACAAGCCCATTATAATCACTGTAGATATTAAAAAAAAAAACCAAAAAACTAAAAGAAGACCAAGTTTCCAATGTGCTCCATAACTGCAGAATAAGCCCATTATAATCCCTGTAGATATTTTAAAAAACACCTAAAAGAAGACCAGGTTTCCAATGTGCTCAATACGTGCAGGATAACCCATTATAACCACTGTAGATATTTTTAAAAAAACCTAAAAGCAGACCAGGTTTCCAATGTGCTCCATAACTGCAGAATAAACCCATTACAATCACTGTAAATATTAAAAAAAACACCTAAAGGACGACCAGGTTTCCCATGTGCTCAACAACTGCACAATATGCTCATTATAATCACTGTAAATATTTTTAAAAACACCTGAAACAAGACCAGGTTTCCAATGTGCTCAATAACTGCAGGATAAGCCCATTATAACATTATAATCACTGTAGATATTCAAAAAAAAACACCTAAAAATACACACTGAAGAACACACACGGCCTACTTTGATATTTTTTTTTCCTTCTCCTGATGTGCAATTCCAGCTCTGGCAGCCTTTATTTTTAGCAGTGCTCCCTCAGAGAGGCTCTACCCGAGCTGCAGTGAGCCCAGAGGAGCTGTGCCCTGCTTTGAGGGCTGGCACAGAGCTTCTGGTGGCACCTGCTCCTCCTCAGACACTCCCCACGTGTGCAGTGCCACCTTCTCCTTCCTGCCTCCCTCACGCCTGCCACACCATCCCAAGGGCAAAACCCTTGACAAAATCCCAAATCCTCGACATGGAATGGACAAAACCAACAAAAACGACCTCCCAAAATCTCAGCAAAACAACCCCCCAAGAGGAGGGCCATGGAATGGACAATAACAACAAAAAAGACCTCCCAAAACCAAAACAAAACAACCTCCCAAAAGGAGGGCCATGGAGATGGTCTGAGGGATGGAGCAGCTCTGCTGGGAGAGCTGGGATTGTTCAGCCTGGAGAGGAGAAACCTTGGGGTGACCAAATTGAGGCCTTGCAGGGCCTGAAGGAGCCGACAAAAAAGATGGAGACATTACACGGGCCTGGACAAGGGGGAATGGCTTCAAACTGGAAGAAAGCAGGGTTAGATGGGATATTGGGCATTAGGAATTGTTCCCTGGCAGGGTGGGCAGGCCCTGGCACAGGGTGCCCAGAGCAGCTGTGGCTGCCCCTGGATCCCTGGCAGTGCCCAAGGCCAGGCTGGACTTTGGGGCTTGGAGCAGCCTGGGACAGTGGAAGGTGTCCCTGCCCATGGCACAATGGTTTTTAAGGTCCTCCCAACCCAAACCATTCAGGAATTTCATGCCAGAAATCTCCATCTCCCTGCTGGAATGGTGGGATCTCCTCTCAGGAGGGTCTAAAACGCTGCTGGGCAAAGTTTGGGGCAGAGCTGGCAGCAGCAGAGGGACACAGGGATGGGCAGCCTGGCACTGCACTCACCCTGAGTGCCCAGGGGTGAATCCTGCCCCAAATCCAGCAGGACAAGAGGGTTTCCTGCTCAGGGATGGATACTCCACATCCTGCTGCAGCCCCAATATTGTCTTTGACACCCCCATGCCAGGGATCCCCCCAATTCACCACTGACCCTTCCCCTGCACAGCCTCAGGCAGCACTGGGGGCTCTCCAGGTTTTAAAAGGAGCCCAACCAAGAACTCCAAATATGTTTCCAAAAAAGCCCAAATATTTCCACATTGAGGCCTCAGCTGCCTGATAAGCAACTAACAAATCAGTGTACATGTTTACAGTGGACATTTCAGATCTGTTAGGTAATGAGAGCTCCAAGCTGGATAAGCCCTGCTCGGATTGCTTGGAACTGGAACCACAGAATTCCGAATTTATCGTGGTGCTATCCAAAAATAAACACATTCACTCAGCAAGGACTTGTGACTCGTGAAAAATTATCAGGGTTTTGTGCTTTCCTAACTCACATTATAAAGCCTTCCCACGCAAATGCAGCCCTGTTTCACTTGTATCTTCTCATCAGCTTGTATTATTTAAAACATGTGGGACATTCACACAGATGGAAAAGGGAAAAAAAAAATAGGTCAGGCTGGAAACAAAAGCCAAGCCATCCTGTTTTATTAGCAGCTTAAACATGCAGAACTGTAATTTGAAATTCCAAGGAAAGCAACATAATGAAAACATTCTGAACACACAAATAAAAAAATAAAACCTACTGCAAGTCGCTGCTACGCTAAATTGCCATGTTGCCAAATGCCTTAAACCAAAAAACAGAACTGATAAGAAGGCTTCTCCGGCTGATATGAAAATGCACAGAAATAACTACACTGCTCAGTGATCATATGGAATCTGGGCTATAAATCCAGGATTTTTCTAACATCAGCAGCCTGTGTAACAGCCCAGCACCTTTGAAATACTGTTGGACAATGAACAATTTGCAAAATCTTGTCCTTTCATTTGCCAAGATCCTACTTTTAAGTAAATTTATTCTTTTCCATGAACTGACATCACAAACCTCAGAAACATTTATTCATTTCCCTTTTATCTGCTGCACAACCCCAGTATTTACTACCAGAACACGTAAAGCCCAAATCAGTGCAGTGAATTTAATTTGGTTCTTCAAGCTGAATGTCCCAAACATCATTTGATTGCTGCCACCTATTGTTGTTCCAAACATGTTGCAAGGAGTTAACCCTTTATCCAGCAGCTACTGGAAGTCATGCTGGAAATAATTCTGCCTCTGCTGCTGCTAAATATGCAAATAATTATGCAAATAAATATGCAAACGTATAATTAGCATCTATTTGGGTGTGATAATTGTAGAAAGAATGAATAAAGGTTGAAAATTAAGGTGAATTATATATATATTTATATATATATACACATATGTAAAACCACACACTGTTACATTATTTATTTTATATCTATTTTAAAATATATTAATATATGTTTATATTATATTATATTATGTTATGTTATGTTGTTATATTATATTATATTATATTATATTATATTATATTATATTATATTATATTATATTATATTCACACACCATTTATTGCATTATATATTTTATATCTATTTTTTTTAAATTACACACTACCTTCTCCATTAATCTAAGACTTGGCTTTTCCCTCACAAGAGATGTAAATCTGGAGCATTCATTTCTCACACAGCCCATACAAAATGGTAATTTTAGGTTGCCAAAGGCCACTTAATTCTGTCTCCTCCTAAACACACACAGCTTCACAAGGACATCATGTTCAGGCTCATCTAAGAGGTTAAAGGACACAAAAAATATCCAGTCTAGTTTAGTCTGCTGAGTTTAAGTATTTAAACAGCAATGTGAAATTTGAGGGGTTGTTTCAAAATATTAATTTTCCAAATATGGTGTGAATAAGTGAAAATTGTTAAAAAAAAAAAAAAAACCAAAAAAAAACAACACATTGGGGGGGCAAAAGACCTCCTCCCTCAAACAGGAAAATGGTGAATTCCAGAGTGGTAAATTATTTAGCTCCAGAATCCCTCTTCTATAAAATAAGGGCCTTCCAGAGCAGCAGGGAATAAGGGAATATTCCCAAATCCTGTCCCTTTTCCTTTGAGAGGAATGAGGGATTTGTCATTACAAACAAGCTGTGGGTCTGCTGGTAAAACCAGCATTGGGAGATAAAAGAAACAATGGGAAGGATCCCACTGATTGATGAATGGAAAAAGAGATTTGCTTTTACAAATAAACATTAGGTGGGCTGATAAATGAAATTAGGTATGAAAGATGAAAGAAACAGTGGGGAAGAAAAACCCCTAAATTCTATAAGAATCAAAAGTTAAAGGGGAGGGTTATATATTAGAGGGAAATATTTGGTATCAGGCATATCAGGGAGTCTGAACCTCTCAAGTACCTCAGAAATGGGCAAAAAAACCCTAAATTCCATAAGAATTAAACATTAAAAGGGAGGGTTATACATTAGAGGGAAATCTTTGGGATCAGGAATTCTGGGAAGTCTGTACCTCTCAAATACCTCAGGTAATGGGGTTCTGAGTTTTAGGGATTGTTGGTATTGGGTTTGTAACCTTTGTTATTTTTGGTTTTTATAAGTAATACTGATAAATAATGATTGTTGTTAATGTTATATGAATACTTTGAAAAGCTCGTCTTAATCCCTTCAAACACTTCCTGTTGATAAGTTGATTATATAATGTGAGTTCTCGGATTTTTATGGTAAGAATTATTATTAAGGTATTGTTGTAGTATTTACAGCCAGCTTTCATGTGTTTTACTGTTTCTTTATATGATCATTTACAAGACACGTGTCTCTTCAGGATCCTGTATTTTTGTTTCTTAAGTACTCATATGTTTGGTTTGTTTTTTTTTTTAAATCCAGATTGCCAGTTTGGTGGTTTTCTTCAGTTATTATTACAGACATACTCCAGCAGAGAGTTCAGCTGTAACATTAACTTCTTGGTTTTTTGAGTTTCAATTTTGTACTAGGTAATCAATCTTTCATTCAGCTGCATTTCCTCCACCTTTACACTCTCAGTATCCAGATCCGGGCTCACAACCCTGACTGTGACCACTTTCAGAGGAAAATGTGGCTGGGAAATTGGGATAAATGTGGGAATCCACAAAATCAGAGGGTTTTGGGAAAGCTGCAAAAGGCAGGCCCCAGAGACAGCAGAACTGTGATTAGAGATAAGCAGCAGCCATGAGATTGGTCAGCAGAAAAATTATTTAGATTGTAGAAAAGTAAGGACAAATAGGATAATGGTCTGTGTGTTAACACTTGTCTAGAATAACTCCCTAAGCTGCAGAAAAGTTTATCTAGCAAGATATTAGGAAGGTTAAAGCTTAATAATGGAGCTCTGTGCGTTGTGTTTTAAGGCGTACAAGCAGGTATTGTATTTGAAATAAGCAAGAATTGTTTTAACCAAAGGTACCTGTGCTTATAGTGGTTGGATGGAACTACTGTCAATGTGCTTTTGCTTTGTGTGATTGGTCAAGAAGCTTATAAAGTGAGTTGTAACATTAAGTTCTTGGTCTGCTGCCTGGGATGTGAGCTGCTGGCATCTTCCCATTGTCATAACCAAGTAATGAGAGTGATGCTGGAAAACAAAACAGCTCAAGGCACATTCCCAGCAGCCCTGTCCCCTGTGTGGTCTGTAAATAACCCCCTTGTCAGCAATAATAAAAAGGAAGTTGTGTCCTCCAGAAATCTGAGAGATCCCAGGGGAATGCCCCATGGTCTCTCCCTTTATTGGAATAAAGTGAAAGCACTCCTCTGTCTCCTTTTTGGACATAAACCTCTGGTGTTTGTGGATTAATTTTCCTGACACCTTTAAGCCATGAGTGGCCACACGTGACCCTTGGCTGGCCACACAGGGGGAAGCCCTCCCCTTCCTCCAGCTCTGCACATCTCCTGCTGCATCCCAGGGCAGCAAGAGAGCCCTGTCACCCGCAGTGACAGCCACAGGGAAGTTCCAACAGGCAGCAGGGACCTCCCCTTCCAGGAGCAGCTGGAATCGCTACCGGGAGGGAGCGCACAAACATGGCTCCTGCAAGAATCCGATTTCTGCCCCTGGATTTGGGAAAGCAGAGCATAAAAATGACTAAAAAGTGTCAGTGTGGAAGGGAGAGAACACCTATTCCTTCCAGCAGCTGACAGGAAATTGCACCTTAAATGCCAGGCGAGGTGAATCCATGGAAAGCTCCCTCCTCTGCCAGCAAAACTCGGCTCTCTGACAAACAACCAAAACATCCCTGAGATTTACACACAGAGATGCACCCGAGCCTCTGCAAGCCAAAACAGAGCTGAAAGTGCACCCTGCTCAGGCTCTGGAACACCCTCCTCATCTGCTCTTACCCCCACTCAGCTCTTAGCATAAAGAACCAGGGGTAAAGATGCCCGTGGCTCCAATGCCAAGGAGCTCTGGGGCAGGGGGAGTCAGAGATGTCCATCAGTCCTGCAGCCTGAGATGCAGAATTAACAGCTGGATGGACATCTGGAAGCTGGGCTCACCCAGGGAACAGGCAGACAGGGGAAGAGAAACAGGAAGAAGGGGAGGAGAAGACAAAACTTGCTGGATTCCCTCAGAGAGAAGTCAATCCTGCACTTACAGAGATTATGAAGAGAGGATGTTGTGGGAAGCACCTGGCAGCTCCAGCTCTCCCAAGAGCAAGTGAAATGAGCTGTTCACCTTAATTACACCTTCTGAAGGGGAGCTGCCTGCTTTCTGGACAAGAAACTATTTAATTACCGCAAGAAAAACTATTTGCAAAGACATCAGTGCCAGCTCAGCAAGGCCTTGAGGTGCAGACAGCAGAACCTTGGGAAGGCTCTGAAAAAAAACCACTCCCTCTACTCCTCTTCTATTTTTATTTCTAATTTTCTATGCTATTTCTTATTTTATTTAAATTTCTTTCACTATTAACCAGACCACCTCACCTGGGCCAAACTCACCATTATTTTCCAGGGTAAATGGGAGGCCTCATAAAACAGCAACCAGCAGAGAAATCCTGTTCTTACAGAATATTTACCCATTTAGGCACAAAGCTTAAAATCAGAGGCTGCAACGAAGACACTTCTCTTTTTAGAAATGCCCAAGAAAACCTGTGCAATTCAGTAACTATTTGCAAGCTGCACAAAGACAAGCCCTGTTTTAGAAGTCAGCAAAAAAAAAATCAAAGATCAGATTCAAAACTGACTCAGCCATTTAGATATTTTATGCTGTCAAAGTGCCTCGAAGTTACCCACCTCTTATCATTCTCCAGCCTGTCCTGATGGAATAGTTAAGCAGCTCAGACTGCTGAGTGTTATTTTTTTGCTTCACAAGATGCTCAGATGCTATTTTAAATTCGACACCTACCATGCTGAGGGCTGAACTTACTGTTGACAATGTCACCCTGCAGCTGGAGAATCTGTGGGACAGGCATGGTGAGAATTACCACATCAAACTGCTCCGGGGGCCCAGCTTTCCTGGAGACTTCCCACCTGCCATCCCGCAGGGAAATGTGAGTTACGTGCTGCTCATAGGACACGTCTGCACCTGGATGGGGGAAAAAGCAGCAGATAAATACCTCAGAGCAGGGAATTCCACAGGGAAAATGCCCACAGAGAGAGTTATTGCAAGGGGAACAAGGGGGAATGGCTTCCCACTGCGATTATAGCTAATTATTTACAAGATCAGGGTTTTAAAACAATCAGCTGATTAAAAATAAAAATTAAAACAATTGCATAAAGGGATCACAGTTTGACTGCTCTCATAGCTCAAACTTTGCTAAACAGGGTTAAATTAGTCATTGTGGTTGTGGCACATGACATCTAAAGTTAGAAAGTTTTAACTTATTTTCCATCCAAGGTAGTAGTTAGAAAGTTTAAACTCATTTTCCTGCTCCACCCAGCAGGCTCACATCCTTCCCCCAAAACACAGGGTGTTGCTCACCCTTTTGCTCCCAGTTACACATCAGATATTCTATTTGCATAAAGACTTTTATACCTGCAGGACATAGAAATTCACCGAGCTCACAGACACGTTCATCCATCCGAGCGACTTCCAGACACACATAAACCAACCAGGAACACAAACATCCTCATCAGGGATGTAAATTCCAAAGGCACCGCCAAAAACACGGCCATTAAAACCTTTCCCTTCACACGAGGGCACCCAAAGGCATTACCTGACTGCTCCAAGTAGTACTTGACAACCGAGGAGATGCCCTGGGGTGCCACGAAATTGCGGGAGCCTTCTCTCTCCACCAGTCCCTCCACGGGAGCCGTCAGTGGCTTCAGGATGCCGTGGGTGACAAGCTCCTCGTAGAAGCTAGAAAGGGACAAATCCACAAGGAAATGGATTGAGAAATCCACGAGGAAATGGGTTGAGACACCCACGGATGAATGCACGGAAATACACATGAAAACTGGCTCCGTTTCTCACAATCGAAGTTAAGACCAGCCTGAATTTTAACAGGCTGCGTTTCAAGGCAGGTTATGCATAAAAGCAGCAATAAAAAAAACAAATTACCTTGCTAATTGCATTGGGCCTGGCCTTTTACCTGACAGCAAAGCTATCTGTGATGGAATTGTCAGCAGCTAGACCCGGAGGCAGAGGAATACACAGCGGTTCCCTAAATCTCTTAACATCACCACGAACTCCAAAGCCACTGAGGAGCGCAGGAGTATTCCAGGTGCCTGAAACGCTGCTTTCCTGCCTTTTCGCTGCTTTCCAGGCAAAATTCTGCATTTTCAGAGCGCTGCAACACCTCCGTCCCCTTCCCCACGGTACCCCTACACCTTTCATCCCAACCCACGCGAAGTTTCCCGGTTTTCACCCCTGCATTCCTGCCCTAAATCCCGCAGGGAGGGCAGAGAGTGAGCGGCTGCGGGGGTCTGGGTATGATGGGGGTTAAAGCAGCTGTGCACCAGCAGCGGGGTCCCTAAGCGTCCCCACGGGCCACCAACCCCGGCGACACCTCGGGACGGGCGGGATGGAGGCGGAACGAAGCGCTGGGGGCGGGATGAGGCGGGATAGGGGCGGGATGGAGGCGGGATAGGGCGGGATGGATGGGGCGAGATGGGGCGGGATGAGGATGGGATGGGGCGGGATGGGGGCGGGATGGATGGGGCGGGGTGGAGTGGGATGGATGGGGCGGGATGAGGATGGGATGGATGGAGTGGGATGGAGCGATATGGGGGCGGGATAGATGGGGCGGAATGGGGGCGTGATGGAGCGGGATAGGGAGGAATGGATGGGGCGGGAGAGATGGGGCGGGATGAAGCAGGATAGGGCAGGATGGATGGGGCGGGGTGGCGATGGGAGGGGGACGGAATGGAACGGGATGAGGGCGAGATGGAGGAGGGATGGGATGGGGCGGGTCTCACCTGAGCCGCGGCCCCGCCAGCTCCGGCTCGCAGGTGACGAACTGCGCGCCCAGGTCGGCGCTGCCGTGATCGGAGCGGGTGGTGCTCATGCGGCCCCCTGCGCGACAGCGGGTCACGGACCGCCGCGACACACACGACACACACCACACCGCACATGACACCACACCAGACACGCCGGGCCCGGTTTCCCTCCCAACCCCGGCCCGCCGGACCCACCTGCGCCCCGCGCCTTGTCCCACACGGCCAGCTGTCCCCGCGGGGCCCCGCGCAGCAGCGCCGCGCCCGCCGCGCCCGTCAGCCCCGCGCCCACCACCAGCACCCGCGCCATGGCCGCCGCACCGGCACCGGACACCGACAGCGACAGCGGCACCGGCACGCCCCGGACACGGACAGTGACACGGGCACGCCCCGGGACACGCCCCGGACACGGACAAGGACACGCCCCGTGGTGGGCGGGGCCTCTGCGCCGCTGCGCGTCCCCGGTGCGAGCCACGCCCATGGGCGGAGCGGGGAAAGGCCACGCCCACAGGCGGCACGGGTGCGCGCGGGAAACCGCCGAGACATGGACCGGGCGCGCACCTCTGTACAGACACATCTGTGCTGGGCGCACATCTGGACTGACACCTCTGTATGGACACACCTGCGCTGGGTGTACACACCTGGGCACACATCTGGACTGACACTTCTGTATGGGCACAGCTGGGCTGGGCACACACCTGTATGTGCACACCTGTACACACGCACACACACCTGTACACACACACCAGACCCGTACGTGGGAGCCTGCCTGGTGCACACACCTATACACACGCAGACACCCCTGTGTCACACACCCCTGTGTCACACACACCTGTGTTACACACACACCCGTGTCACACACACACCTGTGTCACACACCCCTATGTCACACACATCCGTGTCACACACACACCTGTGTCACACACACACCTGTGTCACACACACCCCCTGTGTCACACACACCTGTGTCACACACCCCTGTGTTACACACACACCCCTGTGTCACACACACCCCTGTGTCACACACCCCTGTGTCACACACACCTGTGTCACACACAACCCCTGTGTCACACACACCCCTGTGTCACACACCCCTGTGTCACACACCCATGTGTCACACACACCTGTGTTACACACACACCCGTGTCACACACACACCTGTGTCACACACCCCTATGTCACACACATCCGTGTCACACACACCCCTGTGTCACACACACCCCTGTGTCACACACCCATGTGTCACACACACCCCTGTGTCACACACCCCTGTGTCACACACACCTGTGTCACACACACCCCTGTGTCACACACCCCTGTGTCACACACCCCTGTGTCACACACACCTGTGTCACACACAACCCCTGTGTCACACACACCCCTGTGTCACACACCCCTGTGTCACACACCCATGTGTCACACACACCCCTGTGTCACACACCCCTGTGTCACACACACCTGTGTCACACACACCCCCGTGTCACACACCCCTGTGTCACACACACCCCTGTGTCACACACCCATGTGTCACACACACCCCTGTGTCACACACCCCTGTGTCACACACACCTGTGTTACACACACACCCGTGTCACACACACCCCCGTGTCACACACACCTGTGTCACACACACCCCTGTGTCACACACACCCCTGTGTCACACACTCCTGTGTCACACACACACCTGTGTCACACACCCCTGTGTTACACACCCCTGTGTTACACACACACCCGTGTCACACACACCCCTGTGTCACACACACACCCGTGTCACACACACACCCGTGTCACACACACCCGTGTCACACACACCTATACACACACAGGCGCCCCTGTGTCACACACACCAGTGTCACAGTGCCCTGTGTCACACACACACCTATGTCACACACCCCTGTGTGTGACAAATCTGCCCACCTGGAGGTGCCACCCAGCAGGAGCCGGGGCGGTGTGACACTGTGACACCTTCCAGAAGGTGCAGCTGGATCGCCCCCAACACCTGGCTGTGAGGAAAGCGGGGTGCTGTGCCCGGAGCGAACAGGGCTGGCGGGTGGTGACACTACGTGGTGACACCGCGTGGTGACACCGTGTGGTGACACTGCCCCAGGAAAACATCCTCCCGTCCCCAGAGCCCCGAGAGTGGGCAGCTCCGGGGAGGATCCGGGTTGCTCCCCTTGCCCAGCTGCGGGGCTGGGAGGAGATGCTCCAGAAACCGTGTGACAGGATCGCTGTGGTATGGGGGACACCAGGAGGCGACACTTTTGGCACAGGTGTTATCAGCGGAGAGCTGTGAGGCGCTGCAGGGCTGGGGATGCTCCTCTCCAGAGGGAGCTCCGAGCTGACCTCAGGGCAGGCGCTGTGACACGAAGCAACGCGACACAGCGCACACGCTGCTCTTCTCAAGGTGTGAAAAATCACTTCTTTTTAAAATTTAAAAAAATTTAATAGCAATAAAAGAGTTCTGAAAATTGTAATACAATTAGAGTAATAATAATTTGCATGATTTGAATTAGGACGATATGAGACAATAGAAACAAAGAGTTACGGACATCCGGGTACCTTTTTCTGGGCAAAATAAGCCTGTAAAAGGACCCACGTTAACAGAGGATTAATCCTTAAAAGCAACAGCCTGTTGCATATTCATACACCTCATCCATGATGCATAAATTCCATTCAAACACAAGATTCTGTCCGGGCAGTGTCAGCTTCTTCCTCGGAATCCTGACAGCTCCTTCGAAGCAGGAAGAAGTTCGTCTCTCCTGATAATGGAGCAAAAAATTATTTTTCTCTGAAAGATTCAGGTGTCCTGTAGCTGCTATCTTGCTGCCAGTCCTTTCTTTAAAAAAGTATCCTACACAGCATAATTTCTATTTTAACATTTTGTTACAACCTAAAACTATATTTACCACACTACTTAAGAGAATTAATACAGCATTGCTTTCTAACACAACACATATAAGAATCATTTTAATATTTGCAAAAAGCCAATCATAAAATACACATTTTTCACAAAGGTAAAAGAGACTTTTTAATTTCTGACTCTAACATTTATAGATTTCTAAAAGTGACAGTGGATTGGAGGGTGACAGTGTCACCTCTCCAATGACACTGGACGAACTGACAGTTTATTAAATTTTTCTCTTCCATAAAATAATGCAAAATAATAAGTTATTTACATGAAGTGTGTCAGAAAGTTTGTTACAAAGGCTTAGAAAATCTTAAAAAATCAGGGTGACAGTGTTGTTTAATAGGCTTTTCCTGGAGAGAGGTGGGAGCCCCTGTCTCCCCTCCCCATGTGTTATGGGGCCTTCATGGAGGAGATGTGCTCAGTTTGGCACTTCTTTAAAGAAAAATAAATAAAATATTGTATAACTGAGCATCCAACCTGTGAGAGTTTACAGGTGTGCGTTCCCATTTGTAGGAGGTTTTCTCTTCTCCACACTGTTACCTCCCAAAAAGAAGCCTCAGGATTTGTGTCCCCTCCTCAGCACCTCCTGCAGGGTTGGCACCTTGTCCTGTTCCCTCCCTCCAGATTCTCAGTTTAGTTTCCATTTCTTCTCTACTAAATGTGAGACATTTATGTGTCACATGTCACTTCAATATAAGAACTTGTTTACTAACGCTTCCTTTACTAAATGGTCTACAAC
Organism: Ammospiza nelsoni; assembly: GCF_027579445.1. Taxonomy (NCBI): domain Eukaryota; kingdom Metazoa; phylum Chordata; class Aves; order Passeriformes; family Passerellidae; genus Ammospiza; species Ammospiza nelsoni. The sequence goes on from NC_080640.1 coordinate 32,290,847, forward strand.
ATCTCTGCTTGCAGGCCCAGGAAGGGCTGTTTTATTGGTTGAAATTTGGTTATGTCTTTCATCGTTATGGATTGTTTTCTTTAAAGAGGTTCTCTCACTGAAATACACTTTATAACTGAAGCCTGACTTTTTGATGTGGAAGCTATAAAGGTGAAAGGAGGAGCAGATTTAGTAATTTAAAGATATTTTTAATTATACTTTTTTTTGTTTGCTAATTCTACATGTTAATTAAATGTACATATCATTCAGAATGCTGTTTCTCCTCAGAGGACCCGTGGGGTTGCACTTCTGCCTGGCTGGGCAGGGGATTGCCACCACCATTTGTCACCACAGAGATTTCTCAAACCTCATAAATACCTGGCCCACTGGCCACGGGATGGTTCTGTGTGGGAGATGTGCTTGGGAATGGTTGGTGGCTCTGAGGGGTCACCTGGATTGTCCCTGCCAGCTCAGCAGAGTCTCTCAGACGTGGAAGCAGGCAGGAAAGCAGTCACAGAGTCACAGAACCATGGAATATCCCGAGCTGGAAGGGACCCACAGGGCTCAGCGGTCCAGCTCCTGGTCACCCCAACAATCCCACCCTCCTGGAGCCCTGGCAGCCTCAGGGCTGTGCCCATTCCCTGGGGAGCCTGGGCAGTGCCCAGCATCTCTAGGGGAAGAACCTTGCCCTGAAATCCAACCTAAACATCCCCTGGCCCAGCTCCAGCCTTTCCCTGGTCCTGTCCCTGTCCCAGAGAGAAGAAGCTGCAGCCCTCGGTGAGGCCTGATCTCAGCGTGTTCTGCTTCAGCTGAACAAACCAAATTACCTCAGCCAGCCCCTGTGTGACCCTCCAAACCCTTCCCCATCATCTCCTTTAAATCCTAACACCTGTTAGACTCAGAACAGTATTAAGACATTATTACACTAAAAAGAGGAACACCAAGAATTCAGACAGAATCCCTGGCAGTAATTTTGTAGAAAACTCCATGATTTAAACTTGAGCATGATGGGTAGTGCTGAAGTTTCCACTGCAATGGAAAAAGCTCCGTGCTCACCTGATGATCAGGTGGGGACTGGCAGCAAGGAAAGCAGGGGTGGTGCAAGAGAGGGCTGCAGGAGCTGGGTGAGAACCCCTGGATGTGTGACACGTTCCTGCTCTCGGGCCAAACACCCACCTCAAGTATGTGCTGGTGGCAGGTGGCCCTGGATGAGGACACAGATTAGGAGCTGTGGCACAACAGCCTTACTGGAAAGGAGCTGGGCAGGGTGGCAGGCACCACCCTGGGCACGAGCCAGCAGTGTGCTCTCCCTGCAAGGATGGAGAACCCCAGCCTGGGCCACAGGAGAGGGCAAGGGGCACCAGGCTGGTGTCAGCCCTGCCAGGGGAGGTGACATCTGGATGCTGTGTCCGGTGTGGAATGCCTGGTGAGAGGGATGTGAGGATGGTGAGCTCCACAGAGGCTGAGGAGCTGTCGGTGACCTGCAGCAGGAGGTGGATGGAGCTGAGTTTGCTGGGTCTGGCCATGCAGGGAAGTTTGAGGGGCTCTCCTTGATCCTTATATCTTGTGAAGGCTGAGCTAGAACAGAGGCCAGACAGTTAAAGAATAAAGTAGGGATTTATTAAAAGGATATCCTCCATGGATCCACCTTGGGCAGCACAAGAGCCCAGCCAGGGCTGCACACAAGGTGAACCAAAATGGGCACAAAATGGACACCTGGTCATGGGGTCTCTCACTTTGATCAGTTCTGGTCCATTTGCATATTGGAGTTAATTGTCCAATTATAACTTCACGTTATGCAGTCCCATCCTTGTTTTTCTCTCTTCATTCCACTGTTGTTTGTGCTCTTGGGCCTGAGATTTGGATCATTTGTCCTTGGTTCCCAGCTAGAGAAGGAATTGTTTTTTCTCCCTGCTCTGCGCACAGAGCTCACCATCCCTCAATGTGAAGCCTGGACTTACTCTCTAAAGCAGCACAGAATTTAAAAACTATACAAGCTAAACCTGAGGCATCAATCCCATCCAGTCTCTGCAGTGGTGGTGCTTCAGCAGGAGCTGCACATGACTCTCAAGAGGCTGGAACATCTTATAAGAGCTGTGGCAATGTCCTGCTCTCCAAGTGCTGCAGGACTGTTTTGGGTACAGCCTTCATCTTGCCCCTTCCAGTGCCTCCAGATGAGTGTGGCCAGAGCTGCTCTGCCCTTTCCCTGTAGTGCAGATTTCCAAGTTCTGTTTTCTCAGGAGGTGGAAGCCAGAGATGTCTTACTCAGCTTCAGTACCCCAAAACCAAAGTCACCCTTTGTGACGGTGTTCACAGGAGTCTTAGGATGTGGGAAGAGATGAGGATCTGACTCCATGTTTCAGAAGGCTTGATTTATTATTTTATGATATATATTACATTAACTATTCTAAAAGAATAGAAGAAAGGATTTCATCAGAAGGCTAGCTAAGAATAGAATAGGAAGGAATGAAAGCAAAGGCTTGTGGCTCAGAATCTCTGTCTGAGCCAGCTTGGCTGTGATTGGTCATTAATTAGAAATAACCAACATGGGCCAATCACAGATGCACCTGTTGCATTCCACAGCAGCAGATAATCAATGTTTACATTTTGTTCCTGAGGCCTCACAGCTTCTCAGGAGGAAAAATCCTAAGGAAAGGATTTTTCATAAAAGATGTCTGCGACAACCCTTCACCTCCAAACCTCTAAATGACAAACCCCTGCTCTAGTGTGTGTTTATAGAAGTGGGACAAACTGACAGACCTAGTTGGACACCTCTCAGGCCCGTTCCAGGCTGACAGACAGGAGACACCTTCCCCTACTGACCTTTCACCGCGATTCCCACAGCAAAACAATCTAGGAAAGAAGGGCAGGAGGCAGCCCCAGCCCTGGGAGAACTCTCCCTGTTGGCAGGACCGGGCACTCAGGTGCTCCTCATACCTTCCTGCAAGGGTGTGAGGAGCAGGGATGTTGTGGTGGGCTGGCACAGCTCCATCCCCAGCCCAAAGTGGGGCAGGTGGAGGGAACTGGGAGAGCAGAAGTGGAAAACTGGGTCGGGATAGACAAGGTATGGAGTGTTGCTATGGCAGCTGGGCAGGGGCCCATCCCTGAGCAAAGGGAGCTCCATCCCAGCCCGACCCAGAACAGATGTTTTCAGTCTGTTGCCTGGGATTTAATCTCCATCTCACATGTGGCACCTTTGTATAACAAGAAGCATCATCATTTCATTTCTACACCACAGCCACAGGAAATCAATAACCTAATTATGTCTCTTGTAACAAATAAATAAAACCACCATTGAAATGGGGTGCTGGAAACTTTCTTCAGCAACACCAATTAAGCCACTCAATGGAAATCACCTCCAAACTCTGCCTAAACAATATTTAACTGGCCTCCACAAACAAATTCTGGGAAATTGCACTTTCTAAACTGTGCTGTTACCTAATGATGAATATGCCCTGCATCCCAGGGTGTTTACACTTGCCACCCCACCCTGCAGCCAGTTCAAATAGGGCTGTCTCTATGCCCCAGCCAGGGGACAGAACCCATCCTGTGGCACTGCCACATCTCCATCTCCTCCAGGCTGGGCATCTCTCCCTGCACTGCCCATCCTCTCCAGGGGCTGACACATCCCTGTCACCTCCTGCAGGAGCTGTGCCACCTCTCAGCTGGGCTGGCTGCCTTCACTTCTGGACAGGTGAGTGTGGGGAAAGCATGGCTAGAGCCTGGACAGGGGAAAGGACAGTGGACAGGTCCCCTGGACAGGGAAAAGCATTCTAAACTTGCCTGTGAACAGCACTTACCACTCATGGCACTTCCAGCCCTCAGGACAGGGCACCTAAATCTCATTTGCTGGCTCAGTTCTAGAGGCTGCTCCAGCCCAATTTTTCTTGTGGTGTCCAGTGTTGTGGTTGTTGGAGGGAGCAATGCTGGCCAGAGCTTTCAGTGCCTGTCTGTGATGCCTCCTGCCCATAACTGCGTGCAAAGCCTGCTCCTGTGGCAGCTGCACTCTCCAGCACATTGGATGAGGGGTTTTTTAAGCTGTGTTAAATCCAGTATCACTAAGGGATGTCTAGATCTGCTGGAAGATGCAACTCTCCCCATTTTGCATACAGATTTGCACTCCAAAATGTCCTTCTCTGAATTAGATGTAATCCATTCTTGTATCACTAAGGGAATGTCTAGATCTGCTGGAAGATACAACTCTCCCCATGTTGCATATAGATTTGCACTCCAAAATGTCCTTCTCTGAACGAAATGTAACCAATTCTTGTCTTTTACACCGTGCTCAAGGAGAAGGGCAAGCAGTTAGAGATTTTCTTCTCATTATTTTATTTCTTTTTAAGGAGGGAAGGAAGTGCTGAAATTTATTCATCCTCTCTGTCCCTCCTGGGGTTTGGAGTGTTAACAGGTGATGCAGACAGCAGGGTGATGGGACAGAGCTGTCCCTTTTCTGGAAGGGAGACTGGAGCAGTGGCACTGCATGGTCACTGACAGGACATACAACACCCGACATCCTCTGTGTATTGGAATGGCTCAATTTTATTGAGGTTTGAGCAACTTCAGGGGGCTGGAATGAGCCCAAACCATTCTGTGATTCTGTGATTTTAACCCTTTGCAGTTCCCAGTGGTGCATACAGCACCACAAGGTTTGCTGCCTCACCTCTTACAGGAATTCCTGAAAGTCTGTCCCACCTCCCTGGAATTATCCCTGCTGAGATGTGCTCCCTGAGCCACCCCATGTTCATTAATGCTTTTGATGGTCACCCAGGGCACCAGGCTGAGGCTGGGTCCCACCTGGGGTGTTTCCCTGCCCTGCTCCCCCTGGCACTGAGTGTGTGGCTGTGTTGTTCCAGGCACAGCGAGGATGTGGCTGGCTCTGGCTCTGCTCTCCGTGCTCCACGGGATGGCAGCCGGGGAATGCTTGTTGAATTCCCCATATCCCAAGAATCCAGAGGCAAGGATGAACATTGTGAGTATGATGGCGTTGGAGAGGAGGTGGGAAGCGTCCAGGAAACAGCCACCATTTAAAAAATTACAATGAAATATCACATTCAGGGATTTCCTCGCAGGAGCCTTGAAAACATTATTACTTATAGGAATAAATCATATATGACTCCATTTTCCTCATGGTGGGAAAAAGGCTATTCTTTATGGATATAATTCCTTTTTATACAGTTTTACAGACCTTGTGTGGGACACCAATTGGTCAGGAGCTTTCTTGCCAATTATTGCTTTTATTGGTTATTAACAAATTGTTATTCTGTATTGACTGGTCACTCAAACTCTCAGTGTCTAAGTGCAGGGAAGTTTGTGAGTGATAGTTTTAATTTTTCTATCTAGCAGTGTAAAAATAGTTTTTACAGGTGGAATTTGTTTTTTACGTAAGAATAGCTTGTTATGTTCATTAACTGCTCACACCAGGATTGCTTTCCCATGGGCACTTGCACAATGCTGGCTTTGACCAGGCCAGCCACTGATTCCAGGAGAGCAGGCTTGATTTCATGGAGCCTTTCTCTATGATTTTTCTACATTACTGCAACAATTATTTCTCAGGGCCTCTTGCTGGTCACAGTGACCCTGAGATGTGTTAGAAAGTCTCTTTTCCCAGCCTGGCACTTGAAGAAGGAATCAGAACTCTTCAGTTCTCGGTCCAAAGGTTGTTTATTGTTTCGTATCTATAAAATATTTTCTGCTGTCCAGCTGAGGTCTGCTCAGCAAGACAGTCAGAGACACTCTGCCTACCCCTGGGGTGGTGTTATCTTTTTATACTAAAAGCTACATATACAAGGTTTGCAATTACTTCCCAATACCTATCACCTATGTTAGACTGTGAGCTTCCACTCTAAACCAATCTAAAAGTGCCACCATCACAGCAGAAGATGGAGGCCAAGAAGAAGAAGGAGAAAGGCTGGACACACCCAGATCCCTCCATCTTGCCCCCCTGAACCTCCATTCTAGAAACCCCAAAATCTGCTTTTTCACCCCGTGATAAATTCACTGTCATTCTACTTAATTTGTGTGGCTTGCAGATCTTCATCTATGGTTGGGAACTTGCTCCGTGGGTGATAATCAAAACCACACAGGCATTTTGGGCTCTGTTCCAGGGTCTCTGAGCCCCCTGCTCAGGACAGCCAGAGGGATGTCCTGGGTTCTGGCAATTATTGGCTTTCTTCTTGTTGCAGAGTGAAATGATCTCCTTCTGGGGGTACCCCAGCGAGGAGTATGACGTGGTGACAGAAGATGGCTACATCCTTCAGCTGAACAGAATTCCTCATGGCAGAGGAAATTCTGGGTGCCAAGGTAAAACTGGTGCCACACAGGACACACACACACACCTTGAGCACTCACTGGGATAGCAGGGCTTGTGCAAGAGGGTTTTCAGGGCTCCCTGTGGCTCGGCATCGGTTTTGATGGATCAGAATTTGCCAGGAAGGCTGATGCCTTGCCAGGGATGTTTCCTCACCCCTCATGGACCCCTGAGCATTGAATATCAGTCTGCAATCCCTGGTGGCACACCTGGGGCTCTCAAATGTGCTCCTGGCTCCCAAAATGTGCTCCTGCTGCCATTTGATGGATGAACAGACTGGTTTGGTTCTCCCGGGGGATCCTCTTGTCCTGTGGGGGGTTAGATCCTATTTAGATCATTCTATCTAAATGAAAATTGCATTTTTCCTGTCACATCCCCAGGCTCCTCCATGTTTGCCCGCAGAGCTGCCTGGGCAGCCCAAGTTCTGCCAACACCAAGTTCTGCCAACACCCCCAGAGATTCTGGGGATAAAGTCCAAGATAATGGTGAATTTTAAAATGAAATCTAGAGGAACACCAACACAAACCTCCACGGATTTTGGCTGTCATGGGGATAACACTTTATAAACTGTTTCAAAAGGTGACAAACATCATTAAAAATGAGGAGAGTCATGATGCTGCCTGTCTTGCAGGTGTGAGGCCCGTGGCACTCCTGCAGCATGGTCTCCTTGCAGAAGGCAGCATCTGGCTCGCCAACTTGGCCAACAACAGCCTGGGCTTCATCCTGGCAGATGCTGGCTACGATGTCTGGATAGGAAACAGCAGAGGGAACACCTGGTCCAGGAGGCACCAGGTGCTGACCACCACACAGGATGAGTTCTGGGCTTTCAGGTAAATGGGCAGGGTTTAGGGTCTCATAAACAGCTGAATTCTGTCAGGGTCACGCTGCTCCAGCTGGGGGATGAGTGAACCAGGCTGGAGTGAAGCTCATTCAATTATTCTGAGTGAAAACTCAGTAGGATGAAGAGTTTTGTGGGGCGGCCCTGTCCTCCTGCTGGTTTTGTGGTTTGCTGATGCTGCCCCTCTCAGCAGGACATCTCCTCTTCTTTCTGCAGCTTTGATGAGATGGCTAAATATGATCTCCCAGCCATGATCAGCTTCATTGAGCAGAAAACAGGACAGAAACAGCTCTATTACATTGGCCATTCCCAAGGCACCACCATAGGTGAGTGTGTCCTGCTGATGGCAGCACGAGAAGTCAACATCCCCTCTCAGATTAGTAAAATTACTCACTGAAATTAAACTATGTGCATGAGTGCCTTGAAAGACTAAAAAAGTCTAAACCTTTTTTTTTTCTACTTTTTTCCCCCCCCCACCAGGTTTTATAGCTTTTTCCACTATGCCTGAGCTGGCTCAGAAAATCAAGGTGTTCATTGCTCTTTCGCCTGTGACCACAGTGATATTTTCTCAGAGCCCATTTAGAAAACTCTCAGTCTTTTCTGACTCTGGGCTTAAGGTTGGTCTGCACTATGTCCTGCACAGCCAAAATGGTTTTTCTGGGGGGGGATTGTGAGATTATCTATGGAGTATTTCAAGTCATTTAGAAAGAGGAGAGCTCTGCGCTCTGTTTTATTATGAAGGAAAACACATCTCACTGCAGAACCTTTCAGTGCTGTCCTGAATTCACTCCCTAAAATGAATTATTCTGGTGAATAAAACTGATGCAGAGGCTGTGAATTGAGCCCTAGCATTTAACACAAGAGCATTAATGGATGTAGGAGATCATGCCCATAAGAAACAAGGAGCTGAATCATTTAATGGGGTGCGAGGGAGGTTTCACTATGGGCAACCTTAATGGGGGGATAAAATAGAGGTTGTAAAGTAGTGCTTTGGGGAAAAGCATGACCAGACTTCCTATTTGATAGCAGATTTGGGATTTTACAGGAGCTCTTTGGCACGAGGGAGTTCCTGCCCCACACTGCCCTGGGGGAGGTGGTCCTCTCCAGGTTCTGCTCCTGCTCCAAGGTCTGCAAGCACATCCTGACTTCAATTTTCGGGTTCAACTGGAAGAACACAAACATGGTACGTGGGAATGGACCTGTAGAGGGTCCTTCTGAGGGCCAAAGCCTTGGCCATGCCCTGTTCTGCAGGGCCAGGTGAAATGTGGGATGTGCTGGTGTCCTTGCAGAGCCGGTTCGATGTGTACATGGGGCACAACCCGGCGGGCTCCTCCGTGCAGAACATCATCCACTGGCTGCAGGTAAACCTCCCCAGCCACCCTCCATGCCCCACAGAATGTCCCTGGTCCCTTGTGGGCAGCCTGCTGTGCTGCTGGCTGCAAGACACACCTTGGCCAGGTCTTTGGTGGGTTTTGTTTCCACCCCTCCATAAAACACTCAGAGGGTTTTGGAGCCAGAGTGGTGGATCTGTCATGGAGCTGAGGGCCCTGCAGCCACAGCAGGCACATCCCAGGGCTCTTGTTTCAAACCAGCTCCAGCCCTGCAGCCCAAGTGCCATTAGTGGTCAGACTGGACCAGACTGCCACCATTAGTGGCATCTGGACAGCAGCCAATTAAGCTCATTACTGATAAAGCTGATTATTTCTCCTTCTTCCCTTTGTGAGCATGAGAACAGTCACCACCAGAGCCCTTTGACACTGCAGTTGTGCTCTGCTGCACTCCTTTTCTCTTCCCCAAGCTAAAAATTTGCACATTTTTGGTAGATTGTCTGTTTGCCTTCTCTGAGGTGTGTGCCACGGGCTGTGCTCAGGGCACAGCTCCTTCTCTGTGTGGGATTCCTGCTCAGGGACCCCAAAAGGACTTTGGGGGGTTTGCAGCAAGAGCACACACCCCATTTTCTGAAGTGCTGCTGCCCAGTGAGGGATGAGGCCACCTTGACCTTGTATTGCTGTTGGTCCTGTTCCAATTAGACAAGAGATGCTCAGAGGCTCCTTCCATCTCTGACCGTGCCATTTCAGGCCCACTCTCCAGCCCACAAGGAATACTTAGAGTTCTAAACCCATTTTCCAGACCATTTTCATTTCTTCCCATCCTGGTGTTATCCACAAGCATTAGAAACATAATCTCTGCCCATTTGTCCAAATTCATGACAATAATTACTTGTGCTGGGCCTAGGGCCAGGCCTGTGAGACACTGCCAGTTCAGTGATGAAAGCTAACTTTTGAGGGTAGACTTTTGAGGGTTGAGTGCACCCCCAGAGAGCTGTGACTTCACTCAGAGCACTGCACGTCTGAATTTGCTGCAGGGAGTCCACGGTGGGGCACTGAGAGCTTTTGATGGGGGGCACATGTACAACAGCCTTCACTACAGACAGGTGAGGCGCTTCCTGTGGCCTTCCCTTTCCTTGTTCTCTTCCCATCCATGCCTGCTGTGTCTCCCCTTAATGTATTCCTCCCTTCACAAACTGGAAGTCAGGATGTCTGCTTGGAACAACAGCATTTTCCATTCTCAACTCTATTTTGCAAATATATTTTAGATGGAATAAAACACTTTAAATTAGACTTTCCACTTTCCATAGGATAAGGGGAAATGGTCGCAAGTTATACTGGGCTAAATATTAGGAAAAATTTCTTCTCTGAAATAGTGGTTAAGCCTTGGAACAGGAAAAAAAAAGAAAAAGAAAAAGAAAAAACTTTTTTTATTTCTTAAACAAAATGTGTCATTCAGAAAGCAGTATGCTTCTTAACTGGATTAATTACACTGCAGGTAACGAGAGATGCTGCTGGCAAATCACCTCATGGCAAATCCTCAGGGTGTGGAGCCGACACAAACCCTCCAGAAATGTTTTAATTTCAAAAAACTTGCTTCCAAACACCTCCCTGGTGTCGCTGAAGGAAGTGCTGGGGAAGTGTCACCACAAAGAACTTTGGGAGGGACCTGTGGAGGTCAGGATGATCCAACAGCACTAAACCAGAGCAGCCAAAGTTCTGCCTTCTTATCCAAACCATCTGTAGAATCAGAACTAGAATTTCTAGCCCAGCAGAACCAATTCTCTAATTAATTTTAATTAAATTGCCTCACTAAATCATAGCATGTAAGGTTATGCTGCATCTCTACTGTAGTTCCTCTCCTTTCTAGAAGAAAGGCGTTCCAGTTTTCATTCCCCCCTCTTCCCAAAAAGTAGCAACGGTGCACAGTTTGTTGCACTCCAGCAACATCTCCTCTTCGGGAAGTCCCTCTTCACTCTCCTCTTGTGAAGCCCCTTTTCCCTCTCCTCTTTATGAAGCCCTTTTTCCATCTCCACTTTGTGAAGCCCCTTTTCCATCTATCTTCTCCTTGTGAAGCCACTTTTCCATCTAACAGCTCTTTTTGAAGCCGCTTTTCCCTCTCCTCCTTGTCAAGCCCTTTTCCATCTGGTCCTTTTGAAGCCCCTTCTCCATCTCCTCTTTTTTAAGCCCTTTTACCCTCTGCTCCTTGTGAAGCCCCTTTTCCATCCATCTCCTCTTATGAAGCCCCTTCTCCATCTTCTCCTTGTGAAGCCCCTTTTCCCTCTCCACTTTGTGAATCCCCTTTTCCCTCTCCTCCTTTTGCAGCCCCTTTTCCCTCTCCATTTTGTGAAGCCCTTTTCCATCTCCTCCTTATGACACTGCTTTTCCATCTCCTCCTTGTGAAGCCCCTTTTCCCTCTCCACTTTGTGAAGCCCCTTTTTCTTCTCCTCCTTCTGAAGCCCCTTCTCCATCTTCCCCTTGGGAAGCCACTTGTCCATCTTCCACCTATCTTCTCCTTATCAAGCCACTTTTCCATCCATCCCCTCCTTCTGAAGCCCCTTTTCCATCTCCTCTTTGTGAAGCCTCTTTTCCATCTGCTCCTTGTGAAGCCCCTTTTCCCTCTCCTTTGTGAAGCTACTTTTCCATTGATCTTATTGTTGTCAAGTCCCTTTTCCATCTATCTGCTCCTCATGAGGCCACTTTTCTTTCTCCTCTTTGTGAAGCCCCTTTTCCACCTCCACTTTGTGAAGCCCCTTTTTCATCACCATTTTGTGAAGCCCCTCTTCCATCTCCTCCTTGTGAAGCCCCTTTTCCCTCTCCTGTTTATCAAGCCCCTTTTCCACCTCCACTTTGTGAAGCCACTTTTCCACTTATCTTCTTGTTGTCAAGTCCCTTTTCCATCTATCTTCTCCTTGTGAAGCCCCTTTTCCATCTGTCTCCTCCTTTTAAAGCCCCTTTTCCATCTCCTCATTCTGAAGCCATTTTTCCATCTATCTCCTCTTTGTGAAGCCCCTTTTCCATCTCCACTTTTTGAAGCCCCTTTTCTCTTTCCTCTTTGTGAAGCCCCTTTTCCCTCTCAATTTTCTGAAGCCCCTTTTCCATCTCCTACATGTTAAGCCACATTTCCATCTCCCTCTTGTGAATCCACTCTTCCCTCTGCACTTTGTGAAGCCCCTTTTCCCTCTCCACTTTGTGAAGCCGATTTTCCCTCTCCTCCTTGTGAAGCCCCTTTTCCATCTGCTCCTTTTGAAGCCCCTTTTCCATCTCCTCATTGTGAATCCCCTTCTCCATCTCCTCCTTGTCAAATCCCTTTTCCTCTGCTCCTTGTGAAGCCCCTTTTCCATCTGCTCCTTGTGAAATCCCTTTTCCCTCTCCATTTTGTGAAGCCCCTTTTGCATCTCTTCCTTGTGAAGCTCCTTTTCCATCTCCACTTTGTGAAGCCCCTTTTCCCACTCCTCCTTGTCAAACCACTTTTTCATCTGCTCCTTTTGAAGCCCCTTCACCACCTCCTCCTTCTGAAGCCCCTTTTCCATCTGCTCTTTGTGAAGCCACTTTTCCATCTCCTCTTTTTGAATCCACTGTTCCCTCTGCTCTTTTTGAAGCCCCTTTTCCCTCCCCTCCTTCTGCAGCCCCTTTTCCCTCTCCATTTTGTGAAGCCCCTTTTCTACCTCCTCCTTATGACACTGCTTTTCCATCTCCTCCTTGTGAAGCCACTTTTCCATCTTTCTCCTCGTGAAGCCGCTTTTCCATCTATCTCCTCTTTGTGAAGCCCGTTTTCCAGCTCCTCCTTGTGAAGCTCCCTTTCCATCTGCTCCTTGTGACACCACTTTTCCCTTTGCTCTTTGTGAAGCCCCTTTTCCGTCTCCTCTTTGCGAATCCCTTTTCCCTGTGCTCCCAGACCGGGGCCCCGTTCTACGACGTGCAGGACATGGAGGTGCCCACGGCCATCTGGAACGCGGGCCGGGACTGCCTGGCCGACCCGCGGGACACGGCGCTGCTGCTGCCCCAGGTCAGGAACCTGGTGCACCACAAGCTCATCCCCCACTGGAACCACATGGACTTCGTGCTGGGCCTCGACGCCAACGAGGTTCTGTACCGCGAAATCCTGGACATCATGAAGAAGCACCCCTAAAGGTGCTGGTTCTACCTGATACATTTTTTATTTTTAGCGTTGTCTCTGCAGGATTTTGAAATTTCTTTTCAATCTTTTGAATTTTTTGAATCTTTTGAAAATTTTTTTTTAATCTCTGTTTGGACCACCTGAATACAGTTGATTAAAATGTTCAGCTTTTAACTGGAGTAGTGACAGGGTGGGGAGAGGAGCCTTCATGCCACTCCTGACTGGCACTGCATTGCCTTTTCTTATTTTCCTTCTTTTCCCTTCTTTTCCCTTCTTTTTCCCCCTTCTTTTTCCCCTTCTTTCCCCCTTTTTCCCCATTTTTCCCTTTTTTTCCTTTTTTTCCTTTTTTGTTTGGTTTGGTTTCGGAGGAGGTGTTTTTTTTGTTTGTTTGGTTTTGTTTTGTTTTGAGGTTTTGTTTTTTGGGGGTTTTTTTTGTGCCTTCATCAGTGACACAAAGCTCATTGTGGCTGTCTCAGGTCTGCCACTCTTATGCCTAAAACCATGAAGGTGGATCAGAAAGACACCCAACAGATCTGTGGTGAAAAACACCAGAATTAGGACCCCAGATTGTTTTGGGTGGGAAGGGACCTCAAAGCCCATCCACCTTCCCCTGTCCCAGGCTGCTCCAACCCCCAAAATCCAGCCTGGCCTTGGGCACTGCCAGGGATCCAGGGGCAGTCACAGCTGCTCTGGGCACCCTGTGCCAGGGCCTGCCCACCCTCACAGGGAACAATTCCTAATTCCCAATATCCCATCCAGCCCTGCCCTCTGGCACTGGGAACCCATTCCCTGTGTCCTGTCCCTCCACCCCTTGTAAATAGTTTCTTTCCATCTTTCTCCCTTCAGGTACTAGAAGGACATGTCCCTAGAAAAAAAGCAGTTCTAGTGGTTTTGAATTCAATAAAATTGTAATTAATCACATTTTTAATGTTGCTGGGTTTGGGCATTATTTTTTTTTCCTTTCCGTGACTGAGGGGTGAGAAATTAATAAATCCTGAAGAGAAATTTCCAGTCAGACAGCCCAGTGTGTGATTCTGGTGGTGAATGTGTAAAATCCAAATAAAAAGGGGCTTAAGGGTTTTCATAAAGTGCTTATCTTAGGGTTTATCTGAGAGGTTGTGGTAATAAGACTGATCAGTGATCTCAGAGGTGCTGTGATGCATTGATGGTTGTTTTATTTAGCCTGAAGGAAGGGCAGTCATTTTATAGCAATAAAAAATTTGGGTGCTTCTATCAGCCAAAATCCTGAGGCCCATCAGAAAACCTCAATAAATATGTCAATGTTGCAAGCACCAGAAGAATCAGCTTCTTTCAGGGAGGGAGAATCCAGCTGTGAGGCAAAGCAATATTTCATGGAGGAACTGCTCAAAATCATGCACTGGAGCACAGTCAGATTTTCAGTCTGTCAAGTTTTCTTTAAAATTCCCTGGAAGATATCCATCACCCTGAAAAGCAGAGTAGATCAGTCAGAGTCTTGTGGGAGGCGAGGAAGTAATTTTGGGGGAGAGCAGCCATTCCAAGTGTTGCTGTGGGTTATTTATATTATATTATATTATATTATATTATATTATATTATATTATATTATATTATATTATATTATATTATATATATATATATAAAATTATAATACATTGTATTATAGATTATATATACTATCATATAATAAAACAATATATAATTATTTATTATAATAATATATTTTATAATAGTATCTATTATAATATAATATAATATATAGTACCTATATTAATATATATTATATAATTATATATGTAGCATTATATTTATGTATATTATACAGAATGTATATAATATATTAAGATAATATATTATAATATATGATCATATTATACATATCATATTATGTACATTATATAATTATCTATTATATTCTAATATTGTATTATATATTATAAAATACATTAAATTATATTATTATATTATTATATTATATCATATAATATAATATTTTAAATATAATATATTGTATCATATATATTATTATATTATAGTTTAATATAATATATAATTTAATATAGTTAAGATATAATATCTTATAATATATAGTACATATATTAATAGATATGCACTATATTATATAATGTATATAACTAATGCATATTAATATATAATATATAAAGATAAAATATATTATATTATATATTATCATATTATATATAGTATATTATACACATCATATTAATATATATTATATTGTCATATATTATATAATACAATAAATTATAATCAATCACATAATACACAACATATAATATATAATATATCATATATATCATATACATTGAATATAATATAATATAATATAATATAATATAATATAATATAATATAATATAATATAATATAATATAATATAATATAATATAATATAATATAATATTTCTATTGTTGGTGTATTACTATATAAAATAATTCCTGGCTAAAATTTGGCAGAAGTGCAGGACAGAGCTCCCTCCCTGCTGCTGGGTGTCCCTGTGCTGTCCTTGCTGTCCCCTGCAGTGGCTTTGGGGCTTCCCAGGGTGACTCTCACCCACGACGTGTTTGTGCCCCTGCTGCTTCCCTCATTGTCCTGTCTAAGCCTTTCTCCTCTGAAGGGCAAAGCCTGCAAGCAAAATGAAAATCTAATGGCATTTACTTATGAAAAGAAGCTTGCATTCTTTACAGTTTCCTGGAGTATTACGCAGCCACAATGGTTGGAGTAAATAACTCGGGATTTATTTCTTTTTTCACCCCTTTTTTCCCTATGTCTGTAGTTTCTGCCTCATTCCAAGAAGCTTTCTGTAAAATGGTCTTTTTAGGTAATGCTCTTCACCTAATCTGTTTATTCAGTTTGCTCAAGTCCATCCATTTCCAGTAAATACTTTTCTCTCTGCTAAGAAAATTGCTCGTGAATTTTATCGGGTGATCAGATTATTGGATTTGGATATTGTTTGCTTTTCTGCCTTTAGGAGATTCTCTAAGCATCTTTCTGTAGTGCAAATTCTTGCTTAAGTTAAGCCTGTTTAAACACATCTTTTTTCTTTTTTTTTTTAAGTCTCTTGCCAGTTCTGCAGAAACAATTTGCCCAAAGCCAAAAAAAAAAAAATTTAAAATGTGGCTTCACTTGGTATTTTGCCATGGGGACAAAAGGGCTTTTCCTTGATTGCTTTGTTTTTTTCCCCTGTGCCTAAATATTTTCTTTCCCTTTCAAAACCCTGAAACAAAGCTGTGACCCAAATCCTGGCTGAAATGAAAATAAACCAGCTGCCAGCAGCGGGAGACATTTGCAGATGAGACTCGTGGCACATGGCAGCACCCAGAAGGTGCAGAAATAAACGAGTCAAGAACACCCAAATTGTGTCCTGGGGTCAGGAAGGTACAGAGGGGTGACACAGCCTTCCCTGCCCCTGCTCCCAGCTGGGACACACCAAAATTCCCAAATTCCCAGACAGGGTTTTCCTGTGTGCTGTTTTCCAGCAGTGCCTGGCATCCCGATGGTCCTATCCCAGCTGGACGGGGGGACCAGGACCTGTCCCCACCACTGCTCCTGGGACAGGTCCTGTGCCACTGCCACCACGGGCTGCCACCCTGCTCCTGCCCAGCTGCCCCGTCTGGCCCGTTGTCCCTTGCTGGGAGCACTGGGAGGGCACCAGGGACCTCAGGGGACATTGGCACTGCCCCGAGGCCATCGCCACCCTGCATGGGGAGAGGACATTCCATTGTCCCCTGACATTCCACTGTCCCCTGTCATCCCATGAGGACATTCTATGTCCCCTGACATTCCATGAGGACATTCCATTGCCCTCTGTCATTCCACTGTCCTCTGTCATTCCATTGTCCCCTGTCATCCCATGTCCTCTGTCATTCCATGAGGACATTCCATTGTCCCCTGTCATCCCATATCCCCTGTCATCCCATTGTCCCCTGTCATTCCATTGTCCCTTGTCATCCCATGTCCCCTGTCATCCCATTGTCCCTTGTCATCCCATGTCCCCTGCCATCCCATGAGGACATCCCATGTCCCCTGTCATTCCATGTCCCCTGCCATCCCATGAGGACATCCCATGTTCCCTGTCATTCCATTGTCCCCTGCCATCCCATGAGGACATCCCATGTCCCCTGTCATTCCATGTCCCCTGCCATCCCATGAGGACATCCCATGTTCCCTGTCATTCCATTGTCCCCTGCCATCCCATGAGGACATCCCATGTCCCCTCTCATTCTGTTGTCCTCTATCATCCCATGAGGACATCCCATGTCCCCTGTCATTCCGTTGTCCTCTATCATCCCATGAGGACATTCCACTGTCCCCCTGTCATTCCATGTCCCGCTGTCATTCCCTGCTGTCCTGGTGGGAAAGGCTGTGCCATGCCAGACTCCCCAGCCTGCTGAGCCAGCACGTTTGTCCCTTGGCTGGCAGGCAAACACGTCCCCAAATTAAAAGCTTAATAAACAAACAAATAAAGAACCATTTGCCACTAGGCTCGTGAGCTCCTGAGACAGTGAGCCGGGTTTGATGTGGCACCAGTGACACCCAGGCCTGCTGGCCCTTGGCTGCTGAGCTCCTCTGATTCTTTTGTGAAAGAAATTGGAAACAGTGGCCAGGGCTCCAGGTCCTCAGAGTTTTGTGGGTGGAATAACAGGAGCCTGGCGCTATTTCACCTGGAGCAGGCGCTGGAGGTGTTGTCTGAAGGCGCAGCCCGGATCGTGGGTGTGACCCACCCTCATCAGCCCCAGCATTGTGTTGCAAATCGCTGGCAGCAGCCTCCAGCCCCTGTGCCAACTCCTCACCTCTGCCAACCTGTTATTAGGCAATCCACTGACAGATTGGCTTCAATCCTTCTCCTTTCCCTCTCCAGATGCAGGTCAGGTGTTGGGATATCTCTGCAGAGCCCTGGTGGGCTCGGTGTTGTGCAGAGACCCTGGTGGGGCTGGTGCTGGTGCTGGTGGCACCACCAGATGCCTCCTTAGGAGGATGGATGCCCTGAGCCCAGCTTTGCAGCCCCACAAGCTGCTCAGCTGACGTCAGTTTGGGTTAGAGAGCAGTGCTTTATCCTTTAAACATATTTATCTCTCTATTAAAAGGCGGGGGATGCAGAGGCTGCAAATTAATCCCGCTGAGGTTTAATCTGCCCGGACCGTCAGCATTTTTATTTTCTTTGGATTGGAGGTCCTAAAACCTTCTGCTGTGGGTGTCTTCTGCCACGTGCAGGGACTTGCAGGCAGAATCCTGCACAACCCCACACACAGCTGCTGGCCAGCACATGCAACACAGAGGTGGCTCTGTCATAAATAATTTGCAGTAAACATAATAAGTGAATCCCGTGTAATAAATAGATGGGGCTGCTATAATGAGCATGTCTGTTAGAGTAGCCTCTTTGAGCTAGGTCTCATAGACTCTTGGAGGTCTACAACACACCTAAGATAGCTCAGCTACCTTTGGAGACATAAAAATCAGCAGTATAGCTTCTGTGGTAGTGTTGGGAACAAAAAGGCTTAATAAAAGGCAAAATAACAAGCAGAGAAAAACCGAGGCAGGTACCAGAGGTTCTTGCTCCTCATAAAACACCTCACAAAACCAATTAGCTTCTTTATTCACTTCTTTTTCTAGGAAATTGCCCAAACAAGACTTTTTACCTTCTGTCCAATTAGCTATCCTTAAGTTTGAGGTGAAGTCCCCTGAGCCTGTGAAGCAGCTTTTTCACTAATCAAAAAGAGAAACTTCTAAGCTTCTTTCCTTTTTGAAGAGACAAAAGACAGTTTTGTCACTGCATCAACAAAAACCACGTTCCTACACGTGCCCACCACAGCTGATGGGTGACTCTGCTGGCTGGGCAGTCATTGGGGAGGTGGGGAGATGCTGGTGCCTGTTCCTTGGAAAAACTTGAGCTGCTGTTTCACATCATCCACCTGGTCAGGTTTTCACACTGAGGTTTTTCTCCAGAGTGACAAGGTAGAAATAGCTCCGTCCTGGTCACTGGGCCACACCAAGGATGCCCTGGTGATGCAGATGAAATTTCTGGTGTCAACTCTGGCAATACTCTGCCATTCCCATCCCTGGCAAGGTGAGAGGCACCTGCAGAGGGCTCATCCATCCTGGTGCTGGGCTGCTCTGCTCCTACAAGCTGGCATTTGGGTGTTGCAGGGGTTTTCTCTGAGTAGTCCTGCTGGTAAGGTGGAACCCAGAAAGTGAGATGCTCGGCTTTGCCAGATGTCCCCCGAACCTGAAACTCAGTCATGGCACTACCAATTCCTGCCCTGTTTAATGCAGCACAAGTGTAGGGAAAAAAGATTGTAGCTTTGATTCCAGAGAGTCAGTAGCGAGTCAACCCCTCCAGGGTAAATAGAGTGGCTGAAATTCACTCCTCTAGTCATGACTTTCTTTTTAATTTCAACAGTAAGGAGCTAAACAGGACGAGCAAGAAAAGCTTGGCAAGAAGCCGTGTGATTGGAGAGGGATAGTTGGGTGGATTTGTGAGGTGAGAAAGGGCTCAGCCTTTCCTTGCACATTTCATCACCAGCAAATCACCAGGTTTCAACTCCACTCTGCACAGTGAGGAGGATCTGGTGAGGAGAATCTCCTGCTCCTGTGCCCAGCTCAGAGCCCCCTGGGCCAGATGTGCCCTCTCTCGACCAGTGGCTGTCACAAGGTCACTTCCCTCCCCTCCTGTGCCTGAACGCACAAACCATAGCACGTGCTCGATTCCTGGAGTAAAATTTCACTCCTGGATTGCTGTGAGCTGGAAAGAAAAGCTGGAAAGAAAACCCCAACACAGCAGATCTCTTGCAAGCCATGGGCTGGAGCTTGGCTGTGATGCAAGACTTTATTGCAATAATCTCTACAGACACAGGGGCGGGCAGAAATCACAGCAGTGCATTTAAAAGCCATGCAGTGTGGGACACGGGGACAGGGGAACAGGGGACATTTTTAAGCAGAGCATCCCTCACACAAACCCCGTGCCCCAAGGCACATGGGAACAGGCAGCTCCTCCATCCTGGGGCAGCACAGGGATGGATGGATGGATGGATGGATGGATGGATGGATGGATGGATGGATGGATGGACTCATGGATTCATGGATTAGATTAATGGATGGATTCATGGCTGGGTGGATTCATGGATGGATTTATGGATGGATTCATGGATGTATGGGTTCATTGATGGGTTGATGGATGCATTGATGGATGGATGGATTGATGAATGGATGGATGGATGCATTGATGGATGGATGGATGGATTGATGAATGGATGGATGGATGGATGGATGGATGGATGGATGGATGGATGGATGGATTCATGGATGGATTGATGGACGAATTCATGGAGGGACTGATGGAGGGATCGATGGATGGATTCGTGGATGGATGGATTCATGGATGAATTCATGGAGGGGTTGATTGATGGTTGGATTCATGGATGGACTGATGGATGGATTCGTGGATGGATTCATGAATGGGTTCATTGATGGATTCATGGATGGGTTAATGGATGGATTTATAGATGGGTTCATCAATGGATTGATGGATGCATTTGTGGATGGATCCATGGATGGATTGACAAATGGATCTGTGGATGGATTGATGGATGGATGGATTCATGGACGGATCCATGGATGGATCCAGGAATGGGTTCAGGGATGGATTCATGGATGGGTTCATCAATGGATTCATGGATGGGTTAATGGATGGATTCATGGACGGGTTCATCAACAGATTGATGGATGGACTGATGGATGGAACCATGGATGGATGCATAGATGGGTTCATGGATTCTCCTCCATCATGGCCACCATCCGCTGGTACATGCGCTGGGGGGCATTCAGGCCCCAGTGGTGGTCGAAGTGGTTCCAGTCGGGGAAGTGCTCGTGGTGCACAACGTGGGTGAGGCGGGACAGCAAGCGCTTGGTCTCCTTATGGGGGGTCACCCAGTCGTGCCCCCCGCTCCACACGGCCACTGGCACCAGCATGCCCTCAATCTCGTAAGAGGGAGGCCTCAGCTGGCAGGGGGAAAGCACTCCTGTTACCTGGGGCTCTGGTGGGTGGGGTGTGCTCCCCCATCCCCATCCCAGCCAGCCCCTTCACCTGGTTGTACTTCTCTATGTTTTTCAGCCCGTAGTCAAACTGCTTGAACTCGGCAGTTTTTGCAGTCTGGAAGGCAGAGGCAAAGGGTTAATCCAGGTAACATCCTGGACCAGCCTCCCCAGACAGACACACCTTTTGGGACACCTTGGTTAAAAAGCAGCAGCTTAAAAATCCCTTTTATCTCTTTGATTCCACCTCCTTTACCTGTTTCCAGAAGCATTTGAAAATACCACGTTCACAGATTAAAAGAAAGTTAAAATACTTATAAAATCAGAATCTCTACCTGTCCCCAGTGCACAAGATTTTTTACTGATGTATAGTCTGGAAAATGAGATAGGTACACGTCCAGTCGGCTCTACAGGAAAAAGAAAGTATTTTCTAAGTCAGTTGGGAAGGATGAAAATCCATCTGGGCAAAAAACCTCAAGCATTCTGTCTTATAACTGCAATATAATTGTTATACACTCTTTATTCTTCAGCAGCTTTATTCTGCTCAGAGCTAGAAGCAGCTTCCAAAGGTAAGCCACTTAATCAACGGAAATACACTTAAAATGGAAATGCAACTGATCTAGTCATTCTTTGGTTATTTTCTTCTGTAAACCTGTTGTGTGCCAGCCAAAAATGAGGCAGGAGTTTCCTTTCCTAAGAGCAAAGACCACAAGCGATTTTCTCTTACCGAAGACTCCATTGGGTTTAACACCCCCACACCACTGCAGGGAATCTCCAAATAACCACTGCCTCTCACACCTTATTTTGGAGGTTTATACTCATTGTTGTGCCTCATTAGATATCTCCAGGTGTATAGGAAAACCAGAGAGGGCTGTGACCTGGAGAGCCTGGTGCACCCACCATGTTCAAGTTGTTCCTGTCAAAGCCTCCGACCAGGAAGATGCTGTTGGCACACACTTCAGCTTCCAGTGGCCTGCTGCACTTGTGAACCAGGAACAGCTTCTCCTTCCTTGGCACCAGAACCAGCTCTCTGGTTCCAAATATCTCCTGCAGGAGCACGAGGGAATGTCAGGAATGGTGCTAGGAGCTCCAAGGCCTGCCGCAGGTGCAGGAGCAGCACACAGTGGTAATGCAGGGGACAGGAATTGCCAGAAATCCCTGGATTTTGGCAGTAACCACCCAGAAACACCTCCTGTACCTTGAGCAGCAGGTCTGGTAGGAAGGCCAGCTTTAACACAGGGCCCCGGACGTGGTGGAAGGTGTACACAGGAGCCAAGGCAAAGAAGAGTTTGATCTTCTTGGCCAGGTGTGGCAAGCTGGAAAACGCTATGAAACCTGAAAAGCAGCATGAGAGAACAACACAACCCCAGCTTACCCTAGGCCTTGTGTTTGAGGGTTTTTTTTAACAAAAAACACTCCTGGATGCCAGCACAGCCCAGGATGGATGGGGAGGATGTGGCAAACCCCTCCCATTGCAGAAGGCTGGGAAGGCAGGAGGGGACAGCAGCTCCCAGCAGAGTCCATTTTGGGATGGTGTTGAAAGTTGCAATGCAAGTTGTTTTCCATTGCCATCTGTATGGCAGATTACCTTTGTCAAGTGGGCAGTTTGCCTTATCTCTCTCTTTGAGTGACCACATTCACACCTCCCTCAGGAGGGGACACCTGCTAATAACAGACTATTGAATGTCACTGCATGGCTGATAAGAACTAGAACATCCCATTGTGAGATGCTCTGCCCAGAGGGAGGAGCCAAGCATTGCTACCCAGATATAATCCAGAGGTTTTTGAGACACCAGCACAGCTTTCTCCACTGGATTTCCCAGAGGAACAGCAGCTGTGTCTCCTTCCACTGCATCTTCAGAGGGAGAATACATCCTTCTCTACAGATTCCCCTTGCTCCAACAGAACCTCCCTGACACTGCAGGAGGGCTGCAGCCACAATTCCAATGGGACTGCCACCAACAGCCCACAGGGTGTCAGGTTGGGTTCTGACTCTGTCAGTGTTGTTCTGGTGTACTGCATTGTTTATTTTATCCTTTATTTTTTTCCTTTTCCTTATTAAAGAACTGTTATTTTCTGCTCCCATATTTTTTTTTGCCTGAGAGCCCCTTAATTTAAAATTTATAGCAATTTGGAGGGGTGGGGAGGGTTTACATTCTCCATTTCAGGGGAGGCTCCTGCCTTCCTTAGCAGACTCCTGTCTTTCCAAACCAAGACAGATGGACATTGGTATCACTCACCCAGGGAGCTGCCCTGAGCGTGGCCAATGTAGAACAGCTGCTTCTGCTCCGTTTGCATCAGGATGAAGCCCACCATGGCCGGCAGGTCGTACACGGCCATCTCGTGGAAGCTGCGCGGCAAAGGGAGAGCCTGGAGGAGATTCCCACCTCCCATTCACCCACCCCGCCAGGGTCTCAGTGCTGGCAGCCCTGCAGCCCAGCTGCCCTTGGTGGCCCTGACCTGAAGTCCCAGAACTCCTCGGAGGCCGTGGAGAGGCTGCGGTGCCGGCGGGACCAGCTGCTGCCGCGGTTGTTCCCGATCCAAACGTCATATCCCGCGTCCGCCAGGATGAAGGCCAGGCTGTTCTCAGGTAAGTTGTCCACCCAGTCACCACCATCCAGGCAAAACCCATGCACTATCAGCACGGGGGTCCTGGCTCCTGAAGGAGGAGATGGGAGGTAGTGGGCAGAAGAAGGAATGTGCTTCTTGTTGATGGAGTGACAAAATCGTCCTTTGTCCCCTCAAAAAGGAAATAAGGCCAGAAATTTCTCTCCTCAGTTAGGTGAAAAAACACCTCATAGGATCTGGGGGGCTTCAGCTCAAACTTAAGGATAGCCAATTGGACAGGAGCCAAAAGTCTCACCTGAGCAATTCACTAGAAAAAGAAGAGAGCAAAGAAACAAATCGCTTTTGTGAGGTGTTTTACCAGTAACAAGAACCTTGGGCACCTGGCTCGGTTTTTCTCTGTAAAGACTTTTGTTATTTTGTCTTTTATTAAGACCTTCTTGTTTCCAACACTGCAACAGAAGCCATCCTGATGATTTTATGCCTTCTAAGGTAGCTGAGCTATCTTGGGTGTGAAATAGATCTCCAAGAGCTTATGAGAACTAGCTCAAGGAGACTCATACTTCAGAGACACCTTTCCCACATAGAAATAAAACACCACTGTAACACCTTGGTACTGTTTCATGCAAGCTGCACATTAAAAATTCCCTTCTCCCCTTATTTCCCTGGTTATGCTGGTGCTTTTTTGTGTTTGGGGAGCTTTTGCCACCCCAGGCCCTGAGCCTGGGCCTTGGAGCAGGGTTTTGCTGCAGGGAAAGACCCACTTTGGGGGCTTTGCTGGGTCACAGCACAATGCTGAGCTCCTGAAGGCAGCCAGGAGGAAGCTCCTCATCCCTCTCCCAGCTGCCCAAGCCATGCCTGGAGGCACAGGCATTCCTTTTGTTGTCAGGAGGGCCAGGGTCACAGCTGGTGCCCCCTGGGTGAGGCTGAGCCCACCTGAGAGCCTGGTGCCCTCCTTGCCATGGGGAATCCTGTTGAGGCTCAGGAAGTAGCCATCCTCTGTCATCACCTCGTACTCCTCGCTGGGATAGCCATGGAAAAGGATCTTCTCGCTCTGCAGGGACAGGGGTGTGAGGGCAGAGGGTGACCCAGAGCCCTGGGCCTGCCTCAGCTTCCCTCACTGCTGCCGCCCACGTGGTGTCCCTGGTGTCACCTGCGCCCAAAGGAATCACAGGGAGAGCAGAGAGAGGCCAAGCTCAAGCTGAGGGCATGGGGTGAGTGCCAGCAATGAAAATATGGGAGATTATTGATGCCCCAAACCCCCCAGAGAGGCCAGGTGCAGATGCAGGGAAGGGGTGAGCCCAGCTGGTCCCAGCTGGAAGGATTTTGGGCATGCCCATGGAGAAGTGAGGTGCTCCCCCAGCACTTACAATGTTCATGAACGTCTCTGGGTTGCGGAAGAATTCATCATCTGGGATGGCATCTTCCAGCCCCTGGGCCAGGCACAGGGCCACCAGCAGCAGCCACATCTCACCCACCTGCAGCACCTGGGGGATAATAAGGCTGTGAGTGCTCCAGGAACCCTTTGGGACAGCCAAAGCCTGATTCTGCCACAGGGAGCGGGTGTCTGCAACCCCTTGTGCAGTTTGGAGCCCACCCCAAGCCCCTCTTGCTGGCCATAGTCATCTAGTGCAGCTGTAAGTGTGGGACAAGCAGCCTCCCACCACCCCCTGCCTGGGAAAAGCATCAAGGAAATCCTTGAGCTTTCAGGAAAAGCATTCAGGAGAAGAATGCTTCCCCAAGCAGGAGGGGTCATGCCAGAGCTCCATCCCTGCCTTGGATGCTTTACAGCCCCTTGCCAGGTGCTCCTGGAGTGCCCAGCCCGAGGCATTCCAGACTCAGGGCACATCCAGCAAAGCCCAGTTCCCTGCTGATCCTGCTGCAGGAGCTAAAGGTGGCTCTCTGCCTCCCAGAGTGTGTTTTCCCGGCAGCCTTACTGCATGGAAAGCTTTCCTGGGCTGCTCAGGAAAACAGCAGAGATCTGTGTGGGCCACTGTCACAGACATCTTTTATGAAAAATCCTTTCTTTAGGATTTTTCCTCCTGAGAAGCTGAGAGGCCTCAGGAACAAAATGTAAACATTGATTGTCTGCTGCTGTGGAATGCAACAGGTGCATCTGTGATTGGCCCATGTTGGCTGTTTGTAATTAATGGCCAATCACAGCCCAGCTGGCTCAGACCGAGAGTCCGAGACAGCTGCCTTTGTTATCATTCTTTTCTATTCTTAGCTTAGCTAGTCTTCTGAGATGAAACCTTTTCTTCTATTCTTTTAGAATAGTTTTAATGTAATATATATCATAAAATAATAAATCAAGCCTCCTGAAACATGGAGTCAGATCTCCATCTCTTCCCTCATCCAAAAACCCCTGTGAACACCATCACAGGCCACAGCAAAAACTCCCTCTCACTCAAACACAAAGTGCCAACTCAAGCCCACCAGCAGCACCTCAGTGCCTCCATCTCCACATGCAAGTGAGAAGGGATGTCCTGGGTTTAAATTGCTGAGATGGCTGAGGGAAGGAGAGGTTGGATATTGCTCTTTGATCCCCCAGGCAAACCACATCACTAAACCTGATCTCCCTTTGTCCTGCCCAGCTGCCCAACACCACAACTTCAGGCTGGACTCAGTGCAAATCACCTCTTTTAGGTGATATTAGTCCTGTAGCCCCTCAGCCTGAATGTGGAATGAAGATGGAAAGGAGAGCAGGAAAGCAGGAGCTGCAGCGGCCAGCTCCTCTCCCAGCTTAGTTGCCCACAGACATCAGAGCCTGGCCAATTGCTGAAATCACCACTTCAGTGAGCACTGAGGTTTATAGGAGATGGAGAAGCCAGGCCTGCTCAGGAATCAGGAACCCAGGTAGAACAATGTGATCCTCAGTGCTGTTTGCTTGTTGCTAAACCCACAGGAGTTTCACACCAATTGCATCCCCTGGCTGAGCTGGTCACTTAGGAAAGAGCTTCTTTCCCTTGGGGCTGTCCAGAGAGGTGGCAAATCCCTGCCAGATTCTGTCCCCATTCTGTCTGTGGAAACCCAGAGCACTGGGAATATTTCTCTGTCTGCTCTGGGGTGCCCTGACCCCCAGGGGAGCACTGACTTTGACCCTCATTCATGGAGAAAGTTTCCTGGACTTCAAGATAGACTGGAACCCACAAAAGTGTGAAACAGATTATAGAGAGTAAGAAATAAGAAACTGAAGAATTGGTAGGAAATTTAGGGTTTGGGATTTTTAGTGTGTTGTGGATGGAAGCAAGATGGAGGGCACAGGGTGTCATCCTGGGTTTCTTCTTCATGGTGCTTCTTCCTCCTTCTCCATGGGTTTGGGTGGCATTTTGTAATTGGGCAGAAAAGTCCCCATGGCAGCTCTTTGGGATCAGTTATTGGGTTAAAAGGGAAAATAATCCAGGGGTCAGCTCTTAATTGGACAGTTTAGTCTTAAAAGCCCTTGGAACAAGAGATTGTTGGCCATTTGGTGCCTTCTAATGAAAAGCTGCTGAACTCACAGTAGTGAGACTGTTTTACTGATAAGAAATGATAAACACCTGAGTCTGAACATGAACTACTGTCTCAAGTGCCTTCAGTCCAGACCCAGAGAAACCAACAGCTGGGACCCCCACAATTATCCATCTCCCTTAGATCTGCCCTTCACCATGTGCAAAGGAACCTTCCCCTGCTCCATGGCCAGCAGAGCCCTCACATATTTTTACTGATGTACAGTCTGGAAAATGAGATATCTACACATCCAGTCAGCTCTACAGGAAAAAGAAAGGACTTTCTAAGTGAGGTGGGAAGGATGAAAATCCATCTGGGCAAAAAACCTCAAGCATTCTGTCTTATAACTGCAATATAAATGTTACACACTCTATTATTTAGCAGCTTTGTTCTGCTGAGAGGTAGAAGCAGCTTTCAAAGGTAAGGTATTGATTTCATCAATATCTTAAAATGGAAATACAGTGACAGCAGAGACAGAAGGAACTCCTCCTGGTATCCCAAGATGTGGCAGAGAGGGAAGGACAAGTCCTTGGGCATGGGGAGCCAGGGTGGAGGAGAGCAGAGCTCATCCTCAAAGCTGCTGCTCCTCAAGCACCAGCCCTGGGTAATGCAACCCAGCCCCTTCCCCATCCCTTTCACAGAGCCAAAATGGATGGATACCCAGGAAAATGCCTAACCACCAAGTTCTCCATGCATCAAAAGCTCAGCTGGAGTGGCAATAACTAAGTTATTAGCTAGAAGTTATTAGTTATAATAAGTGGCCTCTCAACTCAGCTGGGATCCTTCCTTTCAGCAATAGCCTGGGCTAGAAGGAGAACAGGAGAACAGGAGAATGGGACAACAGGAGAGCAGGAGAACAGGAGGAGAACACCAACCTGACCCTCTGCTTCCGGCTCTCCGTGCAGTCAGTGGGGTTGGTGGCACTGAGGGAACCAGTCCTTGGCTTATAAAAACACCCAGAGAGGCTGGGACTTGTCCATCAACACCTGCCTGTCCCTGCCCAGCCACACAGCTCAGGGGTTCAGACACTGCACCCCAAAAGCCACATCCCAAAGTTTGGGATGTGTCCCCACCGCTGGGAACACACAGGTCCTGTGGTGTCCTCTCCAGCTGGGACAGCATTTTTGGCATTCCTTGGCAGAGGGGTTCCAGCTGCTTTGTCTCTGCTCTGGGGGTGCCAGGCAGGCTGCTCATCCTGGATTTCCAGGTGTAGGTAAAGGGTCAGCTCTGCATGTCAGCACCAGGGCTGGGTTGAAAAGAAAGGGACAAATCTCAGGAGAGGAGGAAGAAATGCCACTTGCCTGAGACACTGGCTGGATTTTGTCAGTGTGGATATCCCAAGAGGGGAAATCCAAAGGGTGCACAGCAAATCTCCCATGGCAGGGGGACAATCAGCCCCCCAGGAGTCCATGAGCCCCTTTAAGCAGATTTTCCAGCCCCTCCACCTCTCCTTCTGCCAGGAGAGCAGTGGTGGTGGCAAGGGACCTTTGGGGTCTCCATCTCCACCCCAGCCTCCTGCTCACCCTGGTTTGGGGTGGTTTGAGCAAAATATTTCCTCTGTCAGTTGAAAATAGACACACATCTGTTGTTGTTTTCACCAGCAGAATCATTCTTTGGGATTTTTCCTGGGTTTAAATGCTGGCATAAAGAGCAGGATGAGGCACTTTGCAAGGGCTCTATTTAATTATGGAGCTTTTGGCTGCTGTTCCCCACACCCAGCCCAGGTCCTGGAGGAAGGAGGGGGTCTGGTGACAGCTACAGAGAGGCGGCAAAATGCTGGGTGAGGAGTTCCCTGCCCTGGCTGACCCTTCAGGCAGCACCAGACCAGGCAAAGTTGGGCATTCCTTTGAGAAAAGAGAACAAAAACCCTGCTGAGAAGTGCCAGAGAGCAAAGAGGGCTTAATCTTCAAGCTGACCTAGGAAGAAAATGAGGACCCAGCAGAAATTATGAGAGAGATGAGCAGAAATGAGAATTTTCTCCCTCAGCTTCCCTGCTACTACAGCCTGGGCATTTAACATTGTTCCAGTGACCTTCTGAGGGTCCTGGAATAGTGTTATAGAATATTCCAGTGACTCTCTGAGGTCACCTGCTCCTTCCCACCACCCTGAAGGATGATGATGGGGGGTATCTCCCCAAAATCCCTCCCTAGCCCAGCTCAGGACCTTCAGACCGTGGCTCCCTGCAGTGCTCACCCTGTCCCCAGCGTCCCCTGCTGCCACCAGAGCAGGGACAGGCTGTGAGGTGCACAGAGTTTCTCCTTGTCCCCAGAATGCCCCAAAGCCAGACCCCACAAGGGTTGTGGGCAGGAATGCCCACAGGGAACAGGGGCTAGGCCAGGTCTGGGGTCCCCATATTCCCACAAGCAGCTTCTGGCCTCCAGGCTCACCTTCATCTCCCTCCTGGGCTTGCAGGAAGCCTGAAGAGCCTTTCCTGGTCCTTCAGAGGTCCTTCCTCTCCCAGAATGCCCGTTCCCCTTCGAGCCTCTCTGAACAAGCTGTGGGCTCTTGCCCCCTTATTTCCCCAGCCCCTGCCCCACCTCCTGAACCTCTCCTCTCCTCCTGGGCAGGCTGGGCCACTTTTGGGAAGGGTGACTCCACACCTGGCCCTCGGGCTGCACTCAGGACACAGGAGATGTGTTGCACATGCAAGGGCTGGGAGAGGGGATAATCCCCTCTGCTTGGCACTGGGGAGGCTGTACCCCTATGCAGAACCCAGATTTGGGCTCCCAGGGACTACTGGGACACCCCCACATGGGATAATCCCCTCTGTTTAGCACTGGGGAGGCTGCAGCCCCATGCAGAACCCAGATTTGGATTTCCAGGAACTACTGGGACACCCCCACATGGGATAATCCTCTCTGCTTAGCACTGGGGAGGCTGCAGCCCCATGCAGAACCCAGATTTGGGTTTCCAGGGACTACTGGGACACCCCCACATCGGGATGATCCCAGAGATGGTGGGTGGAGGCCAAGGCCAAGGTGCAAGGAGAGGCTGGGCTGGCTCAACCAGAGCCAGTGGCTGATTCCCCCTGCCCAAGGGGCTCCCAGAGGCACAGGGAGAGCCCCAGAGGCACAGAGAGAGGCCCAGAGGTACAGAGAGAGCCACAGAGCAGCACAGAAAGCCTGGCTGTCCTCAAAGAAACAGCCTGAAAATGTGAGCAGGGCAGCCCTGGAGCCAGGCTGGGATCCCCCAGCTCCACATGTCCACTGACAGATCCAGAAAACATCAAGGCCTTTGCTTTTCCCCTCAGCCAGGGCAGCACAAATTTTGTTGGCACAAATCCCTCTGAGCACAAATCCCACTTGTGAGCTCCTCACCAGCAGCCAGGACAGCCACAGCTGGAGCCAGGACAGGCTTTTCCTCACTAAAAGGAGCTGAGGGGACACAGGGAGCCTGGGCAGATCCATGTCCAGGCATGGCAGCAGCAATGGCACGGCCACCCCTCCTTGCTTTGCCACCCTGTGAAATACAAAGCTGTGTTTCGTGTCAGGTACATACAGACAATGTGTGTATTTGTGATTGCGATATGTGTGGAGATTGACCGTGGGACAGTTGCGAATTCTAATAATAACTGAGGAAAGTAAAGCATGGAAAAAGGCCTTTGAACCTCTCTTTTGTTTGCAATTAACCCTGCTTGATTTAGGAGCATTGGAATTAAAGCTTTAAGGATGTTGCTTTTTGCTTGCATTTAATCCATAAAGGGCTCTGCAATAATAACCTTTTGAAGTATAATTTTAGAATATTACTTGTATCCTTGAAACTATAGCTTTGGAATATATATAAAGGAAACATGCTTATCTCACACCTTAATAAAGCAGAGAAAAACAGCTTGAGAAAGGAAGATGAACTTCACCTCAAGGATTTATGGTTTCAACCAAGAGAAGCTGGACATCACTGTTATGAGATTTATAGTCTCTGCAATTAAAAGGTGGATCCACATCTGGGGAGCTGGACTCCACCAGATGGGATTTGTCTTTCTTCTTTCAGAAACTGGACTGTCACCATCTGGGGATACTCCTTTTGAGATACATCCTGAGAAAAACTAAATCACAATAGTGTATAGAATTGTGACGTAAAAATTGGGAAATAGAAACTGCTGATGAGTAAAAATTGGAATAGAAACTGCTGAGAAAGCTGATAAGTACCCCTATAAATACCTGTAACCATCAATTATCGGTGTGCAGTTGGAGGGAAAACTTCCCCCACTGTACCCAGCGCTGTATTGCTCATACTTTACCATATTAAATAATAAATTGATTGCTGCTTGAATATTGGCCTAGTCAAGCTTCTCATTCATAATAACCCTCAGCCCAGCAGCCAAGGGACAAGTGCCTGTCCTTGAAGCCCACGAGGTGTTTCCAGCCCTGAGCTGGGGTGGTTTGCACAATAGCTCCAGATGGAGGGTGGGGAGGGGTTTAGGGACAGGAGCAGTAAAAAAATCAGGTAGGGAGGGAGCTCAGCACTCAGAGTCCTGCTTGGCCCTCTGGTGACAAAGGAGGAAAGTGATGCCTCAGGTTTAGCTTTTATATTTTTCAGATTCTGAGCTGCTTTAGTGTGTGGGTCTGAGCTTCACATTAAGGGATGGTGAGCTCTGTGCACAGAGCAGGGAGACAAAACAATTCCTGCTCTAGCTGGGGACCAAGGACAAATGATCCAAATCTCAGGTCCAAGAGCACAAACAACGTGGGCTGGAGAGAGAAAAACAAGCAGGATGGCACTGGATGGGCTAAAGCTGGAATTGGACAATGAACTGCAGTTTGCAAATGAACCAGAACTTATAAAAGTGTGAGACCTTGTGACCAGTTGGGCATTTTGTGACCATTTTGGGTTCATTTTGTGCCCATTTTGGTTCATCTTGGGTGCAGCCCTGGCTGGACTCTTGTGCTGCCCAAGGTGGATTCATGGAGGAGATCCTTTTAATAAATCCCTTCTTTATTCTTTAACTCTGTCCAGCCTCTGTTCTAGGTCAGCCTTCTCAAGGCACCAAAAGCAAACCAGAGGCAGGGGTGGCCTGGGGTTTTGGAGTTGGGTGGGATTTTTTCACCAGCAGATTTTACATTCTGTTACTGACAAAGCAAGGAAGCCCAAGTTTTTTCTAAATTAAACTTAGCAGCACTGATGGCACACACAGAAAGGAACATCCCACAGAAGGAACACCAAAAACCTTTATAAATCAGCTGAAAGTGATTCCCATCCTCTCCCAGGAGAGAGCTCCATCCCCACAGAGCCCTGGGTGGCCAGGGCCAGGCCACACAACCACCTCATGCTCTGGGACATGTGGGGTTTGTTGGGTTTGGGGATTCTCATACACCAAACCTCCCCACTTTCCGCGAGGGGTTGGGCAGGAGCTCCTTCCCCTCACCAGCACTTTCACAGCACCCTCTGCTGCCCAGACTGTCCTGTTTCCTTTGTAGTGCACCGTCCCATGGACAGGGAGAGCTCCAACACTGCCAAGTCTCAACTTCTTTCTGCCAAGGTCAGGATTAAATGTGTGAGATGGTGTTTCTTGATGGGACTCAGATGTTTATTAGTTCTTATCTCTGTCACAGTCTCACAAACCCTGAGTTCTACAGCACTTCACTCTAACAAACTAAAATGGAGCTCCATCTCTCTCTCTCTACAAGGCCTTTTAAGGATAAACTGTCCAATTAAGAAATGACACCTGAATTATTTTTACTTTTAACCCAATAACCAACCACCCATGGCCCACAATGTGGAGTTTTTTATCCAGTTACACAAAACCACCCAAATCCATGGAGAAGAAAGTGAAGGAGAAGAAGGTGAAGAAGAAGGTGAAGAAGAAGGTGAAGAAGAAGGCCCAGCCTGTGCCCTAAAACCTCCATCTTGTTTATATATATTGCTGTATTCTAAACCCTTTAACTCTTAGTTTCCCACCCTGTGATATCACACATTTATGTTCAAACTGCACACCCACAATCCCAGTTCTACCATTCCATTTTGGAAGCTTCTCCATGGCCTCAGGTCAATGCAGTGTTCTCTTGGGGGTCAGGGTTTGTCTAAACCCTTAAACTCTGAATTTCCCACCATGTGATATTACACATTTCTATTCAAACTCCACACCCACAATCCCAGATTATGGCAAGACTTGAATTCTACCATTCATTCAGATAGAACTGAATTCTATTATTCCATTTTGGAAGATTTTCCATGGCCTCAGGTCAAATGCAGTGTTCTCTTGGGGGTCAGTGCCTGGCAGCACAGAAAGTCCAAAATTCTCAGTAACCAACACAATTGTCTCTCCAACACAAGACCTCAGTGCCCCCATGACCAGCCAGCAGCAAGCTGAAGAGCAAGGAAATTTAGGAAAAACCTAATTTTTTCCCCAGCACAGGGCAGAGGGTCTCAGGTGCCTCTCTGCCCACGTGTGGGGGATGCTCCTTCCCAAGGCTCCCACCATGGTCACACCAGTCCTGTCCTGGCAGCAGCACTGGTGGGAAGCAGCCCAGTGTTCACCCTCTGGCTGCTTTGCAGTAATCCCCTTCCCTCCAATGGAGGGAAATAAAATAACTGTTCAAACCTATGGAATGAGCTTGGCTCAGAACTCTTAATTTTTATCCCGATTTTAATTTTTTCTGATTTTCTCATGTCTTAGCAGGCTGTGCAGTGATTCACCCTCGGGGGCTGCCCACTGATGTGGCCCTGAACTTGATGCCAGGACCAGGAGTGTCCATATGAACCTTTCTGACGTCCTGTGCCCAAAAGAAAGGCAAACTCTGTCGGTGCTGGGAGGAAGAGGGAGTGGCTTTTTTCTCATCTAGGCATACCTGATCCTGTTCTTCCACCTTTCCTCCTCTCCCTGCAGGGGAAAAATCAGATTCTTCTCAGAGCCAGTGCTTATTTGAGGGTGAGGCAGCTGGGAGGGCTCCTGGCACTGCCTGCAGCTAGTCCTTGGTGAAGAGCAGCCATCGGAGATCCAGCTAGAGGTGGAGACATCGAGGATTTCCAAAGCCTGTCTGCATTTGAGCAAGCGTGGCTGGGCCAGACCTGGAGGTGCTGGCTGCAGGAGGGATGCAGGATCCCACACTCAGCACCAGGGCCCTGTAGCAAGGAGTGGAGAGGTGGCCACCAAGGCAGAGGTGACAAAAATGACACCCAGTGTCGCAGACATCTTTTATGAAAAATCCTTTCCTTGGGATTTTTCCTCCTGAGAAGCTGGGAGGCCTCAGGAACAAAATGTAAACATTGATTATCTGCTGCTGTGGAATGCAACAAGTGGATCTGTGATTGACCCATCTTGGATGTTTGTAATTAATGGCCAATCACAGTCAGCTGGCTCGGACAGAGCCCGAGCCACAAACTTTTGTTATCATTCCTTCCTATTCTATTCTTAGCTAGCCTTCTGATGAAATCCTTTCTTCTATTCTTTTAGTATAGTTTTAATGTAATATATATAATAAAATAATAAATTAAGCCTTCTGAAACATGGAGTCAGATCCTCGTCTCTTGCCTCATCTTGAGACCCCTGTGAACACCGTCACAACCCAGAGCTCCTGTGACCTGTCACCATCCCTGCAGGCCCCTCCTCAGGCAGCTCCTGGCCAAAGGCATCACCAGCTGGCAAGAGGGGAAGCCTGGCAAGATGTGAAATCTCCATCCACAGCTCCTTCCCTCCCTGGGGATGGATTTAGTTTCCTTTTTTTTTTTTTTTTTTTTTTTAATAGAGCACCCCTTGAAGTCACTGTTTGTCAGAGCCCAGGAAATTCCTCTGCCCAAGACCCCGTGCCTTTGATTTAGCCCTTGCAAAAAAATAATTGCCAACTTTTATATGAAGAATTACAAGCCATGAAAGTTTAAGTAGAATGACAGTAAATTTATCACAGGGTGGAAAAATAGATTTTTTGGGGGGGTTTTAGAATGGGGGTTCAGGGGGCAAGATGGAGGAATCTGGGTGTGTCCAGCCTTTCTCTTTCTTCTTCTTGGCCTCCATCTTCTGGGTGATGTTGGCACTTTTGGATTGGTTTAGAGTAGAAACTCACTGTCTAACATAGGTGATAGGTATTGGGAAGTTATTGTAAATATTGTACATGTAGTTTTTAGTAACAAATGATGACACCACCCTGAGGGTGGCCAGTGTGCCTCTGTCTGAGCAGACCCAGCTGGACAGAGAAAGAATTTTATAGATAAGAAACAATAAACAACCTTGAGAATGAGAACTGAAGAGTCCCGACTCCTTCTTTGACAGCCAGGCTGGGAAAAGAGATTTTCTAACGCATCCCATGTTGGGAGTTTAGTTCAAGCATGGCTTAAAGAAAAAGGCCATGAAGCCATGCAATTGAGAGAAAAGTAAAAGGTAGTTGCGAAGCAGTTCCAAAAGCAGTTCCCAGCCTGATTACTATAAACAATTAGACTCTCTCAGGCATCACTCTATAAACAATAAGGTTCTCAGACAGTCTTCCCATAACAAGCAAAACACCCTCTCTGGGAAAAGATGGCACCCTGGGAACAGATGTGGAAGTTTTGGGAACCTTTCATATCACAGTGGGAACGCTGGTTTTGTTTTGTGTAAACAATTATCGGTATTGTAAAACAAAAGGAGTGGTTAGAGTTTTCTCTGTTAGCCTATCGTAAACCTGGATTTTGGAATATGCATGAAGTTAATTAACACTGTTATTTAAAGTGACTGATCAATCAATAAATCGGAGTTCAATGCATTATAGGATGGTCGTCTCCCCCTCACTTCAACAATCCCAGGGTCACTGTGACCAGCGGAAATCCTGAGAACCGCTGGGACTGGGATGTTCTGCATTTTCAGGCTCATTCTGTGCCAGGAGGCAGCAGGAAGACACAAAAGGGGCTTTCCCAGTGGAGTTTGGTGGGATGAGCTGGTCCCACTCATCCCCTTGCACCAAACCAGCCCCGGCGCAGGTGAGAACCCTCAGTGCCCACCCTGGGCTCCACAGGGGCCACAGCCACGCCAGGTGACTCCACCGGCTGGAACCAACCCGTTTGTCACAGCTCTGGGTGGAAACACTGCCAGGGCAGCCCGGCAGCCCGGGGGTGAATTCCAGCTCGGCAGGAGGAGGGACCAGAGGGAGTGGCGGCTCCCAAATCTCCCGAATCGGGAGCAGAGGCAGCTCCAGCCCCATGGGAGCGGCGTGAGCAGCCAGCAGCACCTTCTGCTCGGGGCACAGCGGGGACAAGGGCTCTTCTGGACACTACGGGTAATCCCTGTGCTCGGTGCCACCCTGGGGACAGCGGGACAGGGCACCTGGACAGCCCCAGGGAATATCCTCCAAAGGAATGTCCTGCTCAGGGAAGGGGTGGGAGCGTTTGGAGAGGGGTCAGGACATCGATGCTGTTCCTATTTACCCTGCTGCACCTCTGGGATGTCACAAGGTGTGCTGGGATGAGGGACATGTCGCAAAGGGAAATTTTGGGAGTTTTCCCAAGCTGGCTGCTGGGAGGAAAGGGCCATCCATCCCAAGCAAGGCTCTGCCCTGGAATTTGCATGCCCTTCTCCTGACGCTACGTCACAAAAAATGTGCTCTGCTGGCTTTGCTAAAGGCTCGCCCTAAAAATACCAACTCCAGAGCCTGGTGGAGACCAGCGACAGGCGACAGCGTCCCCAGATCGCACCTGGCGGGCTCCGGGGGATGGTGGGGTGGGAGATGGGGTCCCTGGGGCCGGGCACGGCCGCCCCTTGGCGGATCTGAGAGCGGGAGGAGCCGCAGGGCCGTGCCCAGGTGAGCGCTGCAGGTGCGCCCATCCTCCGCTGCCACCGCTCCGGGAGGGACCGGCTGGCTTCTGTCACCTCCCGCAGCACGGGCAGCCCGCGGCAGGATCGGGGACAGCCGCGAAGGGACAGAAATCTGCTCCCAGATCTCCTCAGTTTCGCTTGGGTGGGTGCAAGATACCTGGCGCTGGCAGTCAGTGGCACTTGGTGCCATGATCTAGTTGAGGTGTCAGAACATGGGTTGGACTCGATGATCTTAAAGGTCTCTTCCAACCTAGAAATTCTGTGATTCTGTAATTTGGGAATCCCTGCTAAGTTCTTCCACAGAATTAAACTCCTCTAAGTAGCTGAGGGAACTTCTCTAGGTAGCAGAAATACTGCTGCAAATTTGTCACCTCCAATAAATTTACCCATTCCTATGTGGCAGAGATCTGCCCACAGCAGAGGGATTGGAACAAAATTATCTTTAAGGTCCTTTTCCAGCCAGAGCATTCTGTGATTCTGTTTCTGTCAGATAAAGTAGCACAGTGAGATGTTTTGTGGTAGGAACAAGCTGAAGCAGACACCAAAATCCTTCCCAGGAAGAACAGGGGTGTCCTGAGATGGCATCTCACTCAGGTCTGCAAAAACAAGCCCAGGGTGTCCCAGGGTTTCTCCCAGCCATAAGGAGAACCCAAGCAGACCACATTGTTTGATTTCTTCTTAAGAACGTGGCCCTGAAACTTAAAACTGGGTGGTTTACTCCTCATTAGGTCAGCTGTCGGTGGAACAAAATAACATATTCTTCCAACTATCCAAGAAATTATTTTAAATGGATGATTTATAATCACCTCCTCGAAATCCAGGTTTGCCCAGGCACATACAGATGTACCTGTACCTCTGTGTGTTTCTGAATATGAGAGCCTATGGAGAATGTGGGATTAAAATGGGATGGAATTTGGACTCTGGCTTTGTTCAAGATTAGCAAAACGAGCCATTTTCAGAATTGGAGGACTTCTGCTTTAGAATAATTTAACCCATGGAGGGGTGAGGTTGGTATCCTGGTGGAAGTGCAGGGCAGATCAAGAGAACTCCCCACAGCTTCTGTGCCAGCAAAGTCTCTCAAGGTTTTGACAGCATTTTGCAGAGCACCATGACGTGGCTGTTTCTCACCATTTCTTGTTTCTGTGCCTGTGCCAGTGCCAGCAAAGTCCCTCAATGTTCTGACAATGGTTTGCAGAGCACCATGATGTGGCTGTTCCTCACCATCTCTTGTTTCTGTGCTAGTGCCAGCAAAGTCCCTCAGTGTTCTGACAATGGTTTGCAGAGCACCATGATGTGGCTGTTCCTCACCATCTCTTGTTTCTGTGCTAGTGCCAGCAAAGTCTCTCAAAGTTCTGGCAATGTTTTGCAGAGCACCATGATGTGGCTGTTCCTCACCATCTCTTGTTTCGTGCTCGTCGCTGCAAAGTCAGAGGAGAACCCCGAGGTGTCCATGGATGTTGTAAGTCCCTTCTTTTGCTGCTGGGTTGAGCAAGTTACCCACATGGTCTGTGCAAGACTCACGGGCTCTGTTTGCCTTCACTGAGGGTTGACACCACGATTTTATGAGATATTTGTCTCCCCGCTCTTACATGCACAGAGATTTATGGCAGGAATTTATGGGGGGATGTCACAGACATCTTTTATGAAAAATCCCTGCTGAGAAGCAGAGAGGCCTCAGGAACAAAATGTAAACAATGGTTATCTGCTGCTGTGGAATGCAACAGGTGGATCTGTGATTGGTCCATGTTGGTTGTTTCTAATTAATGGCCAATCACAGTCAGCTGTCCAGACAGTCTGGTCAGTCACAAGCCTTTGGTATCATTCTTTTTTTATTCTTAGCCAGCCTTCTGATGAAATCTTTTCTTCTATTCTTCTATTAGTATAGTTTTAATAATAGTATAGTTTTAATTTTATATATATCTATATCATCTATATCTGTATCTATATCATCTATATCTATATCTAAAATAAAATAATAAATCAAGCCTTCTGGAACATGGAGTCACATTCTCATCTGTTCCCTCATCCTGAGACCCCTGTGAACACCATCACAGGGGGAGAGCTTTGTTCCAAGTCAGCAGGTTTGGTCAGGACAGCCCTCACAGCCCTCTCAGGCTCAGAGCTGGGCTGTCTGTGCTGCCCTGCTCTTGATTGCAACACAGAAAATTACAATTCTTCACCAGGCCTGCCAAAAACTCTGGCTGGAGTCATGACATCACCATGGGGACATTGGGAGAGACTGAGCCCAGCTTCCCCCTGGTGTCACCATCACCAGCACAGATGGCTCTGCCCAGCCAAGCCCTGCCACCCCTGAGGACAGAGACTCTCCTTAGGGACTGTCCCTTGCTCTCCTTCCCTTCCCACAGGGCGAAATTGTGCGGTACCACGGGTACCCCTACGAGGAGCACGAGGTGCTGACAGAGGACGGATATTTCCTCACCCTGCAGAGGATCCCCCACGGCAGAGGCAGCCCAGGGAGCTTCAGCCTCTCCCACAAGGCAGGGGCGCCGCCATCCAACATGTTCTGTCCCCGTAAGTGCCACAGGGAGCTCTGCCTGCCCCTGCCACCCTGAGGGCTTGGCTGGGCTGCAATAACCCACAGCCAAGGCAACCTCACCGTGGGATGGGTGCTTGTATTTGTTTTGGTTGTGGGCAAATTTGGGAGAGAACTTTTAAAGGAGCTTTTTTTGAAAAGCAGATTTAATTGTGGGGGTTTTTTTGTTTTTTGTTTTTTTTTTATTGGTCTTGGAGAAATTTTTTATTTTGGAGAAAAGTGGAAAAAACTTGTTTAAACAAAAACTTTATTAAACAATAGAACTAATACTATATTAAACAATACTCTTTTTTTTTTGCTGTTTTAAAAGAGATGACAAGCTCAGAAAGTCTCTTTTCTGGGTTGCAGTTTAGTTTACTTAGTCTCTTATTAGTCTTTTTGGTGCTGGAAATGCTGCAGCTCAGGTTTGGTCTGGGGGGTTACAGGTGTGAGCTATTGGTGGTTTTTTGGGTGTCCAGTTTAGAGTAGGTTTAAAGAAAAGGAAAAAAAAATTAGAGTAGGTTTAGAGTAGGTTTAAAGAAAAGGGAAAAAATTACACTTTAGGGAAATTTTTTGCTAACTAAACTAACTAAAATAAAGGAGAGCTTTTTGTTGTTTGTTTATTTGCAGACAACACAGTTTAGGACAAGGAATATGGAGGAGTGAGTGTAGTGTTTGAAAATAAACTGCACAGTTTGGGGGTTTTTTTCTTTATTCTTTGGAATAAGTCTTAAAGGTGCAAAACTTATTATTCAGCATAAACAGAACAGATGGTTGGGGATAAAAGCATCATATAGTCAGCCCAGGACAGTGCTCCAGGAGGAAGCTGTCCCTGTAGGAAAAAGCAGACAAATAGCCTCAGGAGCAGAAGAAATGCAGGTGCCCACCATGCTGACCTTGTTCTGAGAGGATTTGCCCCAAAAAGGAAGGAGGATGAATGGGGCAGAGAAATCTCGCCCCAGGTTTTAAAAAACAGAAGTGGAGCAGCAAAAAGCCATTAGTGAGGAAAGGAAAACAAACCAGGCAGCCAACCCAGTGCCATCTCAGTATTTTGCATCTTTCCTGTGTCCAGGAAGGAAGATTTGGGGATCTCCCTGTTCTGCACTGAAACCCCAGCTTCAGAGCAGTGGTGGGGTCATGCCCAGTTCTTGTCGTGTACATGGCAAATAAGTGAGAAAAAAACCCAGATTTCCAGTGTCTGCCCTGGCCTTCTTCCAAAACAGCTCCACAGAGAGGCTGAGGACAGAGGACAGAGGACAGTGTCCCTGCCCTGGTGTCACTTCCCAGGGCTGCTGTCAGAGCATGAATGTGAATGTGAGTCAATCATGTGAATGTTCGATTTTGCTCATGGTCACAGAAAATGATTCCTTCTCTTCCTTCCTCCAGCTCCAAAGGCTGTGGTACTCCTGCAGCATGGCCTGGTGTTGGAGGGAAGCAACTGGGTCACCAACTTGCCCAACACCAGCCTGGGCTTCATCCTGGCCGACGCTGGCTACGACGTCTGGATCGGGAACAGCCGGGGCAACAGCTGGTCACGGAAACACCAGGAGTTTGAGTTCCACCAGCAGGAATACTCAGCTTACAGGTATTTTCCATGAAACTGGAGGCTTAGCAGGTCCCTGGTACCCTCAGCAGTGCGTGCAGGCCGGAGGAGAGGTGCTCCTGGCAGTCACACCCTCTGCCATTGGGCAGAAATTGGGTTGTCAGCTCCTGCCAAAGCGCTTGCCCGCACCCAAGCAACCATGGCAAGGTCAGAAAAGGTGATTTTGTCACATGCCTGTCTCCCCTGCAGCTTCCATGAGATGGCCATGTATGACCTTCCAGCGTCCATCAACTACATCCTGCAGAGAACGGGGCAGGAGCAGTTGTACTACGTGGCTTATTCCCAAGGCACCACCACAGGTACTGAGGAGGAGAGCAGGCCTGGCAGGGTCACACCAGCTGTGCACCCCAGCCTGGGAGTGCTCCTAAAACCTTGGTCAGGGAGTGTTCCTAAAAAAGGAAGGGAAATGTCCGGGTATTTCCAAATAACAAAAAGGAAAAGAGCAGGTAATTGTTTTAACAGAAGAGTTTTGAGCACTGGCAGCCCCAAACTGGGTTCATCTCATTGCTGCCAGAGCCTGACCTGCTGGAGCCACCTCTGAGGGGCTTTAAGGTGGGCACACACACCTGGAAGCCAACATCTGCCTCGGGAACAGCAGGGCAGGGTCTGCTTCCCTCTCCCCCATGCAGGTTTCATTGCCTTCTCCTCCATTCCCGAGCTGGATCGCAAAATCAAGATGTTCTTCGCCTTGGCTCCCATCACTGTCAACTCCCACATGAAGTCCCCCCTGGTGAGGGTGTTTGACCTCCCCGAGGCGCTGATCAAGGTGTGTCCTCAGCACAGGTGGGGTGTGAGGGGGAGGAGGGACTGGGAGGCTCACCTGAGACAGGCAGGGCTCCTCCATCACCTCCATCTCCCCACTCTGGGTGTTTGTGCGTGTGCTGTGAGCCTGGAGGGCAGGCAGGTCATCCTCCTGTCCAGCCTTCATCACAGAGCTATTAACAGGGATTGGGTATGGGTCCCTTCTCCTGGGAGAAACCTCTCCTAGGAAGGTCAGGGCTCTTCCAGGGCCATGGCCTTTTCTGAAAAGCCAAAATGATGAAGCACAGCAAAGTTGTCGGCAAACTTTCAGGGGTGAGCAAAGAGGTGGGGAGCACCTGGAGGCAAAACAGAGCGTGATGCACCCCACTGATCCACCCCTCTGACTTCCACAGATCATTTTAGGCAAGACAGTGGTCTTTGATAAGGGTGAGGTGTTGAAGCAAGTGATTTCCACCATGTGCACCTACCCCATGCTGAAGACCGTGTGCTCTTTGGTGTTTTACCTGCCTGGTGGTTTCACCAACAGCTTGAATGTGGTATGTACACTGCAGCTTCCCTCTCCAGAGATCCCCTTCCTCACTGTCCCAGCCTGAGCTGTGCATCTGCTGCCTCCATGCCCTTCCACATCTTTGGCTGGTAGAAAAATTCAACCTGGAGGCACCAGGGTGGGGGGTGTGAATCATTGGTGAAATTCCTTAATATTCCAAGAAGGAAATGTGTTAGGGACAACACACAGAGCTGAGCTTTGCAAAAGGATCCTGAGCATGAGGTATGGAGCCTTAGTTTACCTTGGGAACAAGGCAGGCTCCTACCATGGGATTTGCTCATCTTGCTGCAGGGAGCTCAGTGTGGGTGAGGCTGGTGTGGCTACTGAACAGGTTTGGTTTAATTTCTGATGTGGGTTTTTTGGGGGAGCAGAGAATAAACCTCTCTGATGGTCCTGCAGAGCCGCATGGATGTGTACCTGGCCCGCTACCCTGACTCCACATCCCTAAAAAACATGTTGCACTGGCGCCAGGTAACACCTCCTGTTCTCCTCCCTCTGCTCGGGGAATGATCTGGGAATAAAACTGGGGATAATCCCCCCCTGTTCCCCCTGCAGAGCTGTGTGAGGGAGGGAGGGGAAAGCTGAAACACTGCTGCAAATAAAGTCATTTATCCCAACAAAAGAACTGGGGCTTGTAGGAGGAGGAGGTGGAACCTGGTGATAAACCAGGACAGGAGATGCCAGAGGGAAAGCTGAGGGTCAGAGAGACCACTAATG
Organism: Ammospiza nelsoni; assembly: GCF_027579445.1. Lineage (NCBI taxonomy): Eukaryota > Metazoa > Chordata > Aves > Passeriformes > Passerellidae > Ammospiza > Ammospiza nelsoni. The sequence continues at coordinate 32,333,382 of NC_080640.1, forward strand.
GTACAACTAATTATTGAAAATGTTCTACTCAGATCCTCCTGCTGATGGCATTGACCACAACACACAAAAATCTTGCCCAAAGTTGTCTGATTCATGTCTCTTTTGAGGCTCTTGGCTGTACACCAGGTTCTTCACTGTGGGTTTCCTGGGGCTGGGCTCTCCTCCCAAAATCCAAATGTAAAAATGGCATCCCTGAGCCTTGGTGGCAGGAGGGAGCACTGCAGTCCCCTGTCACCTCTTTTATCTGTCTTAGAGCCCCCTCCAATGTGTGGATAATGAACATAACTCTCCTTTTCCAGCTCTATCAGACTGGAGAATTCAAGCATTACGATTACGGCAGTGACAACGTGCTTCATTACAACCAGGTAAGAGAGAGCCATGCTCAGAGAAAAAATAAAATAAATATTCCAGTGGCTGAGACTGCATTTGGACAACTGAGCAGCCTGGAATAGTGGAAGGTGCCCCTGCCCACGGCAGGGGAGCTGGGACAAGATGATGTTTGAGGTCCATCCCAACCCAAACCATGCTGCGATTCCATGAATTACATGGTATTTATGGAATTTGCTTTGTATGGGGAAGCAGGTTCATAACTTTCTAATAAAAATAAGTAACTCAGTCACTCAGTGATGACTTTTTGACCCTCTGGTGGAAAGAACAGGAGCCCAAGGTGCAGTGAGGCTCCCTGGTGATAGCTCCTCTTCTATCCCTTGGGATAAGGGAGAAATTCCAAGCAGCCACCAGGACACACGTTGAATTTTTGGCCTGCCCTTTGCCTCCCTCCTGTCTTGCAGAGCACTCCTCCCTTCTATGAGCTGGAGAACATGAAAACCCCGCTGGCTGCCTGGTATGGGGGCAAGGACTGGATCTCAGCCCCTGAGGACGTGAACATCACCCTGCCCCGCATCTCCAACGTGGCCTACAAAAAGTACATCCCCGAATTTGTCCACTTTGACTTCCTCTGGGGCAAGCAGGTCTACGAGCAGGTCTACAAAGAAATGCTTGACCTGATGGAGAAGGGTGCCTAGAGCTGGAGCAGTGATTGTTGGCTTCTCCATGACTTCTGGGGCATCTTTCATCTTGGGGGGGAAATTATTTTAAAAAAGAAGAAAAACTGGGGGGAAAAGCTCAATAAACTGCTACACTTGGTCTGGATTGATATTGCTCTGTCCAGGGAGGGCAACCAGGCAATGCAATGACTGGGGAAGCACTCTGGACTGAGGTTCAGTAGGCTGAAGTTGAGCACAGCCCTCACACCCTGAGTCTCCCACGTGCCTCCCTCACCACCAGTTTAGTGGAATTTGGCTCCTGGTGGCCATTGTGGACTCTGGGCTCCTTGAGCTTGGGTTCCCAGCTGCAAACAGCTGGCCAGGAGCCCCGTGCCCTCCTGGATGCTGGTGTCCCACAGGGATGGGATGAAGCCACGTGGTGGATGGGTCCTGCTTTATTCACCTTCTGGCGGCGCTTCCACACCAGGAATCCCAACATCCCGGCACTCACTGCCTTCCTTCAGGGCAGGAAGGAGCTATGAACATCCTGCCTGGTGACAATGAAGAGTGGCCACGGGTTTGTATCCATGAGATCCTCCCACTTTACTAACAAAGGGGACATCTTCCTCAGATTCATGCTGATTTGGATAATCTCACTTATGCACAAAGGAGTTTCAGTAAGTTCCAGCAGGAAACACCATTTTACACCACTTCAAGCTACCCTAAGGCACAAACCCAGCTGCAAAGGCCACCTTTTGCTGTCTCTCAGGGAGACAGAAGAAGAGTGTGGTGGACAGCAGCAACGAGCCTAAATCTGTTTCCAGCTTCTGGGTTAAATTGTTAATGATACCTTGATCAGAGGAGGAATCGTGAATTTGCCAGTTTGTGTATCTACCATCTTAAAATACGCCTGGGAGCAAGCAGGGCAAAGGATAAGGTTCTCTTTCCACAAATATGTAATAATAATAATGATAATGATAATGATAATAATAATAAAGTGGATAGGGTCTACTGGGCTCTGTGTGGTTGTACTGTTAACTAAAGGTTAAAACTCTGGAGAAATTGGCACAGGGTGCCCAGAGCAGCTGTGGCTGCCCCTGGATCTCTGGAAGTGCCCAAGGCCAGGTTGGATGGGGCTGGGAGCCACCTGGGATAATGGAAGGGGTGGAATGAGGCAGGATTTGAGGTCTCTTCCAACCCAAACCATTCCAGGATTCTGTGGGTGTGAAGGTTTTCAGCACAGACCTCTCACCAGGTGCAGGTGCAATGCTCCTCATGCTTAGGGATCATTTCCAGATGATCCTGATGCCTCCAGCATGTCCCTGCAGGGAAGAGGTGGGTGGTGAGGAGGGCGTGGAGCCCAGCACAGCTGCTCTGCAGAGCCAAACTGAGGGGTTTTAGCAGCTGAGCTTCATCCAGGAGTCTGGAGATGGTGGCACAGGGCTGGCACTGCTCAGGTTAGCACCTGTAAAGTGTTTCACTTTCTGCCCTTAGAGCTGGAACTGACCACAGCAGAAAACAGGGCAGGGTGAGGCCATGGCAGGGTGCAGGAATGAGGCTATAGGTCAGATAGGATCTGCCTGGATTGCCAGTGATTAGCTGCCTCACTTAGGACATTTGTAATGACATCTTTTTCTCTGTGATCAGCTGCTCGAGGCAGGGCCATGCCCTGGAGCAGCACCTTACAGGGCTGCAGTGTGCTCATGCCATGGATAGCAGTGCAAATGGAAAATAAACACACTGAGAGGCTGCCAAGATGCTCCCCATGCAAACTTCTGAAAAGCTGGCAGGAAATCAGAATCACAGAATCCTTAGAGACCCCCCCAAGATCATCAAAGCCAACCACGTTCACCACTAAACCACTAAACCACACCTGCCATTTATTCAAATTCAGTTTTTTATTCAAATTCAGTTTTAAAGCACTAACTTTGCACTTCTGGAAACTCATTAAAAGTGCTGGGCTTGGTCTCTTTCTGTTCAGGTTATGAAGTTTCTGCCACTCCTGCAATTATCTGGTTCAGTGTTTGCAATGCATTATCTTCATTCTGCCCTGACAGAGCACTCTCTGAGGTTCTGGTTTGATCAGATTCTGGCACTTGCTTCCCCTCTGCTGCCAAAGGATCAATAACAAATGAAGAGGTTTGTTTTGGAAGCAAATTGATTTATGCCTGCAGAATAAATATTGTGACATCCCATCTCCTGGGATGGCCATGGCAGGATTGGAGGCCTGGCTTGTCTCAGCTCTGTCAGGCAAGTCCAACACCACCAGGCAGGTCTGTGGTGATTGCAGAGGGTATCACACAATCATGGAATCATGGGTGGTTTGGGTGGGAAGGGACCTCAAATCCCATCTCATCCCACCCCAAGGACACCTTGGTGGCTCCAAGCCCCAAAGTCCAGCCTGGCCTTGGGCACTGCCAGGGATCCAGGGGCAGCCACAGCTGCTCTGGGCACCCTGTGCCAGGGCCTGCCCACCCTGCCAGGGAACAATTCCTAATTCCCAATATCTCATCCAGCCCTGCCCGCTGGCACTGGGGAGCCATTCCCTGTGTCCTGGCACTCCATCCCTTTTAAACAATCACTCCATGTTTCCTGCAGCTCCTTCAGGCCACAGTTTGGTCACCCCAGAGCTTCTCCTCTCCAGGCTGAACACCCCATCTCTCCCAGCAGAGCTGCTCCGTCCCTCTGCTCATCCTGGTGCCTGCCCTGGATCTGCTCCAACAGATCAATGTCCCACATATCTCAGTCCATGGTGTTCCATTCACCCACAAAGCCTCCACCACCCTTTTCTCCTCCCTGTGTGGGCAAAGCAGCCTCAGCCACACGTGGGGAGGATGTTGGTCACTCAGCCTCTCATTCAATCTTCTCCCAGGTGTGCTCATGCAGAGGGTGTCACATGAGGCTGTGAGGGCTCACAGCTGTGTCACATCCCCCCCAGGACACAGCAGTGTCACCCTGCTGCTGATCCATCCTTTCCCACCTCACACAGGGCAGCAGCACTCACAGGAGTCGCGGAGGGGAGCACAGGCTCCTTCCCACATGCACAGGCTTGAAGAGAGGTGGTGCTTTTGCAAGCAGCCCAAGGATTGCTCTGGTGTCTGCTTTAAGCAACGTGCCAGCCCATGGGGTTATTTGGAAACTGATTTGTCCCAGAGTTAATCTAGGACAAGGTTTTGTGGAGTTATGACAGATGGCGTGCTGCCTTTTCACGTCTTTTTGATCATTTACAGCCTGACAACGATTTCCAGAGGCATTGCTGAGTAGATTCAGCCTTTTCATTTGGTTGAAAACACTGTGCTTTCTTATTTCAGGAACTCACAGCAATTTCCCATGCTATTTCCAGTGTAATTTTCAAATTTTCTTTTGAGCTTGTTAGATGAACCTCTGAGAGAGAGAGACTCTGGTTTTAAGATTTGCATTTTCTTGGGATGGGACTTCAAGCAGGTGGGAATATAAGGCCATGGAAAGTTAGCTGAAATCAAAATCAGATGTAATTTTCTCCAAAACTTCACAAACAAGTGTTGAAAGCTCAGCCAGATCAGCTGTTCTCCAGTATGCTGGGAAATAATCTCAGGAGCACCACGGCACCAAATTTGCAAACTGTGGGTGTTTCTTTGCTGAGAAATTTTGCTCACGTTGTCCCAGGTCTGTTCAGGCACAAACCAAACTCTTTCAGCTGTAAAATACACTTTAAAGCCAATGAAGAGAGATCAGGGAAGAAGTACAACGAGTTCAGTGTTGTTCTGGGCTCTTGTGAGCACAGGAACAGGGGAGGAATTACTGAAGAAACACCAGTGACCACATCTGCATTATTTCCCAACCCACATTTATGCTTTTGTTTATTCCATTTCATTAGAGAGAATGGAATGATTGCATGAGCAACCCAAACAAGGTGTTGTGAAAAGATCAGGTCTTTCCTCAAGCTCCACTGTGCAACTCCAGCACGGGCAAAACCCCTATAAATGTGCAAACCAGAGACAGCCCAGCCTAGCCAAAGGGACTTTAAACCAGGAAAAGCACGAGCAGATAAGGACTCACCAGATTCTTCAACCTGAGTGTTCTCCAAGGTTACTGCAAGGCAGTTTTGTGTTTATTTGGCAGGAATTGCACAAGAGCTGGCATTCATATTGCCAACAGCAGGGTGCTGCTCCCTTTCCCAAGTCAGGCTGCCAGGGCCAGGTGGTTTGTGGCTGCTTCACCCTTGGCAAGAGGCACCTGGGCACAGGAAAGGGGCAGCAGGAGGAACAGCCGGGTCTCAGCTGGAGGGAAGGTGGGCATGGACAGCAGGATTAACCCAAATCCCAGAGCTGAGGGGGTCCTGGTGGAAAGGGGCAGCAGCAGGAGGAACAGCAGGGCTCCAGCTGGAGGGAAGGTGGGCATGGACAGCCCAGGACAGGATTAACCACAATGCCAGAGCTGAGGAGGTGCTGGTGGAAAACAGCAGCAGCAAGGTCTCAGCTGGAGGGAAGATGGGCATGGAGAGCAGGATTAACCCCAATGCCAGGGCTGAGGAGGTGCCTGGTGGGAAACAGCAACAGGAGCAGCAGCAGCAGGGCCCCAGCAGCAGGGAAGGTGGGCATGGACAGCCCAGGACAGCAGGATTAACCCCAGTCCCAGGGCTGAGGGGGTCCTGGTGGAAAACAGCAGCAGGAACAGCAGCAGCAGGGCCCCAGCTGAGGGAAGGTGGGCATGGACAGCCCAGGACAGCAGGATTAACCCCAATCCCAGGGCTGAGGAGGTGCTGATTGCACCCGTGTGCCTCAGAGGAGGTGACTCAGCAGCAGCAGACCTGCACCTGAGGGACAGCACTGGGGACACAGCTGATCCCACAGGCTGCTTCCCTTCCTGTTGTGCCAGCAGCAGGTGGGGTTGCAGTCCTGTGATGCCTCAAATGAGAGCATGAGAGGCATCCAGCAGCAATGCTGCCTGATGGCTGAGAAGGGTGAGGCTAACAAGCAACACACCTCAGCAGAAGGTGTAAATTTTGATTCTTAAGGGCCTCAGAGGCCAAGAATAATACAGGGTTTGGGACTCAGGCAGAGCCCAGGACTTGATGGCTGGAAACCTTGACCTTCCATGTCACACCTGGACACACATCCCTCTGAGAATGTGGGATCCCAGAGTGGTTTGGGTTGGAAGGGACCTTAGAGATCACCTCATTCCACCCCTGCCATGGCAGGGACACCTCCCACTGTCCCAGGCTGCTCCAAGCCCCAAAGTCCAGCCTGGCCTTGGGCACTGCCAGGGATGCAGGGGCAGCCACAGCTGCTCTGGGCACCCTGTGCCAGGGCCTGCCCACCCTGCCAGGGAACAATTCCTCATTCCCAATATCCCATCCAGCCCTGCCCTCTGGCACTGGGAGCCATTCCCTGTGTCCCATCCCTCCATTCACATATCCCAACTCCCTGCACAACACCTTTTATCCAACAACATTCCAACCCCATGCAGGTGTTTTTTTCAGTTCTGATTTTCCTTTCCTTCCCTCCCTGTGCTTCCCTTTTCCAGAGGCAGCCACAGCTTCTCTGGGAAATCCATTTCACGGCCTGCCCACCCTCCCAGGGAACAATTCCTTATTCCCAATATCCCATCTGAACCCAACCTCCTTCAAGTCCTCAAAGGTTTGAGGACTTTCATTCCTCCCTTTGGCTAAGCTACACAAGAGTTCCTCAGTAAAAATCCAGCTGGTGTTTTATTTTGGCACCTTCTGCCCTTCCACCAGAGGAGGAACAACCGCAGGTGCTGAATCACACACTCACCCCAGCACTGACACACTGCTCCAATGGCCTCGTTCCACAGCCTGGGGATGCCAGAGAAGCCTCTGCTGCCTTTCCAACATCTACTACTATTAATTTATCACTGTTACTACTAGTTAGTAACTGCACTAGAGAATGAGTAGCGGGGTGAGAAGGCAGCAGGGCAGGGGGGATTCTGCCCCTCTGGAGCAGCTTCCCTCTGGATCCAGGCTGGGAGAGCTGGGAATGCTCAGCCTGGAGAAGGGAAGGGTGTGTGGAGACCTCACAGCTCCTTCCAGGGCCTGAAGGGACACAGGGGAGCTGGAGAGGGACCCTGCAACAGGAACTGGAGGGACAGGACACAGGGAATGGGTTCAGAGTGACACAGGGCAGGGCTGGATGGGATATTGGGAATTAGGAATTGTTCCCTGACAGGGTGGGCAGGCCCTGGCACAGGGTGCCCAGAGCAGCTGTGGCTGCCCCTGGATCCCTGGCAGTGCCCAAGGCCAGGCTGGACACTGGGGCTTGGAGCAGCCTGGGACAGTGGAAGGTGTCCCTGACATGGCAGAGGTGGGATGAGCTGAGCTTTAAGGTCCTCCCAACCTATCTAAGTTCCCTTCCACGATTCTCTGACTCTTTGCAGTGGGATTTTCCTGCCCACAGAGGAAGGAAGATATTTCCAAAAGCCCAGAGCAGGCAGAGCAGGCACCTCTCCCTGTGCTCCCCTCCACGACTCCTGTGAGTGCTGCTGCCCTGTGTGAGGTGGGAAAGGATGGATCAGCAGCAGGGTGACACTGCTGTGCCCTGGGGGGGATGTGACACAGCTGTGAGCCCTCACAGCCTCATGTGACACCCTCTGCATGAGCACACCTGGGAGGAGATTGGATAAGAGGCTGAGTGGCCAGCCTGCACATTAGACAGTCTGTCTCTGCTCTAAACCAATCCCAAAGTGCCAGCATCACCCAGAAGATGGAGGCTAGGAGGGAGAAAGAAGAAGGACAAGGCACACCCAAATTCCTCCATCTTGAGACCCTGAACCTCCATTCTAAAAAGCTTAAAATTCTACCTTTTCACCCTGTGACAAACTATTTTTCTCCTTAAACTCTCCTGACTTGTAATTTTTCATACAAAGCTGGTCATTTGCTCCAGCTCTGCCTTGTACCTCTGGCTGCTGGTGGGACCTCCAGCCTGGTGCTTTTCCAGAGAGTTCTATAGAGCTTTGGTGAATTGCCCTTTGCTAACACAACACTTCTGGACCCAACTGTCACTTTTCATGAGGGGTGGGATGCCCAAGTGTCTCCCATCCAGGCAGGCAGGGAGGCCTGAGCTGTCCTTGGGGAGCCTGGCATGCTGCTGAGGCTTTGGAAAGGTGGGAGTGATGCCTTCAGAATGGTGCCTTAGGTTTAAGTTTTTATATTTTTCAGATTCTGTGCTGCTTTAGTGTGTAGCTCTGAGCTTCACATTAAGGGATGGCGAGCTCTCTGCACAGAGCAGGGAGACAAAACAATTCCTGCTGTAGCTGGGGACCAAGGACAAATGATCCAAATCTCAGGCCCAAGAGCACAAACAATGGTGAATTGAAGAGAGAAAAACAAGAAGGATGAGACTCCATAACCTAAAGCTGTAATTGGATAATTAATCCCAATATGCAAACGGAGCAGAACTGATAAAAGTGACCCGGTGTCCATTTTGTGCCCATTTTGGTTCACCTTGGGTGCAGCCCTGGCTGGGCTCTTGTGCTGCTCAAGTGGATCCATGGAGGAGATCCTTTTAATAAATCCCTGCTTTATTCTTTAACTCTGTTCTAGGCCAGCCTTCTCAAGGCATCAGTTCAGACCAAGCTTTTTGCTGCCCCAGGAACTCTCCCAAATAACCCTGGGAGACAGGAAACTACCCTGAGAGTTAGGAAATGACCCTTTACCAAGAAAACCTGTTGGCTTTTATTTTGTTTGTTTGCTCTCTCTTGGCTTGTTGGCTTTTTTCTTTCCCACCCTGGCCATCAAGAGCTTAAGGTGCAACTCCATAGCTGGAATTCCTCAGCACACCAGCCCGGCTGCCTGTGCAGAACCGCAATCAAAGCCACCAGAAGCTTCCCATGAAGGGAGGTGCCCCAGGAGTGATCAGCACCCATCTGTTAATTGGAGGGCACGTGAACAGCAAGTGCCAGCGTGGCTGGGCTCTGACACAGCCTGGTCCTTTTAACTCTGGTGATGACAGAGCCACTGGCACTGCCACCAGCAGCCTGGCCAGACGCGCCAGGGCTCTGCCTGGTAACCAATTTCCCTCCTTGTCCTTCAGATCTGTGTCCTCTTGGAGCTGCCTGGTAACTTATTTCCCTCCTTGTCCTTCAGATCTGTGTCCTTTTGGAGCTGTCCCCAGCGAGGGAAAAGCATCACTCGAATTTTTTTTTAATTTTTTTTTTAAATTTTTGGTCTTATCTCACAGCTTGGTGACACCACAGGTAGGTTTGCTGGGAGTATTTCAGAGGGTAGGAAAGTCTTTGTGGTGTGGGAGCAGAAGGAGGGAGGCAGAGAGAAATTCACAGTTCATGCTGCTGGGCTGAGGTTAAGATCTAACTTTTGAGAGCCTGGCAAAACATCAGGAATCATTTGTAATGTTAATTGTGTGAATTAAAAATAGGCTTCTGCTCAGCTAAGGTGATCAAAAAGGTTTCTGGTTTTTTTTTCAGGCTACACGGATTTAACCAATAGCCTTCCTATGAGGCTCTACCAGTTTCACTCATAGGATCTGAAAAATAGAATCTGTTTACAGTGGGGTTTGGGTAGGAAAGTTAAGGAATAAACACGAAAAGTAGAGACAGAGTCATATCCCACCCACACTAAACATGTTCCTTCCACAGCATAAACTCCCCCTTTAGGTTAATTCCTTCTGTGAGACAACTGACCCAGTCTGGGATTATCCCAGCATTGGTTTAGTTATTGTTTGACATAGCTGGTTCTCTTCTTCTTGCCATTAAAAATATTAAAAAGGCTCCAGCCTAGTACCAGATCCTGTCTGTACAGTATAAAAAATTCTAAAAATTTGGGAATTCCCTCCACTTTCCCAGCCCAGAAAATGGTATGTGATCTCCAGATATGTGAGGAACCTAACACATCCCAGCCAAGCAGAAACAAACACTCACATCAATTCCAGCAACAACAACAACCAACAACAACAACAGCGGCATCCATGTTGCTGGATTTCTGTTGTCGCTCTTGCTGCTGCTCCTGTTGCTATTATTACTATCATTATCATTATTTTTTGCTGTTGTTGTCACTGTTATTATTCACACAGGCACGAGATGTGGCTGCTCATGGCAGTCCTGCTCCTCCTCCAAGCACCCACCATCTCCGAAGGCACCACCAAGCAGAAGAAGGCTCTGAACCCCGAGGCTCTCATGAACGTTGTAAGCCAGGAGAACTCTGAATTCCCTGTCTGAAGGCTTGGGCACGTTCAGCTGGAGGACAGAGAGGCTGGGAGAGGGCTGGTGTTGTTGGGCTGCATCATTAACATCATTAACCAGCTCCTCCTCCCAGCAGAATTAATGCAATTACCAGCAGGGCAGTTAGAGATGGGGATAATCCCAGACTGGATTTGATCAGATATCTCCCCAGAGGGTAGAAATTTGTGCATGGCTCCTCTCCTTCAATGACAGCAAGTCGCTCAGGGCCATATCCGGGTGAGCCCTGAGAGGCTCTGAACCTGGGTTATAAGATAAAATTGCTGCATTTAAATCTTTAAACTGCATTTAAATCTTTCCTGCCAACCTCATAACAAAGCAACCCATGGGCAGGACCACAGCTGGATTTTCCCAGTCTGTGGAGTTTCCAGCATGAATAAAGCTCAGGCAGAGCATTGGGAGCCCTGCATGGCTCCTGTGGGATTTATCCCAGTGCCCTTCCAGTCAGCCCAGCTCGGCAGGTTTATCCCTCTGCCCCAGCACCTTATCAGCCTGGCTCATCACCCGGAGCCTGATGTGACATGCGCGGCAGGAAATCGGTGCCAGCCGTCTGTAAGGCGGGGTGAGGAAATCCTTCTGGTTTCAATGGTTTCAGTGAATCCTTTTGGTTTCAATGGTTTCAGTAAATCCTTTTGGTTTCAATGGTTTCAAGCCCTGCAGCCTCCAGCTCCCCTCCCTCCCATGGCTGAGCATCTCCCCTTCCCCTGGGTAGGTCACTGGGGCAGGGTTTGGACAGAGCCACAAAAAGTCCTCAGCTCATCCAGAGACAGCCTGGGCAAAGCCATGTCCCACAATTTCAGTTTTACCACATCCCAGAACTTCATTTTTACCATGTCAGATGGTAAAAGTCAAAGCTTATCTCCTCGAGTCAGATAAGCACCTTTACCATGGAAAGTTTCCCACCTGGGTTTTTCTTCTCCCAGAGCCAAATCATCTGCCACAGAGGGTACCCCAGTGAGGAGTATGAAGTGCTGACTGATGATGGCTACTACATCCACCTGAACAGGATTCCTCATGGAAGAGAAAAGCCTAAGAACAGAGGTACAGCTTGATTTCAGTCAGAGACAGCAAAAAATAAAAGCTCTGAATGTCGGCAGGGGAATGGATCAACCTGGACAGGCCAGGGGAATAGTCATTGTTAAAGCAAAAAGACTGAATCTGTGGGATTTCTCCAATTTACACTCAAAGCTGTAGCTGAAGACATGGCCAAAATGCACATTTTGCTTGGGCAGTGCAAGGCAGAGGCTTTACTGGCCTTAATTTGGGGTGAGTGAACAGAGAGCATGTGCTCCAATGAAATGTGCTGTTTCCTCTGCACCCAGGGGCCAAGCCAGTGGTGTTTCTCCAGCACGGGATATTTGGAGAAGGCAGCCACTGGGTGGAAAACCTGGCCAACAACAGCCTTGGCTTCATCCTAGCAGACTCTGGCTACGATGTGTGGCTGGCAAACAGCCGAGGGACCAGCTGGTCCCGGAGACACCAGCACCTTTCAGCCGACCAGGTGGAATTCTGGGATTTCAGGTGGGCTGGAGATGTTACAAAAGCCTGGCAGAGGCTCTCTGCCTGTCCCCGAGCTCCAGGCACAGGTGGGGGCCTCTGAGCAGGCAAGTCAGGGCAGCTCACCCCTGGCACTGGGGAGGATGGGGCACCTGAGCAGACCTGCCTGCTGACACGGTGCCAGCTCCTCCCTGCAGCGCTGAGAGCACGGGCACTGCCACCTGTGTGGGGACACACAGAGACATCACAGAGACCTCACTGAGCTGGCCACAAGTGTCATTGCCACCTCCCCTGCTCCTAGACCTTGTTGTTGCCCCTTTTTAAGCTGCTGCTGCCTCTCCAGAGCAGAACCCCCAGGCTCATGAAGAGGCTTTTAGAAAAACCTCACACTGCAGGTGTGCCTTTCACCACCTCCCACCAACACAACAGGAGCCACTGCTGCATTCCCCGGGGGGAAAGAGCATCCCAGGGAGCAGAGCTGGTGCTGTAATCCTGGTGGGAGCTGGGAATGGCACAGGAATGCTGGCCAGGCTCTCTGCACACTCTGTTTACTGCTCACCCCAGCCGTGGGAGGGCTAAGCCCTTTCAAGGCAGGATGATGCCATGGCAGGAGGGATCCATGCCAGGAATTTCCCCCTGGAAAATCAGCCCCAGATGTGGAGCTGGGCAATGCAAGGCAGCTCAGGGGAAGCTGCTGCCCCACAAGCAGCATCCCCCTCCTGTGTTGCAGCTTCCATGAGATGGCAATGTTCGACCTGCCGGCTGCCATCGACTTTGTGCTGCAGAAAACGGGGCAGAAGCAGCTCCACTACGTTGGATACTCCCAGGGCTGCTCAATTGGTGAGTTCCAAAGGGTCACCCACCACCTTGACTCAAAAAAGTCCATTTTGGTGTTTTTGTCAGCAGAAAGCAGAGGGCTCCCCTCCTTGTGGGCTTAAAAACCACTGAAGTGCCCCATCAGCCAAGGGAATAAAAGTGGTGCCTCCCTTTGGGCATCTCTTGCACCAACATTTAGCAGGAGAAGGTGGCAACAGATCTCAGATTTCCAAGTGGAGATAATCAATTAAACAGAGCTGAGTCCAAGTGAGCCTTCAGATAAGCACCTGAGGAAAGATGGAGCAAGCCTGAGGTTGTTTTTTCTGTTTTCTCAGCGTTTATTGCGTTTTCATCCATCCCCGAACTGGCTCAGAAAGTCAAAATGTTTTTTGCCCTGGCTCCAGCAGTGTCACTGAAACACAGCAGAAGTCCATTCATGAAGATGCAGCTCCTTGTGGACAACAAGCTCCAGATGATTCCGGTAAGGGATTTACTCCACACCCTTCTGTCCCAAAACTGACTGGTTCTAGAGAAGGAGTAATGCCCAGCCACAGCCCCTGGTGCAGCAGAAAACAGTTAATTCCTGCCGGTTTATTAGCACAGGCACAATTCAGGCACACACACAGTCCTGGTTGGATTGTTGAGTGCATTTCTTCTTCCCATCTGTAGGATACACGTGATCTTTATATGGGGGCACATGGGAATAAATCACACAGGACTCTTTTTCTTCATGGTGGGAAAAGCCCCTTCTTTAGTCACATAACTCCTCTTTGTACAGTTTTACAGACCGTGTGTGTGACTCCAGTTGGTCAGGAGCTTTCTTGCCAATTACTTTTATTGGTAATAAACAAGTTGTTATTCTGTATTGAATATTGAATTCTGTCACTCAAGCCCCTGCTGTGTACGTGCAGGAAAAGTTGTTTGTGAAGAGGCAATTTTAATTTTTCTGTCTAATGGTGCAAAAACAGTTTATGCAGGTGCTGATTGTTGTTTTACCCAGTGATAGATTGCTATGCTAATGAACTGCTCACTCCAGGATTGCTTCACATGGGAACTTGCACAGTGCTAGCTTCCCTTAGAAGAAATGACAGGCCAGCCAGAGCAGGCTTGATTTTACAAGGCTTTTCTTTATAATTTCTCTACCTTGCTGCAACAGGGGCACTTGTAAGAGCCCTAGACCAACACCTGAGGAAGAGCAGCTTTGCTGTGTTGATTCCATGAAAAACAGATCCTGTGCTTGGAGGGGTGAGGGGAAAGAGGAGAGCTGTGAATATTGATTTCATTGCTGTGTGTTCGGTCAGCACCAACGAGCTGTGCACATCTGCGTGGGGCAGGGGCTTGATTCCTGGGTATTCCCTGGCTGGTGGGGCCGGGCAGCAGGGAGGGCAGGCAGGAACACCCTCAGTGTGTCCCTCTGCTCCTCAGCTGCTGCTGGGCAGGACGGACGCGTCGCTGCGCATCAGGAGGCTGTGGCGCTTCCTGCCCGAGCTCTGCAGGCACACGCTGCTGCACAGGCCCTGTGCCAACCTCCTCTTCCTCCTGGGGGGCTACAACGAGAAGAACCTCAACATGGTGCGTGTGCCATCCCCCTGGGGACAAGGGTCACTGTCCGTGGGCAGGGGAGAGGTTTGCAGGCAGTCCCGACGTGGGAAGGGATGAGAATCTTGGCTCCGTGCTTCAAGAAGGCTGATTTATTATTTTATGGTATATATAGATTAAATTTATACTAATAGAATATAATAGAAGAAAGGATTTCATCAGAAGGCTGGGGAAGGGAAGGGAAGGGAAGGGAAGGGAAGGGAAGGGAAGGGAAGGGAAGGGAAGGGAAGGGAAGGGAAGGGAAGGGAAGGGAAGGGAAGGGAAGGGAAGGGAAGGGAAGGGAAGGGAAGGGAAGGGAAGGGAAGGGAAGGGAAGGGAAGGGAAGGGAAGGGAAGGGAAGGGAAGGGAAGGGAAGGGAAGGGAAGGGAAGGGAAGGGAAGGGAAGGGAAGGGAAGGGAAGGGAAGGGAAGGGAAGGGAAGGGAAGGAAAGGAAAGGAAAGGAAAGGAAAGGAAAGGAAAGGAAAGGAAAGGAAAGGAAAGGAAAGGAAAGGAAAGGAAAGGAAAGGAAAGGAAAGGAAAGGAAAGGGGAATGGAAAAGGGAGAAGGAAAACGAAGGGAAAAGAAAGGAAAGGGGAATGGAAAAGGGAAGGGAGGAAATGGAAGAAAGGAAAAGGAAAGGAAAAGGAAAGGAGGGGAAAAGAAAGGAAAGGAAAGGGGAAAGGAAAGGGGGAAGGAAAAGGGAAGGGAGGAAATGGCAAAAAGGAAAAGGAAAGGAAAAGGAAAGCTTGTGACTCGCACAGAGTCCAAGCCAGTTGACTGTAATTGGCCATTAATTAGAAACAACCAACATGAACCAATCAAAGATGCACCTGTTGCATTCCACAGCAGCAGATAATGTTTTTCATTTCCTCTGAGGCTTCTCAGCTTCTCGGGAGAAAAATCCTGGCAAAGGTGTTTTTCAGAAAATATCATGGCTACAGCCAGGTGGGCCTTGCCAGCACCTCTGAATCACTGTGACCAGCCTGGGGTGCAGCCTCTGCTGAAGCAGCCTCTGGGTGAGCTCAGGCAGTCACTGAGGCCTTGGGCCCAGGGAAGGTGTCTCACAGAGCTCATCCCCATCACTCTCCTCCCTGTGCTGCCTCACAGCAATGGGTTTTTAATGAAAAATCATATCCAGCTCTTCAGGCAGTGTGACTCAGCAGTGGCTGCTCTGGGAAACACCTGGCAGCTGCCACTCCCTTCCCACCGGCTGGAAAGCACCCTCAGCGGGATTTGTTTCCTTGCAGACACGGCTGGATG
Source organism: Ammospiza nelsoni (assembly GCF_027579445.1). Classification (NCBI taxonomy): domain Eukaryota; kingdom Metazoa; phylum Chordata; class Aves; order Passeriformes; family Passerellidae; genus Ammospiza; species Ammospiza nelsoni. The sequence goes on from NC_080640.1 coordinate 32,348,711, forward strand.
TGTACACATCCCACTATCCAGATGGCACCTCTGTCAAAAACATCATGCACTGGGCCCAGGTAGGACCCCTGACACACACACCCACCCCTGGGATGGGCCTTTCACTGCAGGCCAGGGCAGGCACGAGAGCTCAGGGGTCCCAGGCACTGGGAAAGGAAAGGAAAGAAGTCAGAAGAGGTGCTGGGTGCAGGATGAGCTGCCCTGGTGCCTCTGGGGACCAGGGGTCTCTGCAGGACACTGTGTGTCCTGTGCTGGACCAGGCAGGACAAGGGACAGCACGGGGAGGCCACAGATGGATGTTGGACCCCTCAGGGGTGCCCAAAGCAGAACTTGGGGATACCATAAAGCCCAAGGAGAGGCTGGGGGAACTGGATGAGGAGGAAAATTGGGGAGCCAACAACATCTCCCCCTGTCCAAAGGGGGCCTGGACACCCTGGAGATGGACTCTGCAGCTTCAGCAGAGTTCAGGCCCAGCTGGAAATGGAGAACCCCACCCATGTGCCTCCCTGCAGTGCCAATTATTGGCAGTGGAGGCAGGAAAAGGACAATCAGGGTGCTGGAGGAGCTGCAGCAGCACCCTGCACACACAGCTGGTGGTGAGCAGGATTCCAGGGGGAAGAGCACCAGGGCAGTCTAGGAATCACATGGAGCACCTTGGTTTGTCAGCCTGTGGCTGGGGACAGGCATGGAGCCAGGGGTCACAAAGCCACCCTGTTAAAAAAGGTGGAATGCCATCTCCTCCTGCAATGTCCCACAGGTGAGGACACCAACACCTCTCCTTGTCCTGCCTGTCCCCAGCCAGCTGGCATGGCTGGAGATGGGCACACGGAGGGCAAGGACTTCCACAGACACTTTCTGAGCACCCTCTCATGATGGGTGCCTTGAGGGGGCCAGGAGATGTGAGACCCACGCAGGAACAGATCCATCTTCTCCCAGCAGATCCATTGTGTCACAGCATGTCCAACCTCCCACAGCAAATCCATCCTCTCACGCACAGCAGATCCATCCTCTCACAGCAGATCCATCCTTCCACAGCAGATCATTCCTCCCACAGATCCATCCCCCCACAGCAGATCCATCCTCTCCCAGCAGATCCATCCTCTCCCAGCAGATTCATCCTCTCCCAGCAGATCCAACCTTACACAGCAGATCCATCCTCCCACAGAACATACATCTTCCCACAGAACATACATCCTCTCCCAGCAGATCCATCCCCTCACTCCCAGCAGGTCCATCCTCCCACAGCAGATCCACCCACTCACAGCAGATCCATCCTCTCCCAGATCCATCCTCCCACAGCAGATCCATCCTCCCACAGCAGATCCACCCTCCCACAGCAGCTCCATCCTCCCACAGCAGATCAATCTTCTCCCAGCAGATCATTCTTCCACAGCAGATCCATCCCCCACAGCAGATCCATCCTCTCACTGATCCATCCTCCCACAGCAGATCCATCCTCTCACAGAACCATCCTCTCCCACAGATCCATCCTCTAACTCACAGCAGATCCATCCCCCACAACAGATCCATCCTCCCACAGTAGACCCATCCTCACAGCAACTCCATCCTCTCATTCTCAGCAGATCCATCCTCCCACACCAGATCCATTCTCTCACAGCAGATCCATCCTCCCACAGCAGATCCATCCTCCCACCGCAGATCCATCCTCTCCCTCACAGCAGATCCTCTCCCAGCAGATCCATCCCCCCACAGCAGCTCCATCCTCCCACAGGAGATCCCCCCTCTCTCCCCAGGTGATAAAATCCGGAGAATTCAAAGCCTTTGACTACGGCAGCGAGAACCGCGCTCGGTACCACCAGGTAGGACCCATGGCCGTGCTGGCAGCTGGAGGTGCTGGGGGCCTCTCCAGGGTGCTGCAGGGACACAGTGGCTTCCCTGAGCCCTGAGAGCCCCCCGTGTCCCCCAGGACACCCCGCCCCTGTACCCCCTGGAGGAGATGCCGGTGCCCACAGCAGTGTGGTCGGGAGGGCAGGACTGGGCAGCAGACTGGAGGGACGTGCTGCAGCTGCTGCCCCGCATCAGCCACCTCGTCACCTACACCCACATCCCCGACTGGAACCACTGGGACTTTGTCTGGGGCCTGGACGCCCCCGGGCGCCTCTACAGCAGCATGCTGAGCCTGATGGAGGCCTCCCGGTAGAGCGGCAGCTCCCGGCGGCCTGGCCCCGGTCCCTCAGCTGAGACAGCCCCAGGAGGGGCTGGGACACTGCCTGCTGTCCCCTCCTTCCTGCTGGCCTGACACGCTTGTGGTGATGGTGCTTTGGTTGTTGGGTCTCTCCTCCTTGCTTGGGAGGTCCTCAAGCTCCAGCTCTGGGGTCAGCCAAGGCACCGGAGCAGGCAGGAGCCACCAGCCCTGCTGGAAGGGCCCCAACATGATGGTGCTGAGCCAGGGACACATGGGGACCCTGCCATGACCCCAAGGTGGGCTGTGGATTAGAGCAGCCGGGCTGTGAGGAGCTGGGCCTGCGGGGGGACAGGCTGAGAGCAGCCCCCAAGCGTGGCACACAAAGGAATGCAGGGGATGCATGAGGCCAAACCCTTCTTGGCAGCAGCAACCACAGGGCTCTGGCCCCAGATTGCAGCCCAGGGGGTTCAGGTTGGATTTGGAAAATCCTTTTTCCCCAAGACAAGTCCTCAGGAAGTGGAAGGTCTCCATCTGGGCCAAGCCAGGCAGCTGCCTGTGTTATTTGGGCAGGGACCCAGTGGCCAAAGGTCCCCAGGAGTGGCTGCTTGGCTCAGCACCAAGGCACTGGGAATGATTATCCCTCATCCCTCATTCCTGCTGACCCCAGATGCCCTGGGCTGGGGTGCAGGGCTGGCATCCCCCCGGGAAGCTGCTCCAGGCTGATGTCCCCAGCCTGTCCCACCCTGCTGCTTGCTGCAAACCCGGAGGTGGGAAAAATCCCTCCTAAATAAATACTCAAAGGGGGTTTCAGGAGCCTGTGCTTTGACACCCCCAGCTCTTCCTTGCATGTGAATATTTTCTGGCAGCAGGGACACAGGGCCAGCTGATAGAGCTGGGTGGCACCGTAGGCTCTCCAAGTGTCCCAGCTGTGAGTATCCCAGTACATCCAGCACCCTACCCCACCCCTGGGCAGGGGGCAGGAAAAAAACCCCACTAGACAGCCTTGGGAGTGGAGAGCTTTATTGTATCCATGAAGGTTTAGGCATCACGGGTGGACGGGAGCGCTGGGACTGGCCCTGGGGCAGCTCTGCTGGGATGTGTGCGGCGGGACCGCGGGGCGATGGGCACCCACGGCTCCTCCACCTCGCCAGGCCGGCCGCCACCGTATGAGGTGGATGAGCGGGAGCAGAATGGGGAGCGGAGGAGGGTGGGGAGGTGCTCCCAGGGCTGCCCCTGCTCCAGGCGGGTCCCCTCTCCCAGCCCTGCCCTGCATGGGTGCGGGCAGCCGGTTCATCCCCGCACCGGGACCCCATCCATGCCTCCCTCCATCCCTTCCTTCCTCCTTCCCTCCGTGCTGGGGCTCGGGCCGCTCCAGGGGCGGTGCCGTTGGCGGCGGGCGGTGCCGGCGGCGGCGGAGGGCGGTACCGGCCGGCGCGGGCGGCCATGGAGGGCAGCGGGCCCCGGGTGGTGGCGGTGGGCGCGGGGCTGGCGGGGCTGGGGGCGGCCCAGCGGCTCCGCGGACACGGCTCCCTCCGCCTGCTGGAGGCGGCGGCCCGCGTTGGCGGCCGCGTCTGCACCCGCCCCTTCGGTACGGGCGGCGAGGCCGGGGCGGGCTGCGGGAACCGGGGGTGGGCGGCACCGGGGGGCGGGCCCGGGCCGGGGCGGGGGGCGGCGGTACCGGGATGCGGGAGCTGCCGCACCTGAGCCCCGGCCCGTGGGGCCGGTCCGGAGTGGGCCGGACACGTGGCGGGGGTGGCCGGTCCCGTGAGCACGCGGGCACCGAACGGAAGCCGCTCACGGGGGGCGGCGGGGGCCGTTCCGGGGCACCGGGGACCCGCTGCGCCCCGAGCGCTCCTGCCCGGGCACGGCTCGGCGTGACCCGCTCTCCCTCTGTCCCTCCCTCCCGGCAGCGTCGGGGCTGGCGGAGATGGGGGCACACTGGATCCACGGCCCCTCGCCGGGAAATCCCGTGTTCCGCCTGGCCTCCCAGTACGGCCTGCTGGGCCCGGAGGCCGCCCGGGAGGAGAACCAGCAGGTGGAGGGGGGCGGCCACCCCCCGCTGCCGTCCGTCACCTACGGCAGCTCGGGCAAGGTGCTGAACGCCCAGGCAGTGCGCGAAGCCCGCGACCTCTTCTACGCCCTGCTGGCCTCCACCCGCGCTTTCCAGGGCTCCAAGGAGCCGCCGTGGCCCAGCGTGGGGCAGTACGTGCGGGCGGAGATCGCCCGGACGGTGCCCACCATGGCGGGGGGCCAGGAGGATGCGCGGCGGCTGCAGCTGGCCGTGCTGGCCGCCTGCCTCAAGCTGGAGTGCTGCATCAGCGGGACGCACAGCATGGACCTGGTGGGGCTGGAGCCCTTCGGCGAGTACGTGTCGCTGCCCGGCCTGGACTGCACCTTCCCAGGGTAAGCGCGGGGCTCCGCGGCGGGACGCGAGGAGCGACCCGGGGCCGCCCCGTGCCCAGCGCTGACTCCTCCCACAGCGGCTACAGCAGCTTGGCCGAGCGCCTGCTCTCGGATCTGCCCGAGGGCGCCGTGCTGCTCAACAAGGCCGTGAGGACCATCCACTGGCAAGGCTCCTTCCGAGAGGAAGGCGACGATGGCGGCAGGGTTTTCCCCGTGCGGGTGGAGTGCGAGGATGGAGATGTCTTCCTTGCTGACCACGTCATCGTCACTGTCCCGCTGGGTGAGGACACCAACACCTTCCCTTGCCCCGCCCTTGCCCTCCGGCCAGATGGGCGAGCGGAGGGCAGGGATTGCCCAAACCCCTTCCCAGCCTCCCCTCTCCCGCTGGGAAGAGGTTGGAAAGGGGTTTGGGGAGCTCCGAGCACCTCAGACACCATTGAGAGCTGCCCCGTTACCTGCCCGAACTTGTGGCTGCAGGTTTCCTCAAGGAACGGCACCAGGAATTCTTCCAGCCCCCCCTTCCCGAGCGGAAAGCACAGGCCATTCGCAACCTGGGCTTCGGCACCAACAACAAGATCTTCCTGGAGTTCGAGCAGCCTTTCTGGGAGCCCGAGCAGCAGCTCCTGGAGGTGGTGTGGGAGGACGAGTCGCCCCTGGAGGAGCCCGACGCTGACCTGGAGGCCAACTGGTTCAAGAAGCTCATCGGATTCGTGGTGCTGCAGCCGCCAGAGCAGTAGGTGACGGGGGATTTGGGGCATCGGGGCCGCTCCCGGGTGGGCACGGGGAGGGGCAGCAGCTTTCAGCCCCGCCTTGCCGCCCCAGGCACGGGCACGTCCTGTGCGGCTTCATCGCGGGGAAGGAGTCGGAGCACATGGAGACGCTGAGCGACGCCGAGGTGCTCAGCGCCATGACCCACGTCCTGCGCACCATGACAGGTGCCCGCCCCTCCCCGCCCCGCCCGCTGCCCCGGGGGGATCTCCCGATCCTATCCCTGAGCTCCATCCGCAGGGAATCCGGACCTGCCCGCGCCCAGGAGCGTGCTCCGCTCCCGCTGGCACAGCGCTCCCTACACGCGCGGCTCCTACAGCTACGTGGCCGTGGGCAGCTCGGGGGACGACATCGATGTGCTCGCACAGCCGCTGCCCGAGGACCCCCGCGACCCCCGGGTGAGGACTGCTGCCCCAGGGGGTGCGGCGGGGACAGACGGACAGACACACGGTGGTGGGGACAGCACAGGGAGGTGGCACTGCTCACCCGAGCGGGGGTCACCAGTGCTCGGGTCACCCGCTGTGCTCCACGGGGGAGGGAGGGAGGGAGGGAGGGGGCATTCCCACAATAGTCGTGGGCAGGCGGCTCCTAAGGAAGGGGAAGTGCCCTTAGGGGGTAGTTAAAGCGGCGGTGCCCCCGCGGGGTGCCGGAGCGCGGGGGTGAGGCTGTTCCAGCGCAGCCCCAGGCCCCTGCGCTCATCCCCCGCCTCTCGCAGCCCCTGCAGCTCCTCTTCGCCGGCGAGGCCACGCACCGCACCTTCTACTCCACCACCCACGGCGCGCTGCTCTCGGGGTGGCGAGAGGCCGAGCGGCTCAACCAGCTCTTCCAGGCGCCCGTCCCCGCGCCTCAGTCCTGAGGCGGCGAAATAAACCGCGGTGCTTTGCCCTTCGCTCTCCTTTATTGAGAAACCTCCGCGCCGGCGGCTTCTTCCTCTCGGTGGCGGGGCGGGTGCGGCGGGGCTGGCTCCGCGGGGCGCTGCCGGTTCAATACCAGTTGGTGCTGGAGATGGTGTAGCGGGGATCGTCCAGCGGGTCCTGCGTCGGGCCCGGCCGCGGGGGAGCCTCCGGGGCGGGTGGGCGAGGGGGCTGAGGCTCAGGCACGGCGGTACAGGGAGTGCCGGGGGGCGCTCCGGGGCCTGCAGGGGGTACGCTGTGCCCCCCGCGGGTCCCGGCACTCCCCGTGCCGCCGGGGGGCGCGGCCGGACCCCCCTGAGGCCCCGGTGGTGGCGGTGGCGGCGGCGGCTCCGCCATGGCTGTCACTGAGGCGGTTTCCGGTCGCGGCGGAAGTGACGCGGCGCAGCCATGCGGGTGTGGGCAGCGCTGAGGGCGGCGGGGACGGCGCCGGGAGCGTTCCGGGAGCGCTTCGAGTTCGGCGGCCGCGATGTGGCCTCGTGGTTCCCGCGGCACATGGCCAAAGGTGAGCGGCGGCAGCGCGGCGGGTCGGGCTCCTCGGCCTCCCCGCCGAGCGCTCACCCCGCGCTGTGCTGTGCGCTGCAGGCCTGCGGCAGATGCGCCTGGCGCTGCGCCGCGCCGACTGCCTGGTGGAGGTGCACGACGCTCGGATATCCTGCACAGCTGCCGGACAACCCTGTCCCTTGTCCCTCCGCACCACCCCTGTCCCTCTCCGCCTCCTCTCCATCCCCTCCCGCTACTCTCTTGCGGTCACTGTCCTTAGCGCAGGCACATTCCGCTGTCGGGCCGGAACCCCGCGCTGCAGGAGGCGCTGGGCATCCGCCCTCACGTCCTGGTGCTGAACAAGGTGGATCTGGCGGATCCCCGCCGGCAGCCGGTGAGCGCCGGGGCAGGGCAGGGTGGGTGACTATGGCAGTGTCACAGGTGGGTGACAGCAGTGCCTCGTCCCGTCCCCTGCAGGAGGTTTTGGAGCAGCTCAGGCAGCAGGGATGCTCGCACGTAGTGTTCACTGACTGCCAGCGTGATGTCAATGTCAAGAAGGTAATGGGGCAGCAGCCCAGCCCTGCTCCCTGGTGAGTTCCAGGGAGAGCCCTCGGTGCTCCAGCTGGCTGCTCCCTTTCCCCCTTCCCTTTCCTTGAGTCCTCTGCTCAGCCACCATTGTGCACATGCCGCTGGCACAGTGTCACCAAGCAAGTGGCTGCTGCCAGCCAGGGCACAGAGTGACAGCCCTGTCCCTCTGCAGGTTGTCCCCATGGTTGCCAGGCTGGTGGCCGATGGCCCACGCTACCACAGGGCCGAGGTGAGGCACATGCACGGGGGCACAGAACATCCTGGGTTGGAAGGGACCCACAAAGACCATCCAGTCCAGCTCCTGGCCCCACACACACCCCAACAACCCCACCCTGGGCATCCCTGGAGCAGTGTCCAAGCTCTCCTGGAGCTCTGGCAGCCTCAGGGCCATGAGAGCCTGGGCAGTGCCCAGCACCCTCTAGGGGAAGAACCTTGCCCTGATCTCCAGTCTGGCACAGCTCCAGCCATTCCCTGGTCCTGTCCCTGTCCCAGAGAGCAGAGATGGGAGCTGCTCTGGGGAGGAGCTGCAGCCCTTGGGGAGATCTGACATCAGTGTGCTCTGCTCCTTTGGACACTCCCTGACAGCTTTACATCTCTTTTATATTGTGGTGCCCCCAAGGCAGGAGGTGAGGCTGCCCCAGTGCAGAGCAGAGGGAAGGGTCACCCCCTCTCCAGCCAAGGGATGAGGCTGCTCCCTCCTGTGCCACAAGTGCCTGGCAGGGCAAACCCTGGGATATTTCCCTGCTGCTGCAGGGGGTGGTTGGTAACCAGCTGCTCCTTGCCCGTGTCTCCCTGGCTGGCAGAGCTCCGAGCACAACATCCTGGTGATCGGCGTGCCCAACGTGGGCAAGTCCTCGCTCATCAACTCCCTGCGGAGGCTGCACCTCAAGAAGGGTATTCCTGCACGGTGCCAGGGCTCGGGGGGCAGCTGGGCACAGTGCCACCGTGTCCCTGACTGTGTCTGTGCCCCCAGGCAAAGCCACTGCGGTGGGAGGAGAGCCAGGGATCACCAAGGCAGTGCTGTCCAGGATCCAGGTACCGTCCCTGCATCCAGGAAAGCTCCAGGCTCACTGAGGGGTTGCTCAGGCCCCCTTTTCAGCAAGAGCTTAACTCAAGCTCAGTGCCTTGCTCGTTAGCCCTGTGGTGCTAATTAGCAGCCCTGCCTGCCCGTGCCAGGTGTGTGAGAAGCCCCGGATGTACCTGGTGGACACCCCCGGCGTGCTGCCCCCCCGGCTGGGGGATGTGGAGACGGGCATGAAGCTGGCACTCTGTGGTGAGGCTGGGGTCACACTGCTGCTCACACCCCCTGTGAGTGAGGGCTGGAAGGAGGGTTGGCCAGGGCTAGGCAGGGCTGAGGGAAGCTGGGGCTCGACCCTCTTTTCCAGGAGCCATCCGTGACCACCTGGTGGGGGAGGACGTCATGGCCGACTACCTGCTGTACACCCTGAACAAGCAGCAGCAGTTCAGGTGAGCCAGCAGGGAAGGGTGCCAAGAGGGTGATGGAGATGCCATGGGTGAGGGAGATGCCCTGCCCAGGGAGTTTTGGGGGTGTGAGCCATGTCCTCTGGCAGGTACGTGCAGCACTACGGGCTGGGCCAGCCCTGCGACCACATCGAGCCCCTGCTCAAGCACGTGGCCCTCAGCCAGGGCCGCACGCAGAAGGTGAAGGTGCTCACAGGCACAGGTGGGTGATCCGGGGTGCTTGGGAGTTTTGGGGATCCCAGGGCAGCGCCAGGCTGCACTGACACTCCTGTATCTGCTGCCACCTCCAGGGAATGTCAACATGATGATGCTCAACTACTCAGCTGCTGCCTACGAGTTCCTGCGGGACTTCCGAGCAGGACGCCTGGGCAGGGTGACACTGGACTGAGACCTGTCATGGACAGGCACTGCCGGCAGCCGTGGGGACTGGGGACACCCTGGTGCCCCTTGGAGCTGGGGACACCTCAGCAGGGAGCCGTGGGGTGTGACTGAAGCGGCTCTGCCAGGGCTGTCCCTGATTTTGGGCAAGATGCCGCAGGGACAGGATGCCCTGTGGTGTCGCTGTTGTGATGCTCCCATGGAGAGCCTGGGGCAGGGCTGGTGCCTCCGGCTGGCACCTGGAAGCCGCCAGGGAGCTGCTTCCTCGCCAGGGAGCTGTTTCCTCTCTGGGTTTGGCTTGCTTTGGAGCCTCCATCCCGAAATAAAAGCCTGTGTGGGCAGGGGCCGAGCTCTGGCCATCCCAGGGTCCCGCCCCTCGCCCCGCATCCAGCCACATTTGCTTTTGCCCAATTTTATTGCCGCCTCCTCGGCCTCCAGACACGGCGAGGCCACGGACAGGGGCGCGGTGCGGAGGGGTGCCCGAGCCGGCGGGGTTGGGCTCGGTGTGCAGGGGTGGTGGCGGTGGAGAGTCTTCCGCGGGGGTCCTGCCCCGCCGGCGGTGGGTGGCCGTATCCCCGGGAGCCGCTGCTCGCCCGGGGCGTGGAGCTCAGCCCCGTGGGGGGCGGCCGGTCCTCGCGGCGTCCTGGGTGCACCGGGCACAGTCAGGTCCCCCGAAATCCATCAGCGGCGGAGGAGGGCGGCCAGCGGGCAGAGCCAGGGCAGCGCCCGGCTCGGCGGGCTCCCGGCGGCCGGCGCGGCGGAGGTCCAGGCGCTGGCGGCCGCCGTCCAGTTGCCGTCGCGGTACTCGACGCCGTCTCCCGCTTGCAGCTCACCGGAGAGCCGGGCCCGGCGCAGGGCCGCCCCCGCCGCCACGCCGGCCGCCGCTCCCGCCGCCGCCGCCCCAGCCACGCGCAGGGCCGCCCCGGCCGAGCCGTACCGGGGCACGGCCGCCCTCGGCCGGCTGCGGGCCGCCCCCCGCGCCGCGCCGCGGGCAGCCCCGCGGGCACCGCCGCGCCCACCCTTGCCGGCCACCGTGTCGCAGAAAGTGGCGGCCAGCAGCACCAGCGCCCAGCACGCCGCCGCGCTCCGCCGCATCCCGCACCTGCCGCAGGGAGGGAGGGAGAGCCCCGCCGCTCAGCCGCGCCCGGCCGGGGCCGGGGACCTCGCACCGCCGCGTCCCGCTGCGCGTGTGGCGTGTGCTGCGGCCGCGCACGCGTGTGTCACGGCACACGCACCACCCCGCGTTGCATAAACGCGCTCCCCCCACCCCTGCGGATGATGCTCCTGCACACGCTCGCTCCCGCACGCCCCTGGGGATGATGCTCCCGCACACGCACGATCCCGCACGCCCCTGTGGGTGATGCTCCCGCACACGCACGATCCCGCACGCCCCTGTGGGTGATGCTCCTGCACACACTCGCACACGCTCTGCGCTCCGCAGAACCCCGCGGGTGACGCTCCGCACAGCCGTGGGGATGGCGCTCCCGCACACGCTCGCACCCACGCGTTTCCCCGGCTTCGCACACACGCCGCCGCAGGGCGCACTCACACGCCCTCCCCTCCCTCCCCAGCCGCGGGGCTCACCGGACCCGGGGATGTCGCCGGCTCGTTCCGCTCCTCTCCACTCCTCCCTGGCCGCGCTCCCGCTGCCGCGCTCCCGCCGCGCCCCCCGCACTCCTCCCCACTCCCCGCGCGGGGGGCGGCGGGGGAATCCCCCCTCCTCACCCTTTCCCCTTCCCTCCCCGTTCCCCGCCCCTAAGCCCCGCGCACGCCGCCGCCCCGGCCCGCCGAGCCCCGCGGGCAGCACGGCGGGACCCCCGCTCGGGGCGGCCCCGCGCCCCCTCTCACGGCCCGGGGGGCCCGGCCCCGCCCCTCGCCCCGCCTCGGCCAATGGGAACGGCGCCTGGCGGGGCGGGGCCGGCTGCACCAATGGGCGGCGGCGGGAGGGGCGGGGCTCGCTCCGCGCTCCGCCATGGCCGCCGCGCTGCGAGCGCTCCTGCGGCCCGCTGCCGCCGCCGCCACTGCGCTGCCCCGAGCGCGCCTCCCGCCGCCGCTCCGCGCCCCCTGCGGCGCTCGGGGCTGCAGTGACGGTGAGCACCGGGACACCGGGGGGGCACCGCGGGGGGGGTGGGCTTGGCCCAGCCCTGTGCTCGGCGCAGGGCACCGGGTCCCTGCACCGGGCACGGTCGTAGCCCCGGGCAGTGCCCATCGACCTGCTCGTGGTCCCTGGGCTGTGCACTAGGCCATGGCAGCGGACACCGCGTCCCTACTCCGTGTGCGGTCCCAGCGCCGGGCACCAAGTCTCTAGGCTGTGCACCGGGGCCACAGCACCGGGCACCGGGACCTAGCGCAAGGTACGGTCCCGGCACCGGGCCTGTGCCCAGCGAGTTGCACGTGGTTCCGCAGCTGCGCTCCAGAGCCCATCACCGGGCACCGGGGCCCTGCGCCATGTATGGGCAGCGGTGCTGCATGCCAGGGCACCGGCACTGCGGCCAGGCACCGGGCACCGGGGCCGCTGGACCGTGCACCCGGTACCAGCACTGGGTCCCAGCACAGAGTGGTCACGGGGCTTCATCTTCGCGGGCTAGGGTGGCACTGGGAGCTCCTCCGAGCCCGTCCCGCCGGCTGCCGGTGACCGCCGCCACCAAGGTCGCCTTTAAATAGCCTGGGGTGACGGTTGGCGGGGGCGGCCGGGGCCCGCCCGGTGCCCGGCAGCCGGTGGCTAACGGGGCAGTACTGCTGTGGCGGCCAGGGCCTCCATTCCGGTACCTGCTGGTGCAGAAGACGGGGGCAATGAAGAATGTGGGGCTGATCCAGCTGAACCGGCCGCAGGCGCTCAATGCGCTCTGCGACGGACTGATGGCGGAGCTGGGGCGGGCCCTGGAGGCCATGGAGTGCGACCCGAACGTGGGAGCCATCGTCCTCACCGGCAGCCAGAAAGCATTCGCAGGTAGGACCGTGGCCTCTGCTCACCCCAGAGTTTTGGAGGGGATTGGAGTCCCACTGCGCTTCCTTTTGCAGCTGGTGCAGACATCAAGGAGATGCAGAAAAAAACCTTCCAGCAGTGCTACCGCGGTGGCTTCCTGGCCGGCTGGGACAGGGTCGCCACGGTCCGCAAACCCGTCATCGCCGCCGTCAATGGCTACGCCGTGAGTGCCCCCCACACCTCCCTGCACCCCCTGTCCCCACCCTGGCACCCCCTGACCCATCTGTGCCTCCCCATGCCAGCTGGGAGGCGGCTGTGAGCTGGCCATGATGTGCGACATCATCTACGCCGGGGAGAAGGCGCAGTTTGGGCAACCCGAAATCCTGCTGGGAACCATCCCAGGTGAGCAGCAGCACCTGCCAGGGGCTTCCATCCCAGCTGGGGTGGGAGCCCTCTCTGAACCCCTCCTTTCCCTCGATGCCCCAGGTGCTGGCGGCACGCAGAGGCTGACCAGGGCAGTGGGGAAGTCGCTGGCAATGGAGATGGTGCTCACCGGGGACCAGATTTCAGCACAGGAGGCCAAGGAGGCAGGTAGAGCTGTGGGACAGCCCTGGCACTGCAGGGGTCTGGCAGAGAGCCATCCCCCCATGTGCCACTGCCCATTCTAGGTCTGGTCAGCAAGGTCTACCCTGTGGACAAGCTGCTGGACGCAGCCATTGCCTGCGCTGAGAAGATCGCCAGGAACTCCAAGCTGGTGGCTGCCATGGCAAAGGAGTCAGTCAATGCTGGTAGGGGCTGGGGGCCGACTGGGAACCCCCTGGGGGGGGCTGCAGGGCCAGGCTGAGGGGTCTCCCCAACTTCTCCCTTGCTTTCAGCCTTCGAAACGACGCTGACAGAGGGGAACAGGACAGAGAAGCGTCTCTTCTACGCCACCTTTGCCACCGTGAGTAGGGGGATGAGGGATAACAGGCATCCCTCGTGGCATGAGGGACAACAGGGTCACTGCAGCCCCCCCTGAGGCTCACTGTCACCTCACCTCTCTGCTTGTCCCAGAGTGACCGCGAGGAGGGGATGACGGCATTCGTGGAGAAGCGCAAGGCCAAGTTCACCGACAGCTGAGCCCGGCAGCTGCAGGTCCCTGGGGTGGTGCAGGTCCCCACGGCCTCCTGCAGCCCGTCCACCCCCGCCTTACCCCGCCCAGGGGACCGGGACCCGTCGGCGAGCCATGCTCGGGGTGACAGCCAGCAGTGGGGACCGCCTCGGCCTTCGCTATTAAAGGGTTTTCTAGGTGCTGCTGGGACACGGGGCATCCTTGCTGCGAGGTCCTGCCTTGGCTGGGAAATGTTGGGGTTCACTGAGGCCCCCTACGCTCCCTCACTGCTCTCCATGATGGGCTGGGCATGAGCAGCCTCGTGGAGCAAAGGGCTGGGTGTTCCCCAGCCTGTGGCACCTTCTGGGGCACAACCAATGTGCTGAGTTTGCCTCAGCCTCACCTGAACTGGGATGATGGGCTGAGTCTCCTGTCCTAGGGCATCATCCTCGCCCTGCCGGGCGCCTTGGGGTAACCCTGAGGGAGTTCCTGCACATTTGGGGGCCCCAGCAGGTTTCTGCCAGTAATGAGGAGCCCACCAGGATGTGGAGAGGGGAATGGGTTTATTGGTGAGGCTCAAGGCTCAGTAGGAAGGGACAAATTTCTCCAGGAAACCCCAGGGGCAGCTCCCACCCCTCATCTCACAGCCCAGGCACATCTCCACTCAGCCATGGTGGATGTAGTCAAGATCTTCCTCTGGGCCATTCTGCACCTTTGGGGCTGGCATCCGGAATGGCACACGGGCATTGACCTCCCTGGCATTGTCCTGGGGGTGGTACAGGTGGTCACGATCCTCCTCCGGGCCATTCTGCACCTCTGGGACCGGCATCCAGAATGGCACACGGGCCTCCCTGGCATCATCTTGGGGCTGGTACAGGTGGTCACCATCCTCTTCTGGTCTTGCCTGGCCTTGGGGTGGGCCCCTCTGAGCCCAGGCACTGCTGGAGAAGACCTTTATACCTGGTTCACCCTCCTCTGGTGTTCCCACACCCAGGATGCTGGAAGAGAGAACAAAATCAAGGAGAGGTTGCCAAATACCCCCCTGTGCCAGAAGAGTCCCACCACAGTGGAGTGCAGGGACTCTGGTTAGGTTGCCCACACCCCATGAAGCACCAGTTAGGATCTCAGGGTGCAAACTTAAATACTTGTTTCACAAAAGGAATAGAGAAACCAGCTGGGTGCTCAGAGAGTTTGCATAATTCGGGGAGGGAGATGGAGCTGGGACTCCCTTAATTTTGGGGGGCACAAAGCAACAAGGAGGGCACAAAGCAACAGTTGATTCCCTCCTGAAACACTTTCCCATTATTGGTTTTGGCAAGCCAGATGTGAGCACCCCTTACCTTTCCTCAGCCAAATCCTGCACTGTGGCCAGGTCCTTCCACCAGGAGCTGCTCAGAGCCTGTGGGAAGACAAGGGGGTCCCGAGGGGGGACACGGGTCACACGTGGGTGCCCTCAGCAGAGGGGACAGCGGGAGGGCAGGGGAGGCAGGGCTCACCTGGGTGTTGCCCGGTGCCAGCAGGAGCAGGGCCGTGCCCAGCAGGATGGTCACACTGCGGAGCCCCATGGTCCTCGGGTGGAGAAGAGAGGGATGGCAGAGAATGGTGGCACAAGCCGTGACACACCCTGTTCCCGTGGACACAGCTCCTCCCTGACCCCAGCACCCCCCGTGCCCACCGGGCTGGCACAGACCTACCTGTCCGTGGCTGCCTTTTGTCACACCTGCCTCGCACTTTGCCCGCCCCGTGGCAGCCTGCTGGCACTGGGTGGATCCAGGTGCTGCTCCCGCCCATCCCGTGTCCCTCCTGTCCCGGGTGGATCCAGGTCCCGCTGCCGCCCATCCCGTGTCCCTCCTGTCCCCGGGTGGATCCAGGTCCCGCTGCCGCCCATCCCGTGTCCCTCCTGTCCCTGAATGGATCCCAATCCCGCTGCCGCCCATCCCGTGTCCCTCCTGTCCCTGTGTGGCTCCAGGTCCCGCTGCCGCCCATCCCGTGTCCCTCCTGTCCCTGAATGGATCCAGGTCCTGCTCCCGCCCATCCCGTGTCCCTCCTGTCCCTGGTGGCTCCACATCCCGCCCATCCCGTGTCCCTCCTGTCCCTGGTGGCTCCACATCCCGCCCATCCCGTGTCCCTCCTGTCCCCGGGAGGATCCAGGTGCCGCTGCCGCCCATCCCGTGTCCCTCCTGTCCCCGGGTGGCTCCAGGTCCTGCTCTCGCCCATCCCGTGTCCCTCCTGTCCCCGGGAGGATCCAGGTGCCGCTGCCGCCCATCCCGTGTCCCTCCCGGCCCCGATTCGATCCAGGTCCCGCTGCTCATGGACACGGCACCCCGTGCACCCCTGGGCTCTCCAGGCAGCTCCGTGTCCTCCTGCCAGTGCACGATTTCTGGAGAGATGGGAAATTCAAGTTTTGGCTTGAAATAAGGATTTTTGACAGCCAGTGACCAGCTGGGAAATACTTTGTTGGACTCTGGGAAAAGCTGGTGCCTAGGAGACAATCAGAAACTTCAATTTGTCTCCCAGCAGCAAGGACAGGCTCTCAGGGAGCCTGGGAAAAAGGAATTCCAAGGTCAGAACTCCTAACACAGTGAGGAAGAGGAGGCTGGGCTGCTGCCTGACCTTTGCACCATCACATGCCAAGGCCTGTTTCCCCTTCCCAGCTATCCCAGTGTGGGGAAAGAGCCTCCTTCAGGGCTTTAGCGTTGGAAGTGATCTTTGGTCCCTGCTGGGAGATGTCCCTGGGCAGCTGTGTGGCTGCAGGCTTTGCCTGCTGGAGACAGCCCTCTGCAGAGCCCACGGAGCAGGGATTAGGGTTGGATGAGTTCTAAACAGAGCAAAGCTTTTTAAAACTCACTGGGAAATCTCCTACATCTCCGTAAACATCATTCCCTGCTCCCATTTGCAAGGATTTTTCAAAGCCCCTTTGATCTTCTATTCCTCACAGGGAGGGGGAAGGGAAAAAAATTGCAATTATAGATCCTAAGCTTCTTGGATAAACATTGTTCCAGAAACTTGTTCCAGAAACCTCTTTTTTTTTTTTTTTTTTTTCCTTATGCAAAATTATTGAGTGTCAGGATTCACCAGTGAGTTTCCAGTTTTTTTCCAGGAGGATGAGATTACAAAGGGAAAGGTGAGAAGGAAAACAACCTCCATCCCAACCTGACTTTGGCAGCATTTGCAGCAAAGGGAGGGAGGTTCATTCCATAAAATCTGACTCTGCCTGGGCTTCAAAACAGTACTTAAATTCACTATGAAGCAATTTTGTAAAAATTCCTTTTATTTATTCACCTGCTTGGAAGTCACTTTATTTCAACTCTCTGTGAAAATGCTTCTCCTGGCCCAGACAGACCTTTGAGAGCAGGTGCTGGGGTGCAGAGGAGACTTCAGTGAGGTGGAGGAAGTCAGAACTGAGGACCAATGGGTTTTTTTCCCCCATTTTCTTTTCTCAGTTATTCCAACTTCCATACAGTCACCTGGTCATCTTGTAACTTCTTGATTCCATTTTTTTTACCCCCAAGAGGGAACAAATAAAATCCTGTGCAGCCTCAGCTGCAGGACAGTTTCCTTAACACCTCACCACACGTTCTGGGTTCCTCTTCCTCAAATCCTGAGGATTCTTAACTCAGTTGGGTGATGTTTGACATCAGGAACACGTGCCCAAATGCTGGCAGAGCTTTAATTGGTTTGGCTGGTTTATTCCAGAGTGGGAACTGGAAATATCCCTGGTGGCACTGGCTCATCTTGCACAAAGCTGCTGCACTGACCTTCAGACTTTTTTCCGTGGTCCTTTAAATCCTCGGGTGGCACCTTGTCCAAAACAAATTGTGGATGGGATCCTGGAAAGGGAGACAGCCTTTATTCCACGTGAGGATCCAGCCCTCACAGGCTCACTGGGATGCTGAATGATCTGTGGGGCATTTTAAGCTCCCAGAGTGGGAAAAGCAAGGTATGGGAGAAGCAGGACATGTAAATCACCACATGATTTAAAGAATTAATGAAATACTGGTTGGATTTCCTGGGTACTCTGCACATTCCTGTCCTGGAGGCCTCTTCACAACAAGGTGTGTTACCAAATGTAACACCTGGGCAGCTGCAGTGGTTGATAATGAGAGCAGAAGCAGCAACCTGCAACACCTTGGGAAGAGATCAGCTGGGCAAACACAGCCTGCTCTTCCTTCCACCTCCTCCTTTCAAAAATGGCTTTGGAAGCACACGTGGGATTCTTGCAGTGGTTGAGAATGAGAAGCAGGAGAGCAGAAGCAGCATCCTGCAATACCTTGGGAAGAGAGGGCAGATAAACACAGCTCCCACAGCATATCCATGCCCTGCTCTTCCTTCCTTCTCTCAAAAATGCCTTTGGAAGCACACCTGGAATTCCTGCAGTGGTTGAGAATGAGGAGCAGGAGGGCAGAAGCAGCAACCTGCAATACCTTGGGAAGAGATCAGCTGGAAAGACACAGCCCTCACAGCCTGCTCTTCCTTCCACCTCCTCCTTTCAAAAACGCCTTTGGAAGCACACCTGGAATTCCTGCCTGGTTCATCCTCAGCACAGAGCAGCCCAAGCCATGCTGCAGAGGGCTGAGGAGCTGGAGTGGTTCCAGCCCCCTTGCCCTGAGGCCAGAGTACTGACCTGGATTTGTAGAACCGTTTCTCTGGCAGTGAGGGGCTGGGGCTGGCTGCAGGCTGGGAGATCTCCATGCTCTCCTCAGGCCCTGTTTCCATGGCATTCCCTTGGGATTGCTCTGCCATCTCCACGCTCACATCCATGGGCACGCTGCTGCCCTGCTCCACAGGAGAGTTTGTGTGCTTGGAGCCACTGCAGAGATCAAATTTTACATCCTGGCTCAGGAGCTGCCAGTGGGCCCAGAGCCAAGGAAATCAAAGGTAGTTCATGAGGAAACAAGTCCATCTGGGATGGATTCCTTCCCAATATCCCATCTCTCCCTGCCCTCTGGGAATGGGAAGCCATTCCCTGTTTTCCTGGCACCCCATGCCTTGTAAAGAGTCTCTCCATGTTTCCTGTAGCTCCCTGAGGCCACAGTGGGGTCACCTCAGAGCTGGACAACCCCAATTCCCTCAAGAGGAAAGTTCTGCAGTTACCTTTTCACCTTCTTGGGCCTGTCAAACCGAAAGTCAGCAGGATACAGGTGCACAGTCACCAAGTGATCCTTCCTGTCCTTGCTGCTCCTGAACTTCTCCGTGCAGCCCTCCACCAGACACTGGTACTGCAAAGCAGGGAGGAGAAAGGGAAAAAAAAAAACCACATAACTGGGAAAAAACCAACCACACACCAACCACCAGGCAAGGGCTGGGCATGGCAGCTCACCATATTTTGCTTTTCAGCCATTATCTGGAAGAGGGAGTCGTGCCACTCCAAGATGTGGATGTCCAGGAGGTTCCCAGAGGGGAAGCAGCGCTTGCAGAAGGAGCAGACATTCCTGTGCAGGGTGTTGTAGTGGTGCTCATAGCCCTCCAGCGTGTCAAACACCTGGCTGCAGCCAGAGATGTGGCAGCTGAACTCAGACACCCTGCAGGGAAATCAGGATTTCAGTTAAATTAGAGCCCTGCAGAGAAATCAGGGCTTTAAGCTAAATCAGAGCCCTGCAGGGAAATCAGGGCTTTGAGTTAAATTAGAGCCCTGCAGGGAAATCAGGGCTTTAAGTTAAATCAGAGCCCTGCAGGGAAATCAGGGCTTTAAGCTAAATTAGAGCCCTGCAGGGAAATCAGGGCTTTAAGCTAAATCAGAGCCCTGCAGAGAAATCAGGGCTTTGAGTTAAATTAGAGCCCTGCAGGGAAATCAGGGCTTTAAGCTAAATCAGAGCCCCGCAGGGAAATAATGACTTTAAACTAAATTAGAACCTTATTTTCAGCTGCAAACGTCCCCTCTAGATGCCTTTATCTTGGATTGGATCACAAAGCTCATCTGATTTCAGCCCCTTGCCATGGGAAGGGACAGCTTCCACCAGGCCCACACCTGCAGCCACAACACTTGTGGCATGTTTTTGTGACTAATATTTAATATTAAATGCCAGGTGCAATGAACAAAGATCGTGATGGCGCTGGCAGATGGAAACTTATTTGCCATTGGAAACTTATTAACCATTATGGCTCCAGGATCATCTAGATCGTGCTCCTGTTGAAGGACAAACAAGCCATTAATTAATAAATTAGCTGTCTGGGCTAAAAGTTGCAGTTGTGGATCACAGCTCAGTTATCCAGCACAGTCCTGCTAGGCCAGTGCTTTTATATGAGACATCCAAAGGTGAACCTCACACTATACTCAAAGTACTTCCTGGCTTTTAAATACGACAGCAAGACCAAGATTCTCCCCCAGGCTTGGCCTTCCCGCTTGGACAAGCTGCAGGAACCCAGAGAAGCTGTGGGGATCCCTGCAAGTGCCCAAGGCCGGGCTGGACAGGGCTCGGAGCAGCCTGGGGTAGATGAAGATGTCCGTGCCCACGGCAGGGGGGAGGAATGAGATGATTTTCCAACCCAAACCATTCCTTGATGCCATGACGGGCAGACTCCGAGCCCGCCTCACTTACTTGGGCCTCTCGGCCACCTCCTCGAGGCTGGTGAGGACGCCCTGCAGGTAGAGGTGCCTGTGCACGTCCCCATCCTGGAGAGGAGCAGAGAGCGGCGCTGTCTGTGGGGCGGGCAGGGCTCGGGGCGCAGCGCGAACCCTCCTGCCCCGCAGTAACAGCGGCCCCCTCGCGGCCCCGCCTCACCTCCAGCAGCGGGTGCTGCGGGCCGAGCTGGAGGCGGCGGGGGGTGAAGGTGAAGGGCGGCATTGGGCGAGGAGCAGGCGGGGATGGGGGAGCCTGAGGGGGCGGCGGGAGCCCCTCACGGAGGAGCAGGCGGAGGCGCGGCGGCAGCGGCAGCATGGCGGGAAGGGCGAGGCGCGCGGGGCGCATGCGCGGGGGGAGCGCTGCCAAGGTTACCGCGCCGCCCAGAGCGCATGCGCGAGGCGCGCTTCCCGGCGCCAGCGGCGGCACTTCCGGGCGGGCAGGTAGGGATGGGATGAAATTTAATTTAATTTAATTTCATTAATAGATAGTGTATGATAGGGTAGAGCAGGGTATGGAGGGTGGGATGAGGCGCAGCTGAGGTGCTGCCCGGGCCTGTAGGGTCATTCCGGCGGTGGCGATCCCCCCGCTGGCTGTTCCAGTGTGCGGCGCCCCCTCAGGCCCTCAGCCGAGCCAGCCCAGCTCCCGCAGCTCCTCCTCATTCCCTGACCCACAGACACTGCATCCAGAAATCCCTGCAGGATCACTGCCCCAGGTGGTGGGGAAGCCGAGCTTTTAAAGAGATTTAAGCTTAAACTGCGCCAGCCTGGTCTAATGTGAGTTTTGAGTGGAGAGTTGGACCAAGGCTTGCAGCTGTGAAAAATGCATGTATTTTATGATTGGCTTTTCGCAAATATTCAAATGAATATTATATGTGTTGTGTTAGAAAGTTATGCTGTGTTAATTAAGCAGTATGTTAAATATAGTTTTAGGTTATAACAAAATGTTAAAATAGAAACTATGCTATGTAGAATACTTTTTTAAAGAAAGGACTCACAGTGAGATAGCAGCCACAGGACGCCCAAATCTTTCAGAGAAGGAGAATTTATTGCCCTCTTATCAGAAGAAACGAACTTCTTCCCACCTCAAAGGCGCTGTCAGGATTCAGAGGAAGAAGCTGACATTGCCCAGACAGAATCCTGTATTTGAATGGAATTTATGCATCATATATAAAGTGTATTAATATGCAACAGGCTGTTGCTTTTAAGGGTTAATCCTCTGTTAACGTGGGTCCTTTTTCGGGCTTATTTTGCCCAGAACAAGGTACCCAGACATCCATAACTCTTTGTCTCTATTGTCTCATATTGTCCTAATTCAAATTGTCCAAATTATCATTACTCTAATTGTATTACCATTTTTATAACCATTTTATTACTATTAAACTTTTAAAATTTTAAAAACAAGTGATTGGCGTTTTTCACACAGGGATCCCTTCCAGCCTAAGTGATTCCACGATCTTGGCAAAACAAAAGTGTGTCCCTGTGCTTGATACATGGATCTGGATTGTATCTGCTTGATACAGTCTGTGTCACATGAATCTCCCTTATTTATTTCCATGGTTCCTGACTCAGGGTCTTGTTTCTGATTTACAGAATCACAGGATGTTCTGAGCTGGAAGGGACCCACAAGGATCACCAAGTGCAGCTCTGGAGTGAATGGCCCATTCCAGGACTGGCCCCACAACCTGGGTGTTTTTAGCACCAGGCTCTGACCTGCTGAGCTCATCTCAGGGTCCTGTGTCAGTATTAAAGTTATTGTTTAAGCATTCTGCAGCGTTTGAGTGGAGTCAGTAAGTGGGCAGTGGAATAGGATGATGCTAAAGTTGGGGAAAAGCTGCTTTGGGGTGATTTCAGAAGCAGCAGCAGCAGGGTCAGCCTGTCAGGACACCAAGCAGTGCTTCCAGCATTCCTTCTGAGTGAAAAACCCTCTGCTGGCCAGCCTCAACTTAAGATTCTCCCCCAGACTTAGAGTTCCTGGCTGGAGCTGTCCCAGCTGCAGCTGTGGCTGCCCCTGGATCCCTGGAATTGTCCAAGGCTGGGTTGGAGGGGACTTGGAGCAGGAAGGTGTCCCTGCCATGGCAGGGGTGGAACAGATGCTTTGAGACCTAGAATAAAGCTAAAGAATAAAGCAGGGATTTATTAACAGGATCTCCTCCATGGATCCACCTTGGGCAGCACAAGAGCCCAGCCAGGGCTGCACCCAAGGTGAAGTAAAATGGGCACAAAATGAACCAAAATGGGCACAAAATGCACGACCAGGCGCAGGGTCTGTCACTTTGATCAGTTCTGCTCCATTTGCATATTGGAGTAAATTGTCCAATTACAGCTTTAGGTCATTGCAGTCCCATCCTGCTCGTTTTTCTCTCTTCAGTCCACATTGTTTGTACACTTGGGCCTGAGATTTGGATCATTTGTCCTTGGTCCCCAGCTAGAGAAGGAATTGTTTTATTTAGCTATTCTGTGCAGAGAGCTCACCATCCCTTAGTGTGTAGCTCAGAACTGCACACTAAAGCAGCACAGACTCTGAAAAACACCAAAGCCAAAACCTGAGGCACCAGAATGAGACAGGCTTTGAGTCTCTGTCCCAAACCATACTCAAACCCTGCTTGGTTTGCTTCCTCCTCCTTCCCCAGCCAAATATCTCTACATTCCAGAAGCATCTCCCTGCTGGGGCTGTTTTCCCTGGAGGGGCCGTTTTCCCTGGTGGATCTGTTTTCCCTGGTGGATCTGTTTTCCCTGGCAGGGCTGTTTTCCCTGGTGGATCTGTTTTCCCTGGAGGGGCTGTTTCCCCTGGTAGGGCTGTTTTCCCTGGTGGATCTGTTTTCCCTGGCAGGGGCTGTTTCCCCTGGCAGGGCTGTTTTCCCTGGTGGATCTGTTTTCCCTGGCAGGGGCTGTTTCCCCTGGCAGGGCTGTTTTCCCTGGTGGATCTGTTTCCCCTGGAGGGGCTGTTTTCCCTGGTGGATCTGTTTTCCCTGCAGGGGCTGTTTCCCCTGGCAGGGCTGTTTTCCCTGGTGGATCTGTTTCCCCTGGAGGGGCTGTTTTCCCTGGTGGATCTGTTTCCCCTGGAGGGGCTGTGTCCCCTGGCAGGGCCATTTCCCCTGGCAGGGCTGTTTTCCCTGGTGGATCTGTTTTCCCTGGTGGATCTGTTTTCCCTGGCAGGGCTGTTTTCCCTGGTGGATCTGTTTTCCCTGCAGGGGCTGTTTCCCCTGGCAGGGCTGTTTTCCCTGGTGGATCTGTTGTCCCTGGCAGGGCTGTTTTCCCTGGTGGATCTGTTTTCCCTGCAGGGGCCGTTTCCCCCGGCAGGGCTGTTTTCCCTGGTGGATCTGTTTTCCCTGCAGGGACCGTTTCCCCTGGCAGGGCTGTTTTCCCTGGTGGATCTGTTTTCCCTGGAGGGGCCGTTTCCCCCGGCAGGGCTGTTTTCCCTGGTGGATCTGTTTCCCCTGGAGCAGTGTGATGACCCCTGTTCCCCGTGTCCCCAGGGCTGGTGGCAGGAGGTGGCAGCATGAGCGAGTTCCGCATCCACCACGACGTGAACGAGCTGCTGAGCCTGCTGCGCGTGCACGGCGGCGAGGGCGCCGAGGTCTACATCGAGCTGCTGCAGAAGAACCGCACGCCCTACGTCACCACCAACGTCTCTGCCCACAGTGCCAAGGTCCTGCCACCCTCTGATGGCAAAGCAGCCCGACCTCTCGGTGCCCATCCAGGGAAAATGGGAAAAGGAGGGGCTGGTTGGGTCCGGGGTGGCGGTTCTGGGCGGGAAAAGGTGGAGTGGTTGAGGGAGAGGAGGAATGTTAGGACTGGGGTGTGGGGAAGTTCAAAGAAGGAGGTTGTTTTGTGGGATTTTGGGAGGGAGTTGTTCCCTGAGAAGCTGTGGCTGGCCCTGGATCCTTGGAAGTGTCCAAGGTGAGGTTGGATAGGGCTTGGAGCCACTTGGGATAGTGGAAATTGTCCCAGCCCATGGAACAAGATCACCTTGAAGTTCCCTTCCCTTCCCTTCCCTTCCCTTCCCTTCCCTTCCCTTCCCTTCCCTTCCCTTCCCTTCCCTTCCCTTCCCTTCCCTTCCCTTCCCTTCCCTTCCCTTCCCTTCCCTTCCCTTCCCTTCCCTTCCCTTCCCATCCGGCTTGGACCCACCTGGGATAGTGGAAGGTGTCCCTGCCTGTGGAACAAGATCACCTTGAAATTCCCTTCCCACCCAAACCTTTCCTTGATTCCATGATTGTGGTATTCACATTCTCTGAACAGAGGTTCTGTTCAGAATTCATTCTCTCTCCCAGGATTTTTCCTGGGAGAAGCTCAGAGAAGAAGAGAAAACAATTCTTATTTCTATCCACTGCTCCTGTTGTTGCACATGTGGAATGTGTTATGGAGATTGTTTACCCACAGTGGTTTGTTAAATAGACACAGTGAGACTTGTTTTGATTCCTTGGTCAGGTGGGTCACAGCTGTGTCCTGGCTGTCTCAGACAGTCACAGGTTTTTCTTTAGTATCTCCTTTAGCATAGTATACTAATAATACTAATAATATACTAAAAATACTATACTATTCTTCAGTATAGTATGTCTTTAGTATGTCATTTAGTACAGTGTTAATGTAATATAGTAAAACTAAATAAAGCAATTGTTCAGCCTTCTGAAACCATGGAGTCAGAGCACATTATTCCCCTCTTATTGGGGTTGCTCTTCTACTATACATGATGAAATGGAAATTGTATAAAATGCAATTATATGACTAAAACATGACTTTTTTCTTCTGAATATCTCCCAAATACTAGAGATTAAAGCCTGGCACTCATGATCAGACTCATATACTTTTATAGCTATATAAATCATGTAGCTTTTGTGGCTATAAGACATCTTTCTGTTTTCATTTTTAAAAGCAATCCACCAGTCAAGCTCAGGTGCTATGAAGTCTCCAGCTCTGTCTGAAATTTGGCATCTTTGTAGCCTGAGCTGCTTGTTTGCTCTAATGCCATTTCATTTTAATTATAACTCCATTTAATATTAACCTGCTGTTTTACAGGTGAAAATAGCAGAGTTTTCTCGAACTCCTGAAGATTTTTTGAAGAAGTATGATGAGCTGAAGTCTAAAAACACAAGACATCTGGATTCTTTAGTTTATCTGCTGTCCAAACTCACCGAAGACAAAGAGGTTGGTTCCTCCTTTAGAACTGGGTGTTGAGGAGTAGCAGCAATGCAATGTTTGATTTATGGTAAAGCTCAGTGAAATCTGTAGAAATCAACAAATGAGCAGTTCTAGCTTTCACTGAGTTATTAAAGCCCTGCTGAGAGTTATGCTCCTCTTGATATAATCCACCAGGACATGGAAAACTGGGACAGAGAGAGTTCTGTGGTTAGATTCAGTACATGGTCACGTGTTTATTTTGTGCTGCCCTGCATTCACAAAACCTTTTCTTTGTTTCTCTATGTACAGACACTCCACTACCTGCAGCAAAATGCAAAAGAAAGGGCAGAACTGGCAGCAAATGCAGGCACCAGCAGCAGCAGCACGAATTTCTCCATCCCCTGCTCCACTTCCAAGATGTCTCTGCAGGAGCTGGAGGAGCTGCGCAAGCAGCTGGGCAGTGTCACGGCCAGCTCCAGTGCACAGCAGGTACAAAGCCCTTCCTTCCCAGGCTCTGGGCACAAAATCTGCCCTTCTGGTAGTCAGACAGTATTAAATCTTGGTGCTGTTCCTTGTAAAAGTGGCTTTTTTCTATTCCAGTCAGTTGAGGTTACATTCTTTGAGGTAATTCTAAGGTAAAATTCACAGTTAAATTCTTCTCTGTGAGGAATCTGGCACAAGCTGCCCAGAGCAGCTGTGGGTGTTTCATCCCAAGGCCAGGGCTTGGAGCAACCTGGCATCATGGAAAAGACACAAAGGAAGAGGAAAACCAGGCTTAGCAAACAGTTAAACATTTCATTAGCAGGAGGTTGTGAGGTCAGAGTGCAAAAGGGCTGATTATTACTTAAATCCCAAATTCTGTTTCCTGTCATTATAAAAAACTGCAGTCTGGTAGCTTGACCTGCCAAACAAGACAGGGAGGGAAAAAATGGTGAAAAACTGATGGGTCAAGATAAAGATATTTTGGCTGTAGAAGGCAGAGGAGCAAAAGTTTATGGAGAGTTTTTTGGACAGAGGGGAAAGAAGAAAAGATGCTCAGAGGTCCATAGTGCCTTCTCATGTCTGGTCAGCAAAATCTAACAAGGGACAAGCCTCAGATCACTTCAGGCCCTCAATGGCAAGAGAGATGGACCTTTCATGCTTTGGGTGTCAGCTTGAAGGGCTCTACATGAGTGTGATGGTGGAGGAGAACTCAAATCCTAAACAAAGGGTCCAACCCCTCACCTTGTCAGCAGTGATGAGACCAGCCTTGTCCTACATCCCCTGAAATATTGCACAGACACTGGGCCTGACTCATCCTGATCCTTCACAGACAATCTGAGTCAAGTGGGTGATTTAGATCATGAGGGGAAGATGAATTTCCAGTGATAAAACTGATCTTCTTACCAGGATTTATGTGTGAACTTGCTAAAAGAGGACAGACCTGGAAGTGTCGTTCCCTGGGATGTGCAGTTCACAGCCAGAGGGATTGAAATGCCATCACAAGCCAAGATCTGTGTTCCCTGCTGCTCCATTTGCAGTCTCTTCAGACTTAAAGAGCTGAAACTGTGTTAAAAGGCCCTGATGCTCAGGCCTGTTGGGTCAGTAAAGGCTGGGACAGGAGGACATTCCTTGGAAGTGTTGGTTCTGCTCAGCCTGTGACCAGATGTTCTGTCTGTGAGGGTCACAGATGGAGCTGGAGGTGTTTGTGGAGCTCAGAGTCCAGCCCTTCATCCCCCTCCGTGGATGTTGGCACTGCCCTTGCTCAAGATGTCAGCTGCAGGTTCCCCACCATGACAGTGGCAAGCTGCCACCCTGTGCCAGGGCTGTTGGGTGCCACCTGAGGGTTGGTTCTCAGCCCTGGGAGCTTTCTCCAGGCTGTTGTTGAAGCCTGTAGTGACAGTGACCTGAATTTTGAGTTGCAGAGAGAAGGTGATTCATGTCCCTGTGGCTTGTGCTTTGTCACCAGTGCCACAAGTGCTGTGCCATCTGCCCTGGGATTGCTTGGCACTGACAGAGAGATGATCATGCAGGGGTTGGAGTTAGTGCTTGGACCAATTTTGGTCCAGGATTCATGGAGGTGGGCGAAGTTTAGTGTTCCCTTTCAGGTGGATGTGTCCTTTATAGCCAAAATGTTGCCTTTTTTGACCTCTGCCAGTTAACAAAATTACACTAGAGCTGGTTGAACTGCAACAGAAGAGCCCTTGTTATAGAATAAACATAGAATAAACATATAGAATAAATATAGTGCCTCTTGTTACAGAATAAAATCAGAGAGTCATCAAGTCCAACCCTGGACTGAATATCACCATGTCCCCAGCTGCCATTTCTGCCCATGTTTTGAACACTTCAGAGGTGGTGACACCACCATTTCCCTGGGGAGCTTGTTCCAGTGATTAACCACTCTCTCAGAGAAGAAATTTTTCCTGCCTGCCATTTGGGAAGACCCACTGGTGGCTGCCCTTCTCCCAAGCAGAACATGTTCATACAACCAACTGAGATTTGCAGTTTAATAGGTTTAGCCATCCTTTGAATTGCTGGCACCTTGCTTGATGCTTCCTATTTCTCCACATCCAAGTCCCAGTTCTGTGAGGGGAGCAGAGGAAATCAAGGTCCTTTCAGCAGATCACCCACACATGATGTAAATAATGAAGTCAAATGAGCCTGTGCTTATCCCTTTTCTCACACACACACTCACATCTGTGCAGTTTCTGCAATGGCCCTCAGCAGCCCTGGCTTTGTGCACTTGGGGCTCCAAATGTTCACGTGGGTTGTGCATCTCACAAGCTTCCCCAGCTGATGATTGATCCTGCACTCCATTTATTTTAGTGTCAGAGCTGGGGGTGGGAGAGTCTTTCAGTCTTCAAGAGCTCACTTCCTTCACCAACTCCCACTCAGAGCAAAAAACTCCATCATTTTCCAGCTCTCTGGGGGTGGATTTGTCTGGGTTGCATTTGGCATTGAGTTCAGAGGTGCTCAGTGCCCCTGGAACAGGATGCTGCTGCTTCTGGAAGGAGTTTGGTGCTGTCTCCAAACCAGCAATCACTGCCTGCTGCTGGTGCATGTCCCCATTCTGCTTCCCTGGGTGTGCCCCAGCACCCAAGCCAGTGGGGACAGATGCAGAAAGGCATTATTTGATGTACCCACACATAAAAAGATCAAATATATGAAAAAATATGCTTTTTTTTTGCAGCAGTTGGACAAATTGACTAGGTGGCACTGAGAAATTAAACCCTCCACCATGCTACTGAAATACCAGCCACTCTCCTTTCTGTTCTCAAGTCCATCGATTGGTTTGCTGTCAAATTTTCCCTGAAATTAAACATTTCTTGGACTTCTGAAAGTCTCCTGGTTTTTTCCTTTCTTTCCCTCTCTCTCTTTCTCCAACAGCCTCTCGAGCTTACACGAAAAATCCTCCGGGATAAGCAGAACAAGAAGAATTCTGGGCAGCCCATTCCAGTATTTCCATCCTGGGTGTATGAGAGACCTGCACTCATTGGGGATTTCTTAATTGGCACCAGCCTAAGCACTGACACCACAGTACCAATAGGTATGTGGAACACAGGGGAAATTGCATTCATTTGTGGTGTTTTGTTCTCATTCAGAAATGCTGTCCAGATGTTCACACTCAGCAAAACTTGGCTCTTGGCACTTCTTTTCTTTGGGCTGTTTTCTGGGTATTTGAATATTTTGGTGGCAGGTTGGGGAAGTTGTTGGTGTTGGAAGTAACTGGGCACTTTTGGGTGGGAGGATTTTCCTGCTGGATTTGAGTAGGAATGAGCAAAGGATTCTGTTCTCCAGGAAATCAAAGTACAAGGCTGAAACAGGTGACACATTTTGTCCTTTTTTTGTCTTGTTTTTTTGTCTCCTCTTTGGGAGCAGGCACTTTGCCACTGGCCTCCCAGGAATCCATGATTGTGGAGGACTTGCTGTACGTGCTGATTGGAGTGGATGGCAGGTACATCACAGCACAGGCCCTGGTGGGCAGGCAGAACAGAGCCTTCTCACTTGATCCAAACCTGGACTTGTCCATCAAGGAGTTGGTGACCAGGATTCTTCCTGTGGCTGCCAGTTACTCTGCTGTCACCAGGTACTGAGCTGGGTTTTGTCAGGGGATCTCCTGTGAGAATAGAGAAGCTGCCATTGTGTAGGTGTTAACTTGCATGCTTAATTTAAACTAGAGGGTATAAAATGAGTGACAGTTTATTTGGGTCAGTTTTAGCTCTGCTGGGTTTTTCCTCTTTGCTACCAGTTCACTTTTTCATTCACACAGCTTTGTTCTTTCCAGTCTTAGCCTTGGTGATTTCAAATAAAATGCAGTTATGGTGTATCTGCCTATTCTGGCTTCTCTTCCCACTCTGCTATGAAATTCCCCATATTTCCTGCTTTTTGCTCCTCTCTGGGCATCCAGGACTGAGAGAACCTTTGTGTGCTGATTCCACTTTCTACACAGTGCTTTTACAACAAACAAATGGTTCTAATTCCCTTATACAAATCCCTTGTGGCTGGAGAGGAAACATCTTCCCACAGCTTTCCCTTCTAGGAAATGTGGGATGGGAAATAAAGGAGAGGGACTGGTGTGCTTCCCAGCATGGGATCTACTGGTGTGCCTGCACAGTGTCCTGAAGGCAGAACTTCCTGAAAATCACACAAATTGCATTGCCTGACAGAGTTTTCATTTTGCTTTTTACAGGTTTATAGAGGAGAAGTCCTCCTTTGAGTATGGACAGGTAAATCATGCTCTGGCTGCAGCCATGAGGACTCTAATCAAGGAATACATGATATTAATTACCCAGCTGGAGCACCTTCAGAGGCAGGGCCTGCTGTCACTGCAGAAGCTGTGGTTTTACATCCAGCCCACAATGAGGACCCTGGAGATTCTGGCTTCACTGGGTAAATTTCCAAAATGTACAGGTTGTGAGAGCTGCAGGGTAGCCAAGCAGGCAGGACATGTCCCATTTGGATTTCCTGCTTTATTAAAGAAGAAAGCCCAGGGGAATTGTACTTGTGAGGGCACTGCACTTCTTCTGGAGAAGAACACTCAGCTTCTAGGGGTGAATGAGCCTTTGGAGCTGTCAGGAGGCACCTCAGGGCCTTTTGCCTTCACAGCCCTTGCCCTTCCCATCAGCTGTATCCACCACTGCTGCCTCTCAGCTCCTTTCCAGACTCCTCTCCAGCTCTGTATGGGTACAATCCCTGGAAATTCCTAGTCCAGCCCCTTGCTTACAGCTACACAGGCAGCTCAGGGGGCCATGTCCAATCTGGAGATTTTATTTCAGGACTTTTCAGGTTGTGTCTTATATTGTTGTTTTGTTTTTGTTTTTAATTCCAGCTACCTCTGTGGATAAGGGTGAATGTATGGGAGGATCAACCCTGAGCTTGCTCCATGACAAGACTTTCAATTACACAGGGGACAGCCAGGCCCAGGAGCTGTGCCTGTATTTAACCAAGGCAGCCAGCGTGCCTTACTTTGAAATCCTGGAAAAGTGGATATATAGAGGCATCATTAATGATCCATACAGGTAAAGAACAGTAAAAAATGAAATAAAATGCAAAACTTCATGAATTCTGATCTGCTTTGTTGAGTCTGTGTTGCCTGGGGGCCTGAAACAACCCTCTTGGAAGTTTTGTGGCTTTTGTAGAGTCACTTGAAGCATTTTGATGTATTTGATAGTTTATGCAGCATTTCTCTTTCCCACATTTTCAGAATCCTAAGGTGGGGACAAAGATGAAGGTAAAATATCTGAAATTAATGCCTTTGTGCTGGTGACAAAGGCCAGTTTCCTCACCCCTGCACTGACAAACAGATAATGTTTAGCCTTGGCTTATGAACCCTGTAAAATTCTGTTTCTCATTGCAGATCATCAGAGACACTGCATAGTGCTTTCCTCTTGCTTCACAGACAGACAAATTTCAGTTCTTGATTGGATATGTCCTCATGAGACCTTATTTCTGATAGATCCCATTCCCAGTTTGCAGGTCAAAACCAGTAATCCTCATTGTGCCACTTCCTGCCCCTAAACATCTGCTTTAACTGTTCAGTGAGTTCATGGTGGAGGAGCACGAGCTGCAGAAGGAGAAGATTCAGGAGGACTATAATGACAAGTACTGGGATCAGAGATACACTGTTGTCCAGCAGCAGATCCCCTCCTTCCTGCAGAAAATGGCTGACAAAATCCTAAGCACAGGTAGGTGCTTCTGCTGTGACCCTGAGGAACCCTGAGGCAGGCTGGTCTTGTGTGAGGAGAAGGGAAATGTCACCATGCCTTGCCACTTTATGGGGTTGTCCAGCTGAATTGAGAGCAGTAGAAGAGTCAGATTTAAAAGGAACCCCAAACCCTATAAATGAAACAGCACAGGAGCCCAGCAGCAAGGGGAACTGTCTGTCTCACTGCTGTTTTGTGAGCAGGTTTTCTGGCTGGATGGAGCTGAGGTTTGACTGAGTGTTAATTTAAACATTCAACCTCTTGTCCTTGTACAAAGTGACTTCAAGAGAAGAGTTTCAGGCCACCTGCATAGATGTTTTGTCACCACTGGGAAACCAAACCATTTCTAAATCTCCTTAAATGTGATACCAGCTGCCTCTTTTAAAGTTCTGTATCATCTTTTGAAAAGTGCCTAAATCCTTTCCAACTTTCAGCACAACACAGTGTAAACATTTCTCAGCACATCTTCCTCTGAAGGGAGTGGTGTGGAAGTTTCCCTGTTGGCTGTACAGCAGGGATGAATATGGGACATTCTTTCTTTTTCATTTCAGGGAAATATTTAAATGTTGTGAGGGAATGTGGGCGAGATGTCACCTGCCCTGTGGCCAAAGAGGTCATCTACACTTTAAAGGAGAGAGCCTATGTGGAACAAATAGAAAAAGCATATAACTATGCCAGCAAAGTTCTTCTGGACTTCCTGATGGAGGAGAAAGAGCTGGTGGCTCACCTAAGGTTGGATTTATTTTACTAAATGCATGATAAATAGATTGGTTCTGCTAAGGGACATAAATTTTTGAAGTTAGCTCTGTTCTCTTGGGATATTACCAAGGTGTTCTCTCTATTTCCATTTAGAAAAGTTGACCTAAAAAATAAGATTTGGGGTTTTTTTCCCTGGAGAGGAGGAAAAAAAAGTCTAAAATGATAGAAATGTTGAGTGGGTAAGATGTTGGGGATCTCTGGTCCAACTTCTTTGGAAGGCTGTTGCCAAAACTAGGTCAGGGCTTTGTCTAGCCCAGATCAGGAGTGTGGAGCCACCCTGTGTTATGGCTGTGCTCCTGTTTTTGCTCCAAAGCCTGCAGTTATCATGTGTCATCTCTGACCAGGCACTTGGTTAATCCTCAGGCTCACCTCAGAACTGCTTCCAAGCTCTGTGCCCACCACAGGGAACACTTCTGGTGCCAGGTGAACATCAAAGTTCATGTGTGTCCTGTTACAGCAAAAGTCTGCTAGATTTTAAAAAATTAACACAGATATTTGTTGAGAGGAAGGCAGGATTCTGCTCAGAACTGGCAGCTGCCCCTTGGCTGGAGCAGATCTGGGAATTGTTCAGGACTGCAGTAGGAGCCTGCACACAGCACACCTAGGAGTTTTGGGGGTTTTTTCATTTTTCTAGGCAAAAAACAACAGCAGCAGCCCTGATCTGACTGCACAGAAGTGTCCTGACTGAGGAGGTAGGGAGGAGGAGACATCCATAAAAGCCTGGTCTCCAAACTGGTTATTTATGGCTGTGTTTGCTCTCCAGAAAGAGAAATATTTTGTGCTAAAAACCCCCAGGCTCGTTGAATTAATTGCATTTGTTCCTTTAGGTTTGATATGGCTTAACTTTAAGAAAAGTCATCAATTATCTTTTCATTTTCTTGAGCAGATCTATAAAACACTATTTCCTGATGGATCAAGGGGACTTTTTTGTTCACTTCATGGATCTGACAGAGGAGGAACTGAAGAAGCCTGTGGATGACATCATAACAACAAGGCTGGAGGCTCTTCTGGAATTAGCCCTGAGAATGAGCACAGCCAACACTGATCCCTTCAAGGATGATTTAAAGGTGAGAATGGGTGGAAGCCGAAGATAAATTGATTTTGAGCAGAAGGTCTGGGAGATCTGTGTTGTGCCTGTGAGAACCTGCTGCTTCCTAGGTTGGTGTGACAGCAGTGACTCTGACCTTGGGCACCTTGCTGCTGTTCCACAGCAGCTCTGGGTGTCCTGTGCCTTCATTTTTTCCCTGCTCTTCCCTTACAGATTGACTTGATGCCCCATGACCTCATCACACAGCTGCTGAGGGTGTTGGCCATAGAAACAAAGCAGGAGAAAGCCATCATCAGTGCAGAGCCCACAGAGCTCACCCTCAGCGGCCTGGAGGCCTTTTCCTTCGACTACATTGTGAAGTGGCCTCTGTCCCTCATCATAAACAGGTAAGGCATCAATCCACTGAGGGAAAAACAGCCTGGTACTCTCCCAAGAGGCTTTCCATGCAGGAATCAAACATTCCTCAAAGCTGGAGAGCAGAAGAAAACACACTTTCTGCTATCTCTGGTTGCAGACTCAAAGCATTCAGGCTGTTGCTACTCTAACAGGCTATTTTGCATTTAACTGAGCTGTGAGGGTCCAAATGGAATTCTGCAGGAATTTGCTTCTTGTTTCCCTGGGAAAACACTGCTGCGAGCCACAAGCAAATGGGACAAGCAGCACTGAGTGAGCAGAGTGGCAGATTCCAAATTGCTGAATGCCAGCAATTAACTCCTCCCTTAATTTCCCCTCTTCCATTGAAAAATTCCATTGACTCGGTGAGACTTTCCCAACGACGCGACGCTTTTGGGATTTTGTCTCTTCCTTCCCAACACAGTGTGTTAGCTCTGGTGGTAGCTATGGAAGTGAAAATAGGATTTTGGTAAGGTTTCCTGAACTGTATCGACTGGAGCTCTGCAGACACCTACGCCCAAGTGTCTGAGCACAGACCTGAATCCAGTCCCAGAGCTATAAATAAGCAGCCCCATCTGCTTGTGACAGTGCATTGCTGCTGGGGTAATGCTGCCTGGAGCTTGGTTACAGCTTTGCCTCCCCTTTTTTTGGAAAATCTGGCTAAATTCTAAAATCTTGGTGAATTCTTGGGTGACCATCTCAGCCTTAGCATGGTGACCACAGTGTCTGCACCTTCCCTCCCAGCCCATGTGAGTGACCCCTGCCTGGAACTGGAGGGAATTAAGGAGGCTGGTGATGAACCCACTGGCAGGAAATATGGAGGAGGGTCTCCTTGGAGAGGAATTCTTTGGGGGGGGTTGCAAATGTGGCTCTCTTGCTTTGGTTCAGTGCAGATCTGTGTGTGTCTGAAGGCGTGAGGAACATATTGTGTAAAGTCTCTTTACCTCTGAGCAGCCTCAGCCTTCACAGCTTGGTCTGTCAATCAGAGCAGGACTTCAAAATCTGCATGGGCTTCTCCTTTCTTTCCAGGAAAGCACTGACAAGGTACCAGATGCTTTTCAGACACATGTTCTACTGCAAGCACGTGGAAAGGCAGCTGTGCAATGTTTGGATCAGCAATAAGACAGCCAAGCAATTCTCCCTGCATTCAGCTAAGTGGTACAGCTTTTTATTTGTTTTTTTTTCAGTTTTGGGTCTCCTTCTTGCTAATTAGATACCTCATGACATAGCTCAGACAATACTGAGCCGAAAAAGATCCTTACAAATGTCTTACAGGCTCAGAGACATCAATTTGTAACATTTTAGGTTTCACTCAATAGCTGTTTGTAAAGTTGCTTTAATATTTAATATCAAAATTTTCGTTTTGTATGAACAAATATTTAAAGCCTATGCCAGGTTCAAAACTCTGACTCTACTAATTGAAAAATACTCAGAGCTGGTTTGCAGTGACTATAATCCCTCTCACACTGCAGCAAGGCATTTGCTAGGACAGAAATATTTAGCTCTGTGCTTGGCTGTGCAAGGCTGGTGCTAGTTCTCCGTGGCATTTGCTAGCTCTGAGCTGTGTGGGTGTGATTTCTCCCCTAGGTTTGCTGGTGCTTTCACACTGCGGCAGCGGATGCTGAATTTTGTGCAGAATATCCAGTATTACATGATGTTTGAAGTGATGGAGCCAACATGGCACATCCTGGAGAAGAACCTGAAGCTGGTGAGTGAAGTTGGAATGGAAGGCTTAACAAATGTAAGGCCTAATTTCAGTAACTGCAGCTGTCTGTTGGTTTTTTTGGAGGCATTAAAATATCTGGGAGCTGCTGTTCCTGCCACATTGCAGAGTGCTGCTGTTCTGCACCACCTTTCTGCTTGATTAGTCATACATCCCTTTCCTGTGCTGCATCCTCCTGTCTCACTCTGCTCCCTGTTATGTAAAGGCAGGTTCTGCTCAACATTCCCATCCACAGGAGAGAGAGAGCTGTGCAAAAGGAAGGTGGATGCAAAGGTCATAAGCCAGTCCAGGCATCTCCAGCTGATTCCTTGGCTGGGTTACAGTGCTCCTAAAGTAGAGCCTGTGCTTTCCCTTCCATGAAACTGCCAAGGACTGGCAGGCAGGGAATGCTTGGTTTAAAAAATACCATTATTATCATCATCATCATCATCATCATCATCATCACCATTCCCTGTGGTAGTCACCTTGTGATCA
The DNA here is from genome assembly GCF_027579445.1 of Ammospiza nelsoni. Lineage (NCBI taxonomy): Eukaryota > Metazoa > Chordata > Aves > Passeriformes > Passerellidae > Ammospiza > Ammospiza nelsoni. The sequence goes on from NC_080640.1 coordinate 32,384,148, forward strand.
GATGCTTCTGGGTTGTGCATCTTTTTCCTCTTACACCCTGAAAAACACAAAACACTCCTCTGAGGTACCAAACCACCCAACACCCCTGCAATCAGCTCTCTTGGCAGCCCTTGTGGATCTTCAGCATCATCTGATCCTGCCTTAGCTCTTCCTGTGCCCTGAGGAGGTTTTTGGGGTCAGCTAGCCAACATTTTCATGCCCTGTTATGTTTTTTTTCCTGGAGAATTCACAGGAGGGAGCAGGTTTAGGATTGTGTCTCTGCACATTCTTGGCAGAACTTCTGAATGAGAAAGGGTTCATATGTCAAGCTCCTGGATAATCTGGGAATTGTACTTATTTCTTAATTTTGTTGCAAGTTTAGGTTTGTGAAATACATCATTCAGTTTACTGTACTTGCATGGAGGCTGTTGTTGAAGTTATCCTGTCCCTGTTTTCTCCTTTAATTTGTATTTTAGGGGGGAAAAGGATGATCCTCACTGGTCTCATGTAGTACATTTTATTTATCACACTTCTCTCTTCCTAAAGAGAGGTGCTCTCTTCCTAAAATTGTGGCTGGGATCTTCATCTGCACAACATCACTGTCTTCATCAACACAACTTCATCATCATCTTCATTAGAAAGCTGCACTTGTCCCTGTTCTGCAGTAGCTTAAAGGGATGTGGTGTGGGTTCCAAAATGCTGGGAATTCTCAGAACTTTGGGCTTGTAAACTAAAGCTTAGAATTAAAGACAGGATTTGATCTGAGATCTTGGAAAAAGGCTTCCAAACTTAGGTGCTAGAAGTGAGAATGTGGATTTATAGTTTAAAGCATGTTAAGTTAAGAAGAGGAAAGTTTAGAGTTTTAGAGTTTAAGATATAGAAAAAATAAAAGTGGTTACAGGGGTAAACAAAAAGTTTAGAATGTGGTACTGTAAGTTTGTGTGTCATAACATGATTGGCTAAGCGAGCTGTAGCATGAGTCCATATTTAAGGATTGGGTCCAAAACATAAATATCCTTGTTGGCAGTGTTTTATTGGTCAATAAATCCTTAAGAGATCTTGTAATTAGGGGTCTTGTAACTTTCTAAACCATACAATAAAGATGTGAGCCAAACTCACTCTTCAATAAACCACATCATCTGAAAACTCAGAAATCCATCTCTAACTCATTCAAAATTCCTTCCAAAATCCCCAAAGTGTGGGAGGGGTTTCCTGCACTGGTCCTGCTGGAGCAGTGTGGATGCTGAGGCAGTTTGAGTCCTGTGGTTCTTTGCTAAGCTTTGATTTGTGTTCTGAGCTTCAACACTGTGCAGAGTGAGAGGGAGTTTTAATCTCTCATTCAAAACTCTAGACTGAAACAGCCTGTTGGAGTAGCAGAGATGAACAAAAATCCTACAGAATCCTCCCAACACTGCATGTCCCAGTTCCTTATTGGGTCCTAAAGCATATTTCTGAATAGCCTGTATGTTTTAATTGAGTTTATATGAGTTTATTAACATTTAAGATTTATTGACATTAAGGTTTGTTTTTCCCTTTTGCTCTTGTTTTCACTGACTTTACTGAGGTTGTGGAGGTGGGAGTGGCCATGACAAGCAGATTTAAAAACAAAGGAAATGCAAGTTCATAAAGCAGATAACTCCATCCTTTCCAGGGAAGAGCTTGGGTGATCAAAGCAAGCATTTTGTGGGCAGTGGTGTGATAAATGAAAGGTTTAAAGCCTGTGAGGGCTGTTGAAGGCAGCAATGCAGATGCAGTCTCCATCTCTGGGTGTTTCTGGGAGCTACACCAGGAGTTGCTCACTCTGAGGGGTCCCTGGCAGAGGCAGGGTGCTGGGCTGCAGCTTTGGGGCAGAGCATGGTTTGGTTTGTCATTTTTGGGCTGTCCTGTCACAGGCATCCAACATTGACGATGTCCTGAGCCACCACACCAGCTTCCTGGACAACTGCCTGAAGGACTGCATGCTCACCAACCCAGAGCTGCTCAAGATCTTCTCCAAGCTGATGTCTGTGTGTGTCATGTTCACCAACTGCATGCAGGTGTGTACAGCCTCCCTGTGCCACAGTCCCTGTGCCACCCCACGTGGACTTGTCTCTGTTCCCTCTGTCTGCAGCTTTAGGGCTTCACAGCTGACACCTCTCCTAAATGGTTTCTGTGGCTTCTTACTGCACAAAATTCTCCTTTTTCCATGGGGAGATCAGGTTCATATGGACCAAATTCCCTCTCTTGAGGTGTAAATCATAGTGCTCTGTAGAGATCTCTCTTGAGGGTGAGGTGAGGGGTGCATTCCAGCATCAGGGAGCCCACACAGCTTTTCTAAAATTCACTTTCCAGTGGGTTGTGAGAGATCTGTGTACCAGCATTGAAAAGACAGGTGTCTGCTGAGGAAGGCAGGAGCTTCCTTGAAATGGAAAATGGAAACCTCTTCCCTATGAATTATTGTAATTTTGAAATTAAGGGGCTCCCATGCAAGATATGGAAATAGGAATAACAGTTCTTTACTAGGAAAATTAAAATACAGATGCAATAGTACAAAAAGATAAACAGAGCCAGAGCAGTCCCTGCCCCCTGTGTGTCAGGGGGTGTCCCAGCCCCATCCCATGGGGGCTCAGCCCTCCTGCAGTGCCAGCTGTGGCTCTGCTGCAGCAGGGATCCTGCACAAGGGGGAGTTTTCCTCTGCAGCTCCAGGGCTGCTGGAGATGGGCCTGGGCTCCTCTGGCCATGCAGGGCAGCAGAAAGCTGCTCCTCTGGGAATGCAGGGGGCAAAGGCTGCTGTGGGGTCCCAAAGCTCAGATTGGATCCAGGTAGGAATGCTTGGCTCCTCCCCTGGGCGGAGCATCTCCCCATGGGATGGTGGGATTGGATCAGCCATGCAGGGACACTCACTGGCCATGGACAGGAGATAATTAATAATTAATGGCCTATGAACAGAAGATAACTAATAATTAATGGCCCATGAACAGCAGAGATCTCCTGGAGGGAGGGTTGGTTGTAGAAGAGATAAACAAAACTGCCCAGTTAACAGCAGAGAACTGCCCCACCTCTGACAGATGGGGACAGAATCCACACCCCCATTTCCAACCTCAGACCTGCATGCTGAATTCAGACTCACAGTTAGCTCTCCAGGGAGTTGGGGTGGGCACGGCTGAGCCTCGTGCTGTGCCACAAAGGAAGAAATGAGCTGTAACCATGTCCCCAACGCTGTCCCCTTGCCAGAGGTTCACCCAGAGCATGAAGCTGGACAATGAGATGGAGAGGCTCACCCTGGAGCACGGCACCATGCTGGGCCCTCCCACCGAGGAGGAGCGTGCTGAGGAGGCTGCCAAGAAGAAGCTGACCAACAAGGTGGGACACTCTGGCCAGGGTGGCCATGTGCAGGTAGCCCTTCCTGGTTTCTAGACCACCTCTGGCCCCAAAACCACAACCTTTGTGGAATTGTGGGCAGTGTGGAGCTCTGCTGGAGTTCTCAAAGCCTGTTTGAAGACCCTGTCTCTCCCACTGCAGTCCCTGCACTGGTATTTGAGTTTCACTTGTGTTTTCAGCTGTGCAGAGCCACATCCAGGCTTTGAAAACGCCAGCAATTCACCATGTGAAGTGTGAGCAGGGCTCTTTGCAGTCCATGGCTTTCACACCTGGGGGATCTGTCCTGTCCATATTTCTCTGTCTGGAGGCACAGGGGGTTTGCTCTGTGGCTGGCAGATCCTGCTGTCCCTCTGGCACACACTGCATCACCATGCAGTCACAGAGCTCCAGAGGTCACAGCCTGTCATAGGCAACACACATTTTCTGCCTGCTGGCTTTTCCTCCTGCTTGAAAATGAGCAATGGCAGCATTTATCTGTGGATAACTCAGCTGGGATCTGCTCTGGGCTTCTCCCAGGCTGGGCACAGCAGGGCTGTTAGCTACCAAGGACTTGGAGAGGTTTATTTCAGAGTGAAGTTTGCTGGCAGTGCTTTTGGGTGGGTTAGGGAATGGAGGGAATCACTGTGAGCAGATCAGCACCCACATGGGGCCACTCTGCCTTTGTCTTGGCAGCTTTTAGCAGAGCATGCTGACAGCCTGCACCTCACATCTGGCTTTGAAGCCACCATCAACAAGTTTGACAGCAATTTCTCCACACATCTGCTGGACCTGCTGGACAAGCTGAGCGTGTACAGCACCAATGACTGTGAGCACAGCATGCTCAACATCATCTACAGGTGAGCCAGGCCTTCCCTGTCTGTGAATTCCCCTCCCCAGGTCCCAGGTTCAGCTCAGGAAATGCTCATTATAACTGAGAAATGTGTTTATTTAGGAGCTCTGAGCAGCCTGGGCTAGAGGAAGGTGTTCCTGTCCATGGCAGGGGGTTGGAATGAGATGGGCTTTGAGGTGCCTTCCAACTCAGACCATTCTGCTTTGCATTTCTACCCTAGGCTTTAGGAAAACCCCAAAGCATTCCTCTGAATTGTGTGAAATTTGGCCATTAATATTGTAAATGTAGTGTTAGTTTTCCTGGGGTTGTCTCACTGTGGAGACAGTGAATAAACCAATTTCCAACTACAGGGTTAGCATTCCAAGATGAGAAAATCACACAAAGGTTTTATCATTAAGTGTCTATTTTAAGTTCCCATATTGCATTTATTCCACTTCTTGGAAATCAGAATTCCTTCAGAAATACATAAAAGTCAGGTACACAGGATGGGAGGGGAGAGAAAGCAGATGGAAGTTTTGCTGCTGGGTGTTGCTTTTTCAAGAAAAAAAACCCTGGATGTTCTGTTCCCTGTCCACTTGCACTGACATCTTTTCTGGGTGGCTGATACCCCCACAACTCTGTTGAGATGTGCTACACCTGAGAGCAGAGAGAGGGAATGTCTCACAAGTGTTTTTTAAGGAGATTGTTGTCCCCTCCTGGTGCTGTTTCTGACAGCATCTGTCAGGGCTGTCAGGATTGCTGGTACTTTGCAAACCCTTGTTAGGTGAAGTATTCCCACAGGAGATTGTGCTTCCACTTGTCCTTTTCTTCTGGGAGCTTCTTGTCCAGCCCCTTGTCCAGGTTGGCACAGCCCCTGGCAGTGCCCCAGGGCTGCTTGGTGTTCTGAGCTCTCCTGCTTCCACCCCCTGTCAGGGGAGCATCCCCAGCCCCCAGAGCTGCCCCTGTGGGTGCTGCTGAGCCCATGAAGTGGGAATGTGGGTGAGGAGCCCTTCTCCACAGCCCTAAGAACTCTGGCTGGCTCCAGCTCTGAAGTAACCAGAGTCAGAGGTCTTCTCCTCATCTTGGAATTCCTCCAAAGCACTGTTTGTGTGGCTGTGGTGTTGTTCCTGTCAGGACTAACCAGGGCCCCCAAATCTCTGCAGGACCTTTTGGGAGAGGCTGCTGTGGCTTCTCAACATTTCATGTCACCCTTCATGTGCCTGGAGACCCCAGCTCATCATCATCATCATCATCATCATCATCATCATCAGGCTGTTGAGGTTCCAGGCAGGATCCATCTGTAGCAAAGGCTGGCAGGATTCAGCTCTCCCTGTTCCCTGGCTGCCATCACTGCTGGGTGTCACAGGAGCATCCAGACTGGGTTAGATTCAGGGATTGGGTCCACAGGCAGCTGAGTCACCCAGGCAGGAGCATTCAGTGCTCCTCAGTGCTCCAGCTCTCCTCCTTTATTCTTTTTTTAAACATTTTTCCCATCTCCAGTACAAGTTCTAACAGAGGGGAATGTTCATGTTCATGTTCATGACTTCCCCATCCAGGAGATCTTGATGGCAGCTCACCCCATGATCCCAGGGCACAGGGGACATGGCCAGGACACTGCTGAGGACCAAATTACCAACTCTGCCATGGTGGGAATGTCACACTGTGCCAGGACAGTGGGACAGCCTGGCTGTGTGTCCTGCCCAGGGTGCCACACCAGGAGCTGCTCCATCAGTGTCACAGCCCCTCTGGGGCTCAGCTGGGCCAGCAGGTGACTCCTGAGCTGTGAAACCTCTGCAGCTGCTGCTGCCAAGCACAGAGAGGTTGGGTTGTGCAAGCAGCACTTCCTGCTTCAGGGGAAAGGAGAAGTGATGGTGCAGATGATGCAGTGCTGCTGTCTGTGGTGTGTGCTGTGGACAGTGACCCAGCTGCACCCAGAGGCTCAGGGGAGGGTCTGGCTGCTTTGCCCTCCCTTTGTTCCCATGTCCCTGTCCTTATGCCACCAGGGCTGTCACCACTGTCATGTCCCCCCCTAGACTGAACTCTCTGGGACCACTTGAGTCTTCATCAAGACATTGGAGTTGCTGGACTTTTCCTGTCAACCCAGATGTCCCCAGTTCCTCAGTAGAAATCCTGGGTGTGAACAGCCCAAGGGACCTTTCCTGTCTGATGTCCCCAGTTCCTCAGCAGAAATCCTGGTGTGACACCTCATGGGACCTTTCCTGTCAACCCAGATGTCCCCAGTTCCTCAGCAGAAATCCTGGTGTGAACAGCCCAAGGGACCTTTCCAGTCCCTGCTCAGGGCTGGTGAAAGGGTGGGAGCCCCACAGTGAATGTCACCCAGAGGTGACATTTAGCTCCCATTCAGGTTGGAGGGATTGCTGGCTCCAGGCCTGGGCTCTATGGCAACAGGAACCTGAGAAGCAGAGTGGAGATAGTTGCCATCTGAAATAACATATTTGAGAGAGTTTATAAGGAAGAGTTTGTAAGACACACCACACTTTTCTTCTAATTTATAACCTTTTTATGGGACTGCTTTCCAACAGGGATCATCAACATGTCAGATAAATAACAAAATTCACAGTTCTGGTACTTGCTCATCATTTACTTGATCCTGGTTAGCACTTACTCATTTTGTGGTACTGAGTAACTGAGACATTTTATTTGTGGCATCAAGCAACAGGAGATGGAGATGCAGAGGGTTTCCTCCAGAGCTCACAGGTGACAGATCTCTGCTGTGCCCAAGCCCTGCTCAGTGTGTCATGGACTAGAATCAGAAAATCTCCTGAGGTGGAAGGGACCCAACAAGGATCTTGCAGACACCCCAACAATCCCACCCTGGAGCAGTGCCCAAGCTCTCCTGGAGCTCTGGCAGCCTCAGGGCTGTGCCCATTCCCTGGGGAGCCTGGGCAGTGCCAGCACCCTCTGGGGGAAGAACCTTTCCCTAAAATCCAACCTAAACCTCCCCTGGCCCAGCTCCAGCCTTTCCCTTGGGAGTGCAGGAACTCTCCAGCCACTGCAACACATCCCAGGAGTGAAAAGGTGTAGAACTACAGTGGAGAGGGCTCTGTCAGCAGGATTAGTTAAGTCCTCATTCTTAGAAATCTCATACATCAGTGTGGTTACCAGCATCCTTCCCTTACCAGTGTGGAGGAAGCTGAGCTCAGAGTAGGTCACCAGGACATGGAGTGGTGCAAACCTCTCCACAAAACAAGAAATTGGCACGTAAGCACATGCTGAGGGAGCACCACAGAGATTCTGAAGAAATGGTTATCAGGGATCACTTGAAACTAAAAACAGCTGAAAGGGAAGCCAAGCAAAATCTGCCAGTCACTGAGCTGGGCATGAAGCAGCTTTAGAAATGGAGCAGGTGCTCAAAGCAGCAAGTCCTGGCCTTGTGTTTGAAGCAAAACTTGCCCAGAGCTCTCACCTCAGTGTCAGGTTTCCCTGGTTCAACTCCTCGGGGATGAAGGCGATGTAAAGCTTTTCAGCCAGGAGAGAGCAACAGATAAATTCCATCTGTCGAGGCTCTGTTTTCTGCAGGCACCAAAAAATGTCAAGGAACAATTTGTTGCCGTTTGTGTGAGGTTGTTAAGCAACATGAAACTCAAATATTGTGCCCATTCAGTTGGTACTGGAGCAGCCTAATTTGAGAAAGGGAGAGAGTAACTTTGGTGTGATTCATGGGCTGTCACTGCCTGCCTGCTCAGTGATCCAGGGCACACGAGCTGCACAGGCTGGGGGTGCTCTGGGATGTGCCAAGGGAAGGTCACAGCAGGCTTGGGGCTGGGTGGCATCACTCTGGATGATCAGGGAGGTGGGGTTGTGGTGGTACCCCTGGTGGTGAGTGCTTTGGAGAGGCTTTTCCAAGTGTCACCTGTGGCTGAGCACCTTCTGGCCATGTGCTGGTGTTGGTGAGTTGTGGATTCATGGGGAGCATCCTGATGTTAGCCAGGGAATGGTGGGGATGGGAACCTCAGCATTTCCTGGTGCTGGGTGGATTTCCTGTGGGAGTTAGGGCTGAGCTCTGGGGTTTCAGCACTGCTGGGGAGGGCTGGGAAGGTGCAGACCCTGAGCAACCCTTGTCCACACGAGACACCTCTGTGTGGCCTGCAGAGGAGCTGTGAGCATTTGATCCTTCCCAGTGTGTTTGGGACAGATTCCTGATGCATTTCCCTGTCAAAGGCTTGGCACAGAGCAGGTGTCACCACACCCATGGCACAGCACACATCCCGTGCAGGGACAGGGCTCCCTGGTGTCACTGGGGTATTTTCTGAAAAATCTCCTGAGAGGCTGAGAAGCCTCAGAAAAGAGATTTAAACAATAATTATCTGATTGCTTGGGATGTAGTTTGGAGGTTGCTCACCAACAGGTGCATCTTTGATTGGTTCCATGTGAATTGTTTTTAATTAATGACCAATCACAGCCAGCTGTGTTGGACTCTCTGGTCAGTCACGAGTTTTTATTATCATTCTTTTCTAACCTTCTGATGCATCCTTTCTCTTTCTTTAGTATAGATTTAGTAGATAATTTTATTTTAATATAATAGAATATCATAAAATAATAAATCACCCTTCTAGTTGAGAAGGCTGTTGGGAACTTGGGAGTCAGATTCTCATCTCTCGCCTTGTCTTGGGGACCCTCAAAACAACACCGCAACAACTGGTGACAGCAATTGTTACAACACCACAGCAATTGGTGACAACAGTTGGTGACCAGAGCACCCCGTGGGTGTCCTGGGGGGTTTCCTGCTGCCACCAGCCCTGCCCAGGTGTGTTCTGTCCCTCAGGTTGGACTTCAATGGCTTCTACACGGAGCGCCTGGAGCACATGTCGGCCGAGCGCAGCCGCAAGGCGCCGCCGCTGCTGCCCCGCCTGGCCGTGCCTGCCCAGTGAGCCCAGCCCACCCTGCCACCAACCCTGCCAACCCTCACCCTCCTGACCTGTTTGTAATGTTTCAGGCTTTTTTTGCTCTTTTTTTTTTATTACTGTGTTGTACTCTGATGTGTTTGTGTGTTGTAAAATAAATTTAAAAACAATAACAACAAGAAAAAAAATCAGGGTTGTTTTGTCTGTTAACAGAACACAAATTGTTGTGGATGCTCCATCCCTGGGAGTGACCAAGGACAGGCTGGACAGGGCTTGGAGCAGGCTGGGATAATGGAAGGTCTCCCTGCCCATGCCATGGGATAACCTTTAAGTTCCTTTCCAACCCCAAGCCCGCAGCACAGCAGTTCCAGGGAATCTGAATATTGCCTGAGAGCAGGTGCATAGAGGGAAGGAAGAACATGAAACTCAAATGTCTCCCAGGAACAAGGGGTAACCAGGGCCAGGGGCACAGAGGCCTTGGGGGCAGGAGTGGGGACCTGGGGATGTGTGTGAGGGCTGTGGGCACAGGACTGAGTGCTCCTGTCCTTCCTCTCCCTCACTGCTCCTGTGCAGGGACCTCCAGAGCTCGCAGGAGGGAGAGCCAGGTTCTGTGTGCTCCATGGCCTACAGCTGCTGATGCTGCTTGCCAGAGGGAGAGAGAGCCCAGCAGAGTGGGGACCAGCAGCCAGCACTGAGTCCCACTGGAAGTCATGGAGAGTTCATTGAATCAACAGTGAATTTATGACTAATCCCAAATCCGCTCACACCCACGTGCCTCTGTCCATTTCCATTTCCTGGTTGTCCCTGGCCAGAAACACCCAGAAGTACAAACGTGCCCAGCTTATCTGCCCTGATCTCCCAGCTCCAGTGCTTCCTGTGACAGTCCAGCCACCCCAGTGCCCTGAGTGCCCCTGCAGAGCCACAGGACATGTCCCACCAAGCCATACACACAGTCCCCGGTGCCACCCGGACCGTCCTCCCACCCCAATGTCCTGTGGGCACCCTCCTCCACCTCACTGACCCAGCCCCCCGTGCCCCAGGGACTGTCCCCAGAGCCTCACAGCCAGCCATGGTTCCCCACAGAGCACTCCTGGATGCTCATGGACGGTCCCCAGTGTCCCCTCTGGTGTCCTGCAAACCTTCCCTGTCACCCTGCGCACGCCAGGGACCATCCTGATACCCTGTGAGCCCTTCCCAGTGCCCCAGGGACCCTCCCAGTGCCCCTTGGACAGTCCCCAGTGCCCCATGGACCCCCCCCCCCAATTCCCCAGTGGCCCATGGACACGCTCCAATGGCCTTTGGACCTTCTCCAGTGCTCCCTCCCCAATGTCCCCCAGCCCCTCCAAGTGTCCCTGTGTACCCTCCCCGATTCTCCACGGAGCCCCGTGATTGCCCGGGGACAGTCCCCAAGGCCTCACAGAGCCCCACAGACCACCCTCAAATTCCCCGTGGGCACTCCCCATTTCCCTACGGACACCCCCGGTGCCCGCGGATCCTCCTCGATCCCCACCGGCTGCCCCCGGTGCCGCGGCCCCTCCTCAGTTCCCCATGGACGCCCTCAATGTCCCCGGAGCCCCCTCCCCACTCCCAGCAGGCAGCTCCCCACGCCCTCCCCGGTTCCCCGTGCCCCCATCTCTCGGTGCCCCCATCTCCCTGTGCCCCATCTCCCTGTGCCCCATCTCCCTGTGCCCCATCTCCCGGTGCCCCCATCTCCCGGTGCCCCCATCTCCCTGTGCCCCATCTCCCGGTGCCCCCATCTCCCTGTGCCCCATCTCCCTGTGCCCCATCTCCCGGTGCCCCCATCTCCCGGTGCCCCCATCTCCCTGTGCCCCATCTCCCGGTGTCCCCATCTCCCGGTGCCCCCCTCTCCCCATGCTCTCCATCTCCCGTGTCCTCATCTCCCGGTACCCCCATATCCTGGTTCCCCGTGCCCCCATCTCCCAGTGCCCCCATCTCCCGGTGCCCCCATCTCCCGGTGCCCCTCATATCCCGGTGCCCCTCATATCCCGGTGCCCCCCTCTCCCCATGCCCCCATCCCCCGGTGCCCCCATCTCCCGGTGCCCCATCCCCCGGTGTCCCCGCCGTTCCCCGCCGTGGGCGGCCCGTCCCGCCCGCCCCGCCCCGTCCCGTCCGGGCCGTGGGTGAGTCACGGCGGGCGGGGGCTGCCGGCGGCGCGGCGAGCGGGGGCACGGCGGGACCTCCGAGCCATGGCCCCGCCGCTGCTGCTGCCGCTGCTGCCGCTGCTGCTGCTGCCGCTGCCGGCCCGCGGTGAGCCGGGGTCCGGGAGGGCGGGCGGGCGCTTGGGGGGCGATGGAGGCACCGGGATGCGGGCACGGGGATGCTTTCCCCACGGAGGCGCCGGGATGCGGGCACGGGGATGCTCCGCTGGAGGGGGACGATGATGGGGAAGGGACGCCCGGGCCGGGCTCGCTCCCACCGGGATGCTCCCGGTGCCTCCCGGGCCGCGCGGGCGCCTCGGGAAGGCGACAGGAGGGTGACAGGGAGGTCCCCCCGGCCACCACTTAAACGCGGTGTCCCGGGACTCATCTGGCTCCGGGCGCCCTCGGAGGGAGCGTCCAGCGCCGTCCGACCGCGGCGTTCGGGGCTCCCGGGAAAAGCAGAGCGTTTGTGGCAGGAATTCTCCGCTCCGGCATCCAGGCAAGGCTGGGAGGGGGCTGAGCCAGCCAGGCACCAGCCGCGCTCCCCGGCAGCCCCCACAGCCGCCAGACGCCGAGTCACACGCGGTGCCATCACCATGGGGAGCTGGAAAACCTCTCCCTGTATCGCCGCACCGAGGATCTGGGATCCAGATCCCTTTTTGGGGTTTCCAGCCCCAAAGGGACTTGCTGGCTCTCAGGTGATGCTGAGAAACCCAGATCCCTTTTTGGGGTTTCCAGCCCCAAAGGGACTCGCTCGCTCTCAGGTGATGCTGAGCGCTCTGAGTTGCGTTCCCAGCTGATATTTGAGGATTTGCTCTTCGGGGTCATCCCAGCACCTTTACGCTGGCTGGTCTCGTTGTCCCCTAGCCTGACACCCGAGGGAGCGGCGTGTTGGACAGGGAGGGAGGGTTTAGGGTGGATTTCAGGGAAAGGCTCTTCCCCCAGGGAATGGTCCCGGCCCCGAGGCTGCCAAAGCTCCAGGAGGGTTTGGACGCCGCTCCAGGGATGCCCAGGGTGGGATTGTTGGGGGTCAGGAGCTGGGTCAGTGATCCGTGTGCGACTCGGGATGATATCCCGTGCCCCGGTGGTTCCCGGGCCTCTGTCTCAAATCCCTTGGGCTTTTCCAGGCTCCAGGGCCGGGCCGGAGGAGCTGCCGCACGTGGAGCGCTACGAGACGGTGCTGCCGCGGGAGCTGCCGGTGCCCCGGGCCAAGAGAGAGCTCTCCGCGCCTCCGGTGAGTCCCAGGGGAGGCGCCCGGGGGGATGCGACCGGCAGGGACCTTGTCCCACCACCGGCCTCAGAGCGGGACCCTGGACCAACATTTTGGCCAGACCCGCTCAGTCCTGCCCCCAAAAAATGATGTGCTGCCCCTTTCCTTGCCTTGGAGATGCCGGAGCAGTGGATCAGATCAGCTTTTCTGGGCAGTTTGGGGTTTAATCAGGACCTGCAGAGCGGGGCTGCTTTCTCCGGTGCTTTTTTTGGAGACGTGACCCAGCGGTGCCACCTCTTGCAGCCCTGCCGTGATCTGGTGACATCTGGTCTTTCCTTAAGGAGGGGTTTGCAGAGCCTCGTGGAGCCGTAAGCACTTTTCTTGCTGTGTTTGCTGAAGTTGGGGCTTTTTTTTTGTCCTCAGGGACGGAGAAATAAGAATCAGAAAGTTGCAGAAATCCACATGAAAGCAAAGCAGCGCTGTTTTTCTTGGGAAACCTGGCAATTTGGGGGAAGGAATGGGGTTTGAGTCAGGAGTTTGGAGTGCCTGACCTCAAAGTCACTTTCCTCATTGCCTCACAGTGAAATTCAGCCAATTTTTTTGTTTTAAATTCCTTTTCTAGCCCCAAAAAGCACCGATTTTAGCGCCTGGAGGCACGGAGGGACCGGGGACACGCATCCCCCAGTGCCTTACAGCACGTTCCTCTGTGATTCAAACCCTTCCTGATAAGCTAGCTTCAAAAACACTCCCCAAAGCATCTGTTTTCCCTGCTCCAGAAACCTAAACTTGTCCACGAGATAAACATTCCCCGGGCTATTTAGAGACGCCATCTGTGCCGGGCGTGCGCCGGCACCGAACCCTCGGCAAGGGGAGCTCTCCCACCCCGAGGGATCCCTCTGGAGAGGACATCTGCCATGAGCTCCGTGCCTGGGCACTGCCACGGGGGCTGTCTGATGGCTGGCACCTGGGTTTGGTCTTGGCTTGGGTGGTTCTTGGACATCCCAAACCTGCCTTGTTCAGGGTAGGGACTCTCCTGCTTTCCAAGACCTTGGAAAGAGGTTAGGTTTGCTCTCCTGGTCATCTGGGTGGAGAAGAAGCTCTCAGCAAGGTTTGGCCACCACCAAGCCCATGTGAGACGGAGATGGGTGGGCTCCACACTGGCTCCTCCTGTAGCCAGGATGGATGCAGACCACCAGGAGCTGGTTCTGGGGCTGGAGTGGTTGGGACACATGGGATTGGTCCAGCAGGTAGAGGTTGAAGCAGACCAGCAACCCCGAAGTTCATCCCTGCAGGCAGGGTGGAGCCCTGGGGTCTCCTGGTGCCACCCTCCCCACCAGCCCAGCAGGGAGAATGGCACAGCCAGGATCTTCATGGAGAGGGCTCTGGAAAAGTGTGCAAGGCCTCTTGGCTCTTCCCAGCTGAGTTGGGGTGGGATGGGACATCCCAATCACATCCCAATCCCATCCCATCCCACCCCATCCCATCCCCATCCCATCCCCATCCCCATCCCCATCCCCATCCCCATCCCCATCCCATCCCCATCCCCATCCCATCCCCATCCCCATCCCCATCCCCATCCCCATCCCATCCCCATCCCATCCCCATCCCATCCCATCCCATCCCATCCCATCCCATCCCATCCCCATCCCATCCCATCCCATCCCATCCCCATCCCATCCCATCCCCATCCCATCCCCATCCCCATCCCCATCCCATCCCATCCCATCCCCATCCCATCCCATCCCATCCCATCCCCATCCCCATCCCCATCCCCATCCCCATCCCATCCCATCCCATCCCATCCCCATCCCATCCCCATCCCCATCCCCATCCCCATCCCATCCCCATCCCATCCCTATCCCATCCCATCCCATCGCATCCCATCCCATCCCATCCCATCCCATCCCCATCCCATCCCCATCCCCATCCCCATCCCCATCCCCATCCCATCCCATCCCATCCCATCCCATCCCATCCCATCCCATCCCATCCCCATCCCATCCCATCCCCTCCCATCCCATCCCATCCCATCCCATCCCATCCCATCCCATCCCATCCCATCCCATCCCATCCCATCCCATCCTATCCCCATCCCCATCCCCATCCCCATCCCATCCCATCCTATCCCCATTCCATCCCATCCCATCCCATCCCCTCCCCATTCCCATCCTATCCCATCCCATCCCCATCCCATCCCATCCCATCCCATCCCCTCCCCATTCCCATCCCCATCTCACCCCATCCCCATCCCCATCCCATCCCATCCCATCCCCGTCCCCATTCCCATTCCCATTCCCATCCCATCCCATCCCATCCCATCCCATCCCATCCAATCCCATCCCATCCCCATCCCAAGCTCTCCGAGTCTCTCCCTGGGAGCAGCTGGCAGAATTCCCTGTCCTGTGCTGTCCCTGTGCTCTGCTGAGCTGGCTCACACGGCCAGGCCGCTCTCGGGGCTGCTCCCAGAGCTTTCCCATCTGGAGCCCTTGCCCAGCCCGTGCTGGTGAGGCCGGGCTGATTCACAGCAGCTTCTGCAGGACGTTTATTTGAAACTTGCCCTGCGGTCGTCTCCCTGACCCAGCAGCCCCTTCCAAGAGCTTTCCTGCCATTCCTTCAGAGCTCTTCGGGCCTTGGGGCTGCCAACAATAACAAAGGATGGCTTTGTTGGGACAGACGCTGTTCATGAGAGAGGAATTTTCTGTGGATGCAAACCAGGGAGAGTGAGGGCAGCTGAGTGCCAGGCAGAGCCTCTCACCTGGCCCTGCTGCTGGCACTGAGTCAGCAGAGCTCTCCACTCAGCCTGGCTGCCTCCAGGGTGCAGATCATCCCCTCGGGAATGCTGAGCCATGGCATGACAGCCAGCACTGCCACCCTCCCCGGGGAGAGGCAGCACACCTCATCCCTGAGGAATGCTGGCCCCATGGGAAAGGTTGGCTCTGCCTTTGGCTGGGCTCTCTCCACACCTGGATTGGCAGGAGATGAGGATCTGCCCTCAGGAGAGGTGGATGTGCCCTCAGGAGAGGTGGATGTGCCCTCAGTGGAGGAGGATGTGCCCTCAGGAGAGGTGGATGTGCCCTTGGGAGAGGTGGATGTGCCATTGGGAAAGGTGGATGTGCCATTGGGAAAGGTGGATGTGCCCTTGGGAGAGGTGGATGTGCCCTCAGGAGAGGTGGATGTGCCCTTGGGAGAGGTGGATGTGCCATTGGGAAAGGTGGATGTGCCCTCAGGAGAGTGGATGTGCCATCAGGATGTGCCCTCAGGAGAGGTCTCAGGCCCTCAGGAGAGGTGGATGTGCCCTCAGGAGAGTGGATGTGCCATCAGGATGTGCCCTCAGGAGAGGTGGATGTGCCCTCAGGAGAGGTGGATGTGCCCTCAGGAGAGTGGATGTGCCATCAGGAGAGGTGGATGTGCCTCAGGAGAGTGGATGTGCCATCAGGACAGGTGGATGTGCCCTCAGGAGAGGTCTCAGGCCCTCAGGAGAGGTGGATGTGCCCTCAGGAGAGGTGGATGTGCCCTCAGGAGAGGTGGATGTGCCATTGGGAAAGGTGGATGTGCCCTCAGGAGAGGTGGATGTGCCCTTGGGAGAGGTGGATGTGCCCTCAGGAGAGTGGATGTGCCCTCAGGAGAGGTGGATGTGCCATCAGGAGAGTGGATGTGCCCTCAGGAGAGTGGATGTGCCCTCAGGAGAGTGGATGTGCCATCAGGAGGTGCCCTCAGGGGAGGTCTCGGGTCCCTCTGGCAAGGGCACAGCCTGGCACAGGACCGTGGCTCTTTCCCAGTGATTCCAGCGGGATGGAGGCTCTGCAGGTGGAGATCTCAGGATGACCCAGAGGGAAACACTTTTCCTGTAGGAACATCTCCATCCTGGGGGTTCAGGGCTCAGCTGGCAGAGCCGCCCTGGCTCGCTCCCACTGGGATTGGGGACGCAGCGATGCCAAAATGTGCTCTGAGGCCGAGGGGAGGCAGTTCCCCAAACGTGCTGTGGTGTGTCAGATCGGGCAGGCAGGAAAAAGTTTCTGCTGATAAGAGCCACGGGGATCTTTGTGGTTCAGCTGGTGAGTAAGAGCTGAACTCAGACCCCAAAAAAGGAGCTCTGTGCCTGGTGAGGAGGAAAGCTCAGTCCCTGGCAGGGCCATCTGCAGCCATGTGTCAGACACGGGAAACCAGACTCTGCTGACTCGTCTCCTTGCTGGTGGCCTGTTCCCCGGCTCAGGATGTGTGGGGATTTGCCTGATTGCCCACAGGCTCTCTTCTTTCTCTTCTGATTTCCTGTGTCTTTGCTGCGTGCCCGCAGGCTGAGCAGCTCCCTCAGCAGAGCAGCCCCTTTCTGGGCAGGATGGGGCCCCTCTGGAGCAGCTCTGGAGCTGCTGAGGCTCTGACGGCTCCTCTCTCTCCTGCAGAGCACCTACCCAAGCCATGTCCTCTATGGCATCCGTGCCGAGGGCAGGGAGCACCTCCTGTGGCTGGAGAGGAACAGGTGAGGGCAGGGTGGGGGTCCCTTCTCCTGGTGTCACTGCACTGCTGAGCTCAGCTCAGCCCAGAGCGCTTTGTCCCCTCCTTGCCAAGCCCACCCGGGGGTGTCACAGCCCCCAAATGCTCCCCCAAAGCTGCTGATGTCCCCTCCCCACCCCGCAGGGCCCTGCTGGGGCAGCACTACACCGAGACTCACTACTCTGCAAACGGCTCGGAGATCACGGAGCAGCCGGACACACAGGTATGGCCTGGGGACACACAGGTATGGCCTGGGGACACACAGGTATAGCCTGGGGGACACAGGTATGGGCTGGGGACACACAGGTATGGGCTGGGGACACACAGGTACAGCTGGGGACACACAGGTATGGGCTGGGGACACACAGGTACAGCTGGGGGACACACAGGTATGGGCTGGGGACACACAGGTATGGGCTGGGGACACACAGGCACAGCTGGCTGGGGGGAGCAGCTCTCCCACCCCTGGGGTGCCAGGGCAGCCCCACAGCTGTGCCCCCTGTCCCTGCAGGATCACTGCTTCTACCAGGGCCACGTGCGGGGACAGCCCGACTCGGCAGCGAGCATCAGCACCTGTGCAGGGCTCAGGTGAGTGGAGCCCTGCTCGGGCTGGGGACAGCTGGGGACAGCTGCCAGCCTGGGCACAGGGCACGGTGACACAGGGGGACAGAGCCACGGTGAGCCAGGGTGGCAGAGCTCCGGTGAGCAGAGTGACGGAGCCCTGGTGAACAAGGGTGACAGAGCCCAGGTGACCCAGAGTGACAGAGCCCCTGTGAGCCAGTGACAGAGCCCTGGTGATCCACTGACAGAGCCCTGGTGACCCAGAGTGACAGAGCCACGGTGACAGAGCCATGGTGACACAAGGTCACAGAGCCCAGTGACCCAGGGTGACAGAGTCCCGGTGACAGAGCCCTGGTTACCCAGAGTTTCAGAGACCTGGTGACACAGTGTGACAGAGCCCCTGTGAGCCGGTGTGACAGAGCCCTGGTGTGACAGAATGACAGAGCCCTGGTGAGCTGGTGTGACAGAGCCCTGGTGACAGAGCCCTGGTGACACAGGGTGACAGAGCCCCAAGGACCAGAGTGACAGTGCCCTGGTGACAAAAGTGACAGAGCCCCAGTGTGACAGAGCCCCGGTGTGACAGAGCTCTGGTGACCAGAGTGACAGAGCCCTGGTGACCCAGAGTGACAGAGGCCTGGTGAAATGGTGTGACAGAGCCCCTGTGAGCAGAGTGACAGAGCTCTGGTGACCCAGAGTGACAGAGCCATGGTGACACAGGGTGGCAGAGCCATGGTGACACAGGGTGACAGAGCCCTGGTGACACAGAGTGACAGAGCTCTGGTAACCCAGAGTGACAGAGCCCTGGTGACACAAGGTGACAGAGCCTAGTGACCCAGGGTGACAGACTCCTGGTGACAGAGCACTGGTGACCCAGAGTTTCAGAGCCCTGGTGACACAGAGTGACAAAGCTCCAGTGAGCAGAGTGACAGAGCCATGATGATCCACTGACAGAGTCCTGGTGAGCCCCAGTGTGACAGAGCCCCAGTGACAGAGCCCCGGTGAGCAGAGTGACAGAGCCCAGTGACCCAGGGTGACAGAGCCCCAGCTCAGCTTTCCCTGCGGAAGGGACAGTGACATCCCTGTTCCTGCTGGAGCTGCTGCCCCCGGCAGGAAAGGCTCCCGGCTCTTTGGGGTGACAGTGGAGCCCTGAGCCCCCCGGAGCTCCGGGCAGGAATGCCCTGGCTGGATCCATCCTTAATTAAAGGATCAGCTGCCGAAGCCCAGGACATTCCTGCTGCCTGGAGCACTCCCAGTGAGTGACACTTGTGCTGCTTGTCCCCTCCCAGCCCTGCAGCCGCTTTGGCAGCTGCGTTTATTGGGAATCCCAGAACGGTTGGGGATGGAAGGACCTTAAAGCCATGGGCAGGGACACCTTCCACTAGACCAACAATCCCAGGGATGGGGCACCGACCACGGGCACTCCTGTAGATCTGTCCGTGGGCTGCCTGTCCCCCAGCCTGACGCCTGCCCTCTGTCTGTCTGTCTGTGTGTCCGTCCCCAGCGGGTTTTTCCGGGTGAACGGGACCACGTTCCTGCTGGAGCCGCTGGACGGGGCTGTGGCCGGCCGGCACGCCGTGTACCGAGCCGCTCGCCTGCGCGGCAAGCGCGGCACCTGCCGGGAGCCCGGCGCCAGCCTGCAGTACGACCGAGAGCCACAGATCCCCGCGGCCATGAAGCTCTACCGATGGGTACGGATGGGATGGGACGGGATGGGACGGGACGGGACGGGACGGGACGGGATGGGATGGGATGGGATGGGATGGGATGGGATGGGGATGGGGATGGGATGGGATGGGATGGGATGGGATGGGATGCGATGGGATGCGATGCGATGCGATGCGATGCGATGCGATGCGATGCGATGCGATGCGATGGGATGGGATGGGATGCGATGGGATGGGATGGGATGGGATGGGATGGGATGGGATGGGATGGGATGCGATGGGATGCGATGGGATGCGATGGGATGCGATGGGATGCGATGGGATGCGATGGGATGCGATGGGATCCCTGCTCCTTCCTGAGCCTGTCCTGGGAGGGAGGAAGGGGTTCTGAGCATCTCTGCCATGATCCTGTCCCATGGGGTGGTGTCAGTGCCCCAACACAGGGTTTGTGGTGGGAAGAGGTCCCTGGATCTTGTGCCATGAGCAGGAGCATCTGTGATCCTGCAGAGCCTGGTGGGGTATCCTATGGCATTTGCTGGCAACCCAATGAGGTGTGAGAGAGTGATGCTTATCTTCCTATCAGAATTATCATCTTATCAGAATTAACATCTTATCAGAAGGCTAATTAATTGCTTTATTATACTATATTATTCTATACATCTAAAAACTGAACCTCCAAGCACTCCACTCTGCACACAATGCACAGAAGCTCATGACTGTCACCCCACAGTCCTGACACACACTCTTGGCCCTAACAGGCCTTGTAGCAAAACCCCATCACTTTGGGTAAACAATCCCCATATTGCATTCTGTTTCTGCACAAACACAGGCACAGCAAATGAGATAAGAACTGTTTTTCCTTTCTCTGGGGTTCAGAGAATGTGAATCCCAGAAATATTCTTGGGAAGAATTGTGCCTTGCTTTTCTCTGTGAGGAGAAATGTGGGGCTGCAGCATCCCAGCATCCGCAGGCTGGAAGAGGTCTGTAACCCAGCAAAACAACATCCCAGAGCTGAGCTAGGAGACCTGCTGACCTTGGGAGGCCCTCCAGGACCCAGCACACTCCCCCATGGGATGTGGGGCAGCGGGTGGCTTGGCAAGCTGGAAGCTGAGCCCTCCTTTCCTCTTCCCTCTCAGAAATCAGGTCCGGTCCAAAAAGGTCCCCGGTACGTGGAGCTGGTGCTGGTGGCAGACAACCAGGAGGTAAAGTGGGCAGAACGGTGCTGGGGGTTTGCTGTCGCACCTGCAGTGGGGAGCTCACCTGGGAGCCTCTCTGTGTCCTCCCCACAGTTCAGGAAGCACAAGGACCTGCGCACGGTGCAGAACCGCATGAAGGAGATCGTGAACCACGTGGACAAGGTGAGCCCAGGGCTCTGGATCCCCCTCCCAGCTCCGCTGTGGGCACAGGGGAGGTGGCACAGAGCCTGGCACGGCTGGGGTGGTGGAGCTGGAGCCAACCTCAGCCCCACAGAGTGACCACATCCCTCCATGTGTTACCCACCCCAACCACATGTGCAACGTGGACATGAGTACTCAACTCTGTCCACAAGGGAAATTTTGTCCTGTAATCCCTGGGAGCCCATCCCGTGGCCACTCTCAGGCTGCTAACAAGGGGAGGGATGCACTGGGCCATGCTGACTTTCCTGGTGGCTTTGCTCCAGCCCCAGTTGTTGGTTAGCAGTGTGGGAGACACACCCCAGCCTCCACCAGCCAAGAGAGAGCCCAGAGGTTTGGGGGGCAATCCTGTGTCCATGGCCACCCCAGCTGGTGTCATTTATTGAGGTGACAGAGGTGACATTGCTCAGTGAGGAGTGTCCTGGGCTGGGCTGCAGCTCCTGGGGCAGGTGGGACCTCCCTGCTCTGCTGCAGCCCCAGTCCAGGCTCCCTCTGGCTGTGTCCCACCCCAGCTGTACCAGCCCCTCCGCCTGCGGGTGGCCCTCATTGGCCTGGAGGTGTGGAACCACAGGGACAAAATCACCGTCAGCCCCAACCCCGAGGTGACCCTGGACAACTTCCTGCACTGGCGGGAGTCGGAGCTGCTGAGGAAGAAGCCCCACGACAACGCCCAGCTGATCACGTAAGGACATGGTGGGGGGACACCTCCCTGTCACCCTCCCAGGGCAGGTGGCCATGGTGGCATCTCCATCATCTCCATCCCACAGGGGCGTTGACTTCCATGGCAACACCGTGGGGCTGGCCAAGAAGCTGGTGATGTGCACCAGGGACTCGGGCGGCGTCAACCAGGTGGGTGCTGTGCCCTGCCCTCCCTGCACTGCCACCAGGGCCACCCCCTCCTCCAGCTGTCCCCCTCTGCAGCCTCACAGCTGGATTTGGTCCCTGGCATCTCCATCCCCTAAGTGACTGATGCCCAGAGAGGTGCTGGGGCTGTGGACATACAGCTGGGTACCTGTGGTACCTTTGGTGCACTTGGGAAGCCTCCCAGAAAAGCTCCATGGACACAGGAGCTGGGATTTTAGGAGTCTGTCAGGGACTGGCTGTGCTCCTCCTCTGGGACCTGTGATCCCCCAGAACCACCACAAAGAATCACTTTTGGAGCAGTCTAAGCTCACTGTCAGCCCTGAGAGACCAACCTGGGCCTCTTGAGGGACCATGTCCAACTTGTGTCTTCCTTTACCTGAGCGTGGCAGTGTGAGGAGACACATGGAGAAGCCAGAAGGGCCCCTAACCCAGGCTGGGCTCCTTGTCCCACAGGACCACAGCACGAACCCCATCGGAGCTGCCTCCACCATGGCCCACGAGCTGGGGCACAACCTGGGCATGTCCCACGACGAGGACGTCGCCGGCTGCCGCTGCCCTGTCCCCAAAGCTGACGGGGGCTGCGTCATGGCAGGGAGCGTGGGGTGAGTGAAGGGGACAGGGGGACATCCCTGGGCTGCAAAAACACCCAAAGACAGGGTGTCCTGAGGGGGTGGAACCAGTGAGATGGTCAGGTCTGGGTGGACATTTCACCCCACCTCACGTCACTGCATATCATTGTCACTGCTTTGTAATGAAGGGATGGGACTGTTTTCAGGCTCAGAACCATTTATTGCTCAGATAAACATCAGTTTCCGAGGCTGTGAGATTTTAGAGGAGCAAGCACTCAGCCATAGCTCAAAGCAGTCACAAGTTCCTTGTTACAAGGCAATACAGAACTTTCTAACCCAATGGACAGATGCCACAAGGTTCATTTTGCTTTTCTAACTCATCATCTTTACTTCCCTGTGGATACTTTTGCCCAATGGCCTTCTGCCACACTTATATGCTTCTATTATAACTTCTAAACTCTCAGTTCACCCCATACAATCATACCCTACCTTATAAACCCTTCACCATCTTATCAATGCAGTTTTCTATATTATAAACCCTTCACCATCTTATCAATGCAGTTTTCTATATTATAAACCCTTCACCACCTTATCAACAGTTTTCTACATTATAAACCCTTCACCATCTTATCAATACCATTTTCTATATTATAAATACTTTACCATCTTATCAATGCAGTTTTCTACATTATAAACCCTTCACCATCTTATCAATACATTTTTCTATATTATAAATACTTTACCATCTTATCAATACAGTTTTCTACATTATGAACCTTTCACCACCTTATAAGTGCAGTTTCTCACTTAGGGTACAGAAACACAAGTTTATTATTTTTCTGCTTAATGTCTGTATATTTTATTTTTATATCAATCCAAGCTTCTCCCAAGGCCGCACATCAACCCCTTCGGTGCCTGTGGCAGTTCCTATTTTTCCGATTCCCATGACCACAGATGCTTCTGAGTGGATGGGTGTCCCTCCCGCTGCCCCCGGGGCTCTCCGCTGACCGTGTCCCGTTCTGTGCCCCCGCAGGCTGGTGTACCCCAAGCTCTTCAGCCGCTGCAGCGAGCAGGACATGTGGCAGTTCCTGGGGGACCCCCGCACCAGCTGCCTGCTGAACGCGCCCCGCGCCGACGAGCTCTACGGGGGCCCGGTGTGCGGGAACCAGTTCGTGGAGCGGGGAGAGCAGTGCGACTGCGGCACGCCCCAGGTGGGGATGCCCTCCCGAGGTGGCCAGCAGGGACCTTAGAGCTGTCTGGTTCCTGATGCTCCTGCCAAAAAATAACCGGCGGAGGATGTTCGTGTGTGCCCCCGCTTCGTGTGGCTGGCTGTGATTTTAGCCTAGGAAATATGGACATCCCCTCGTGTCCTCCAAAGGTGTCGTCCCTCCAGGAGGGAACATCAGGGCAGGCTGTTCTTTCAAGAGTTGTGCTCAGCTGCTCCTCACCCCTACCAGAATGTTGGAATTAAGACAGACAGACAGACAGATAGGCAATGCCTCTGGGATCAATCCCTGAATGTTCCCTGCCCCAGGGAGCACAGAAATCCTCACTTTTTCTCCTTGTGCAAAGGGAACCAGCTCAGGCTCCATCTTTTGAAAAACTCCTTTCTGGCCCTTTGGTTTGGTGTTGGTAATGGAGATAAAGAGGCAGCAGGAATGTCCGTCCCCACCTGGAATGTTGTTGTGGTTTTAGCCCGTGGTTTAACCCTGCTATGGGCAGCTGGTGACTTAGCAGCCTGGTCCCCTCGGAAAGGAAGGAAAGGGTCCTTCAGGGGCTTCCAGGAGGGTTTAATTCCATCCCTGTCCCGCAGGAGTGCTCGGACCGCTGCTGCAATGCCACCACGTGCCAGCTGAGAGAGGGAGCCGAGTGTGCCCGCGGGGAATGCTGCCAGGACTGCAAGGTACTGCCGCCCGAGGGAGCAGCTCCGCAGGCTCCTAACCCGGGGCAGAGCCGGTCCGAGCCCTGGCGGAGCGGCTCAGTCGGTAGCCGAGCGCCTGGATCCAGGGTGTGCTGGGAGGCGTTTCCCAGAGCGGTGCCTGGAGAAGTGAGAGCATCCAGGCAGAGCTGACCCCGCTGCTCCCCGTGCAGGTGAAGGCTGCAGGGACGCTCTGCCGGGCCAGCAAGAACGACTGCGACCTGGCCGAGCACTGCAGCGGCCTGAGCGCCGAGTGCCCCGAGGATGTGTTCCAGGAGAACGGCATCTCCTGCCAGCACGGCAGCGGCTACTGCTACAACGGGGCCTGCCCTTCGCACGGCGAGCAGTGCCGGGCGCTCTGGGGCGCAGGTAGGGCCCCTTCCCTTCCCTTCCCTTCCCTTCCCTTCCCTTCCCTTCCCTTCCCTTCCCTTCCCTTCCCTTCCCTTCCCTTCCCTTCCCTTCCCTTCCCTTCCCTTCCCTTCCCTTCCCTTCCCTTCCCTTCCCTTCCCTTCCCTTCCCTTCCCTTCCCTTCCCTTCCCTTCCCTTCCCTTCCCTTCCCTTCCCTTCCCTTCCCTTCCCTTCCCTTCCCTTCCCTTCCCTTCCCTTCCTCCTGCCCCACCAGCTGCGGGATGTGCCTGCAGCCCCCGGGCCAGCGCATCGCCCGGCTGTGGTCCCTTCTTGCACCCCAGGATCCCAAACGGGATGACATTTTCCGTGTGTCCCGCAGAGGCCCAGGTGGCTCCCGACGTCTGCTTCAAGCAAAACAGCGAGCAGCACGTTCACCTGCACTGCCTGACCGAGTACGGCAAGCAGCCCTGCAGCCCCAAGTAAGGACGGGGGTGCGGGGGAGCCCCAGCCCGGCCGGGCCGCGCTCACGGCTCTGTCCCCGCAGGGATGTCAAGTGCGGCACGCTGCTGTGCCTGAGCGACAAGACCCAGCCCATCCTGGGCACCGGCTACTACTCCTTCGGCTACTACTTCGGCCGCTTCAAGTGCAAGGCGGTGATCGCGGGCAGCGACGCTGGTGAGGCGGCCAAGCTGCGGCTGGTGCCCACCGGCGCCAAGTGCGGCGAGGAGATGGTGAGAGCCGAGCGGGGCCGTGCCGGGCCGGGCAGGGTGAGCACCGGCCCCGGGACAGCCTCAGAGACCCCCTGTCTGCCCCCAGGTCTGCTACGCCGGCCGCTGCCAGAACCTGCTGGTCTACGGCGACAAGAACTGCTCGGCCAAGTGCAACAACCACGGGGTAGGCGGTGCGATGGCCCCTCCCGGAGGTGCCGCTGTGGCACTGCCACCGCCCTGACCCGCTCTGTCCCCTCCCCAGGTGTGCAACCACCGGCGCGAGTGTCACTGCGACCCGGGCTGGGCAGCGCCCTACTGCGAGCAGGAGATTTCGGGCATAGCCGCAGGTGGGTGCCGAGGAGGGGGCCTGGGGAGGGGGCTGGCACCGCTGCCGGGTGCCGCTCCTTCACCAGAGCCCGGTTTGGTCCCCGCAGGCAGCGGCGGAGCGGTGCTGGCGGCCGGGCTGGCCGTGCTGGCCCTGGCCGGGGTCGGGCTGGCGGGCGGCGCGGTGCTCCTGAGGGCCAGGGCGGCGCGGCGCTCGCACAAAGGGTAACTCATTCCCGTCCCGGTGCTGGGGGCTGAGCTCCAGGGGTGCCCGAGCAGCCCCTCATGGTGCCCGTGTCCCACAGGAGCTCCAGCGGGACTCCCTCCGGCCTGGCCAACCCGCTGTTCCTGGAGGGCGGCCGGGCGCGGCCGGGTCGCCGGCAGCTGAGCCGCGGGGACATCGGCCAGCCCAGCCTGCTGAGCAGCACGGCGGCCCCGCGGGTCACCCGGGCTCACAGCCCCGTGCTGGCCCCGCGGCCACCGGGGCCGCCTCGGTGCCTCCCGGAATGGCCCCCGCAGGTAACCCCACCTTCCCTCCCGATGGCCCCAGTCCCACCTGTGCGGTGGCTTGGGGGGGATTGGGGACCCTTCCTCCCCCCTGCCCCTCCGGGTCCCTGCCCAGGTGAGGCAGTCGGGTCTCTCCTCTCGCCAGGCGAAGCCGAAGCCGCCCAGCAAACCTCTGCCAGCGCTGAAGGGCAAAGCGCCGAGCCAGGGCGAGGGGCCGCCGGTACCGACCCTCCCACCGAGCCCCTTTCAGCGGTGTCCCCCGCCCAAGGTGGCCCTGAAGCCGCCCCCGGGCAGGAGGTGACCAAGGATGCTGCGAGGAGCGGCACCGCTGGCGGGTGGCACCGCTGGGGAGCCATGGTCTCGCTGCCACCCTTACTTGAATCGCCGGCCGGAGCCTCGGGCCGTGCCCGGGCTGGGCACCAGTGTTTACAGATCCTCGAGTTGTGCCTTAATGGACTCGGCAGCCTCAGGGGGAGCCGCCAGCCGGGGCTTCCCAAGGAAACCAGGAGACGGGACAATGCCAGCTCCTGGTTTGGGGCACCAACCCACGCTGGCCCAGGCTCTCCTGTGCCCTGGGAGCTGCTGCCTTCTTTCCCGACGTCCTGAATGTGTCCTGGAGCTCCTGGCACCATGGGGCAGGAAGAGAACAGCTCCGTGGGGACCTGCCCTGGCTCTGTGGGGACATCACACAGGGGAATGTCACCCAGGTCAAAGCTGGGCTTGGCCTCCCCACGGGGCCTTTATCTCTGGAGTTATTCCTTAAGTGTTCAAAAGGGAATTCCCTGGGAGCCGTTTTACTGCAGCCATTTATTTATGACCCTCATGTGACCATTTTGAGCCACTTGCTGTAAAACCAGGCCTCCCATTTTTGATATAATTTAGGTTCAAGGCTTTTATACCAATAAAGACTGAAGGAAGAGGTGTCATGGGGTGTGTGTGGGCAGGAGGGCACAGCAGGGTGGTAGCAGGCAGGGAGCTGTGCGGGGATCACGGAATGGGGAAAGGGTGGAGCTGAACTCCCCACTCCAGGGCCAGAGCCACAGGGGACAAATTGCAGCACATTTTGCCAGGCAGGCAGAGCCAGGCTGCCCCAGGATGCTGCAGGGAGTCCCCTCATGCTCAGCACCATCCTGGCTGTCCTGGCTTTGGGCACAGGCTCCCAGGGTGGCACTCACTGCAGCTGAGGACATCCACACCATGCAGTGCTGCTGCAGGGGCACAGGTAGAGGGGTCCCCCCACTTCGTGTGCCACCAGCCCTAGGACACATAAAACCATCCCAAAAAAAAATGGTAACAAAATAATTTTATTCTGCTTTATCAAAAGAACTGAACTGTGAATGTAAACCTGACCGGATGTATCGTGTTTCCTCAGGGAGATGTGCATCCAGGGACAGACCCCTTTAGTCACAGGCCCACACGGGCCATGGGAGCAGAGAGAAAAGCCAGTTCCATCCCAAATCCTGGCTGCAGCCACGTCCCTGCTCACAGCTGGGGCTCAGAGGGCAGCACAGCCCACACCAGGGTGACAAAGCCGTGGCCACCCCTCCTGCACACACACGCTGGGGCTGGGGAAGCAGGGCAGGGTGGGGAGGCTGCTGCAGAAGGCACTGGGCATCACACATGCTGCTGCAGGAGCTGGGACATGGGGGCATCCCCTGGGGTCCCTCAGGCCATGTGGGGAGGTGGGAGATGCACACAGAGGGACACTGAGCCAGTGACAGCCACTCAAGGCAAAGCCACGGCTCAGGGAGGCACAGCCAGGCTCGGATCCAAAGGGAAGCTGCTCCTCCTGCCCTGGACATCCTGCTCTGATCACTGCAGGAGAGCTGGGAACTGCCTGGGTATCGCTGCCAGCAGTGCCCCTCTGCCCTTGTCACCTCCAGGCTGGCAGAACCTACTCTGCCCAGCCATTCCTGATGCCCAAAGTGCCCAGCCCCAGTAACACATGGAGGAAATCATGGACACCACACTCCTGCCAGCATTGCCTCCAGCAGTGCTTCCAGCCTATAAAGCCAGCTCTCATCCCAAAATCCAACCAAAGCAGTGCTGGGGTGAAGGGAGCTCTGTGCCAAGGGCCTGCTGCAACACTGAGGAGGTGCCAGGGCACAGATGAGACTACACTGCCTCCTCAAAGCCATCCCACAGCAAAAAAAGGGACCCTGCAAGCCAAGCAGCACTTCCAGGAGACATTTCAAACACTATGAGACACACTGCCACCCCCTCTCTGCCCTGCTCCTGCCATGGCTGGGCTGGAAGAGGAGCTGGGATCCTGCAGCAGAGCATCAGCTGAACCTTGGGAGTCTGCAGGCAGACAGAGAACAAGAAAGACCACCCAAAACTGCTGTGAAGTCCCAGTTATGTCTGAAAGGGCAGGGCCAACACAACCCAGAGATGGAGGAGGGCAGCCAGGGCAGGAGCAGGGACAGCAGGAGACTGTCCATGTGCCACTGGGGACTCTGCCACCCCTGAAGCCCAGCCACACAGGGTGGGGACACAGCACTGCTCCTGTGGGGACACCACCAGCACAGGCAAAGCTGTTTTGGGTTCAATGTTTCTCCAAGGCAGCAGTTAAACACATCCCTCACCATGAGGCCGCAGATGGAGCCAGGGACAGAAGATCCCAACAGGTCAAGTGGCCAGAGTGTCACCAGCCCCTCCAAGGGTGGCATGGCTGCTCTGAGGGGACAGGACAGCAGGAGGGATGCACAGCACAGGTCTCTGAACATGCAGCAGGCAGTGCTGGGTGCTCCCAGCTGGAGGATGGCATTCCAGCTCTCCCCAGCTGCTTCCCCCGGTGTTGCATCCCAGATCCTCACAGAGCATGAGGAGGAGCAGGTCCTAAAAGCAAGCACACCCTCACAAGCAGGGGAGGAAGGAGGGAAAGCAGAAAGCAGGTTTGTCCCAGCAGATTCCCCCCTCCCCAAGCACCTCTCCCTCACCCTGCCATGGCAGGAGCAGGGTTGGATATATCACAGACAGATCAGGACAGGAGATCCATCTGCCAGCAAGCCTGGCCAGGGATGAGAGGACAGGGACACACTCCTTGCCATGGCTGCTCAAGGACATACAAAGCAGGTCCCACTCCCTGGAGCAGTGGATTTTGCATGAAGGAGCAGAGATGCCTCACCTACTTTGCAGCTGAAGTGTCAAACATCTGATCTGCTGCACAGCAGGGTCCTTTCACTCCCCTCTTCCCCTTCACTTTGCCAGCATGGCAGAGCAGTGGAAATTCAGCCCCCTTTCCCTGGTGAATGACAGGGAGGCTGGAATCTGAGCAAACACTTGCCAGGCTCTGTTCCCAACCAGCTGCTCCAAGGTGCTCCTGAAAATCTGAGGCAAATAGACTCAGCCACCCAGTGGGAGCACCACAGTCAGTCCCAAGGCTCTCTTGCTTGCAGAGAGGGGTCACAGAATCCCTTCAGAGGTTGCTTCCTCCAAGTCATTATCTAGCACTGCTGTCTGCAGGAATATCATGGCTGTGCAGATCCTACTCCCAAACCTATTCCACAGCAAACCACTCTGGCCAAGGAGAGTCCACTCCACTGGAGTCCTTGAGGAGAGCGAGACAGCATCAGCAGAAACCTTCACCAAGCAAAGCTTCAGCAGCAGGACAAGGGGAACCTCCTCTTCACTCAGCCAGGAGTGCTGAGCAATGACCAGTGTGCAGCAACACAGCACTCAGAGCCACTCCTTCCTGCTAAATAACTGCACCTACCCCGGGAGGCTTTCCTGCTGTCGGTCCTTTAATATTCCAGTATAGGTATGTTAGTACAGGATTATCCCTCCTTTGGAAGCACCAATTTCACAGGGGGACAAACAGAAGAGGCAGAGCCCTTGTGATCTGTTGCTAGAAGAAAATCAGCCCAGCTGCCACCTATAGACACAACAAGTGCAGGCAGGCAGGCAGGGGCTGCATCCACCCCAGGCACAGGGCCTCGTGCTGAGCTACACCGGGCTGGCTCCCCGTGCCCCCTCAGCCACTGCTCTCCTCGCCTCTCAGGGGGCTTTCTCCAGGGCTCTCTGGGCTTTCCTGTGCAGGAAGGCTGCTTTGCTGGGCAGTCCTCAGGCTGGCCTGCTGGAAGGCACAGGAGTCCAGGAACACGCCGGGGATGCGGTCGCCGAAGTACAGCTTGCTGTTGGCAGCGATGGCCTGGTACTTCATCAGCTCCAGGTACTCAGGGGTCAGCTTCAGCTGCAACAAACAGACACCAGAGACCCTAAGAGACAACTTGCTGTGCCCTGTGGTGCTAGGTTTCATGTCAGACAGCCCTTCATGGGGTGTTGTCAGGACCCAGGACAT